>NC_091646.1:104476657-104800991 GCF_027580195.1 Bos mutus
TAATTCCAAAACATCACCAGCTCCAGAGATGAATTTTAAACTGTCTTTTGAATAATAAATGTTTTGCTGTTAATCTTCTTGGGGTTTCCAAGCATAACTACAAGTTCTTGTGGTTTTCTCTTATTTAAAAATGACACTGTGGCAGCCATGAGAGAGGTCCCCAGTTACTGGCCTCTGAAATCCGTCATAGTATTGGCCCTGAGGTCACACTTCCCATGAGCTGCTCTCAGCCAGTGACTAAGCATGACAGGGCTACTAAGACAGACCCTTTCTGGGAAACAGAACTCCTCTCACCCTTGACCTTGGCTCAAGGACTCCCCATCAGCTTTGCTATAACTTTCTTAGAACTGCACTGCATTTTTTTTCTGTGCTCTCTTCCACAGGAGTTAGACCTGGATCACAGTGTGATGACTCTTCCAGTCCTCTCTGTTTACCTCCCCATTTCTCCTTCATTGGTGTTCTTCACAGTAAATCTCTTGGACATCTAATCCCATATTGGCATCTGCTTCTAAAAGGATCTGAATTACATATACATTATTTTTTCTGTTTTCATTCTCTCTCCATTAGAAAGAACATGTTTTTGCCTTCTTGTTTCAGATTTTAATGGCCAGTATTCTAGATATTTGCCATATCCTGTGTGATTGGTCAGGACAGAATCATAAAGAATAGATTAAGGAACATATTTTATTGGGGGAAATTGACTTGGCAAGGGTAGCAAGAGAAGACAAATATCTTGATATTCCCACCTTTCCACGAAGAGGCATGCTAAGGACATTGGCCTGCCTTTGCTTTTCTTTGTTAGGGGGCAAATATGAGAACACTTGGGCTTCTCAGGTAGTGCTAATGATAAAGAATCCACCTGCTAATAAAGCAGAAGCAAGAGACCCAGGTTTGATCCCTGGGTCAGGAAGATCCCCTGGAAAAGGAAATGGCAACACACTCCAGTATTCTTACCTGGAGAATCCCATGAACAGAGGATCCTGGTGGGTTACCATCCATAGTTTTGCAGAGTCAAACACGACTGAGCACACGGTACACATGAGAACAAAACTCATCAGTGTTCAAGCAGTGTGGGAACCAGTGCACCAAGGTTGTCTGAGAAAGCTAGCTGCCCTGCCTCTGGAGACACTGAGGTTCATGACAGGTGTGTTGCCCTTCCTTTCAGTAGAAGAATGTGCACTCAGTTGCTCACCTCTACAAATATATATGGAACCAGAGAACTGTCCCTTTCCAAATTAGGCAAATTATTTGATTTCTCTGAGACCTAGTTTCCTTCACTATAAAGTGGCATCAAATGGCAGGCCTATCTCCCAGGTTTGTTTGAGGAAGTGAGATAGATACAATAAAAGCCCTACAGTAACACACAGTAGTATATAATCTGATACTAAAAGAAGGGGAGAGATTAGAGTTTACAGCACCAAAATCACCCATTGCCATTGATGTTTCAGTTCAGATCAGTTGCTCAGTCGTGTCTAACTCTTTGCGACCCCATGAACCACAGCATGCCAGGCCTCCCTATCCATCACCAACTCCCAGAGTTTAACCCAAACTCATGTCCATTGAGTAGGTGATGCCATCTAACCATCTCATCCTCTGTTGAAGGGGACAACAGAAGGTCCCCTTCTCCACCTGCCTTCAATCTTTCCCAACATCAGAGTCTTTTCAAGTGAGTCAGCTCTTCACAACAGGTGGCCAAAATACTGGAGTTTCAGCTTCAACATCAGCCCTATCAATGAACACCCAGGACCGATTTCCCTTAGGATGGACTGGTTGGATCTGCTTGCAGTCTAAGGGACTCTCAAGAGTCTTCTCCAACACCACAGTTCAAAAGCATCAATTCTTCAGCACTCAGCTTTCTTTATAGTCCAACTCTCAAATCCATACATGACCACTGAAAAAACCATAGCCTTGACTAGATGGACCTTTGTTGACAAATTAAGCTGTGATTTTTCTGCTATTTGCAAGTAACTGATCACTTATAAATCCCTATGGAAATGTTAATTAAAATTCCATAGGATTTCTAATAGTACCATTATTAGTTTTCTTAGGGATAAATTTTTGGTTAATAAAATCAGTCTAAATTACTGAGGAAATCAAAGGAGAAGTTTAAAAGGTTTACTTTGTCTAAATGGTCAAATTAATTAAACTTCATTTTTTCTTATGTAAATATAGCATTGATGTATGTTAATGATGTATGTATGTTAATGATAATGATTCCTTACTGTTTTAGTGAGCAACTTGAGCCTAGCAAAGGAAATTTAATTTTTTCAGGGGTGAAATTGGAAAAGATCATGAATAATTTTCCCAAAACTAGAAATTGATAATTCAAACTATATCCATTTATATACCTAAATGTAATGGATATCATGAATCTTCTTTATCTCTGTTGTCTAGAACATAGCCTGGTACATAGTAGATTCTCAAGAAATATTGGATGAATGAACTTTGTATTGGGTTCTTAAGGAGAAGGAAACCGCAAGGAGTAAATTTATTTAAATTAAGAGCAAAGCAGTTCCCCTCACTATGAGCAAGTATGTTGCTGTGTGCTTACCTTGGAAGGTTTGGATAGGTATGAAATATGCATGTTCTTGTATAGAAGACTTGCACCATAGCTTCACTTGGGTAAACATGTTTCTGTTTTGCATGTAAATGTAAAATACCATTGGATTCTGGGACAATTCATTTAACCAGGCTAAGCCTCAGTTTCCTCATTGATTAAATCAGGAAAGTGGATTGGATATTCATTCCAACTCTGGCATTCTAAATTTCCATTAGATTTTAGGTTTTACTTAAAGCAGGTTTGTTTGATACCTAGGTTTCATGGCTATAAATGGGAAAACCTATACTTAGTTCACAGTATCAATAGTATACAATAAAAATAATTTATTTGGTTATGTGTTTTGTAGTCTGCCTTTTTCCTCCATCTTACTTTCCAGAACTTGTGCACATTTTCTTGGTATTAATTTTATTTTTTCCTGCCACTCTACAGGCAAAAAAAGGGTCAATTACTTTTTTAAAGGGTGTAAAAATGACTCCGCTTAGGAGACTTGGAAGTTATAACCATAAGGGGAATTTCTGTTTCTAAATTCAGTGTCTGCTATGGTTCCCAAAGGATTGAGAAGTGTTTTTAAAACATTGTGCAAAAAGAAAAGAAAAAAAAAAAAGCAAACATTGTGCAAGTTCATGTTCATGACTAATTGTTATGAAGAGTACTGTGTTCATATAGTATCAGTATGTATAATACAGAAAATCCAAATTGAAGTTTGACAGTACCTATCTCTCATTTTCTTAATTGCCACAAAAACCTATTAAGTTTGCTGGAGCACAGTTTTCATGGAAGCGCTTTTCTGAGTTTTATCTCAAATGTTGCACAGCACCAGGGAAGAGTATTATCTACTCCTCACACAGTCAACAAATATAGTTTTGTGCTAGTTTCAACCAGTTACACACACTATGTAAGGAGAAATTCATAGAAACTTAAAAAAAAGAAAGGAAACTTTTTATTTTAGTGAAAATAGTAAGTGCCAATAAAATTGAGATTTTTTTTCTTTGCTCACCTATGCATCACAAAAGAAATTGGGGGAAGTTGTTCTCTTTATTTAAAATGACTTTTGGCAGGCATGTAAACCTTATCTGGATGTATTTTATTTAAATTCCTTGAAATAATTCACTTTTGGGCTAAGAGCATGTAAAAAGTTTCAGCCCCCAAAAGTAATTTTTCACAATAAATAACTAAGCGAGGATTTGGAAGGAAGGTACCATCTGAACTCAAGTTATAGCACTGATAATTTCAAGTCTGAGGAAAACTGATTACAGTGTTTGCTCATCTTAGAAAACAGGGAAATCCTAGGTAACAGGGGAGAAAAAAATGTAGTTCAAAAATCTAATTGACTGTACATGCTTAAAATAAATAGTACAAATAACAAAAACGCAAAAGAGACTTCTTTTATTATCACATAATTATATAGTTTAAAATCTAAGTTTGGACCTCTTGAAGCACAGAATTTACTTGAAATTTTAAGTACCTCTATCTCTACAGAAAGTCCTAGTGTATACATGAGCAGAGCCAAAAGTCCTAGTGTAAAACTACTGAGAGTGGCTAATTAAAGTGTTCTGTGACTTGACAGAGATGATAAAATATGGAGCGGCCTACCTTTAAGGAGAGAGTGGTTCATTTTCATGTCCATTTTTAACTATGTATTAGAATAATGTATTTTTAAGAGAAATTCTGAAAGCTTTCAAAAACATAGAAAATAGAACTTTAATGCTGAGAATAAAGTTGAATGACACTTGACTACCTCCCACTTTTTTCTTCTCCATTTTAAAGATCTGTTTCTGGGAATAAAAATAGATGACTTTTCAGAGTTAATGTCATAAACAGCATCCTTAGCTCTGTTTTGCCGTGTGTTTCTATACTTCTAACTTCAGTGCTGAGATGTCTTCAGCCATTTTGTTTTGTCAAGGGTTTTTTCTAGTTTGGTTTGGTTTGAGTTGGGGGGTGATTTTTTGCTTGTTTTCTAAAAAAAAAAAAAAAAAAAAAAAGATCTGGAAACTGAGGATAAATGGCTAGACCAAAGATTTCTGTTAGCTCATCTCAGGATTGGAATTTAATTTTATGACACTCTGCCATTGGCCTTCTTCTCCAACCTGATATCATCACTTGTTCTGGGATTCCCATGCCTTGGGATTCATACCTGCCTAGTGCTGAGAAAACTCAGGTTGGATTCTTCCGCCTGGGAATTACCTTCTGATGTTTTCACTGATGTCTTGGGCTGACTTTTCTTTTATCTGAATGCCATTTATTTATTTTTTCAATTTTATTTAACTAATTTATTTTTAATTGATTACTTTTTGATTGCACTGGGTCTTTGTTCCTGCGTGGGCTTTCTCTAGTTGTGGTGACCTGGGGCTACTCTTCATTGCAGTGCACAGGCTTCTCATTGTGGTGGCTTCTCTTGTTGTGGAGCATGTGCTCTAGGGTGTGAGGGCTCCGTAATTGTTCCACACAGGCTTAGTTGCCCTGAGGCATGTGGGATCTTCCTGGACCAGGAACTGAACCCATGTCCCCTGCATTGGCAGGCAGCTTCTTATCCACTGTGCCAGCAGGGAAGTCCTTGGACTGACTTCAGTTCAGTTCAGTCTCTCAGTCGTGTCCGACTCTTTTACAGGTTTACCTGTCCATCACCAACTCCCGGAGTTTACTCAAACTCATGTCCATCGAGTCGGTGTTGCCATCCAACCATCTTATCCTCTGTCATCCCCTTCTCCTCCTGCCTTCAATCTTTCCCAGCATCAGGGTCTTTTCCAATGAGTCAGTTCTTCACATCAGGTGGCAATCTGATTACTTCATGCTGTAATTTTTGCCAATGAGCATAATAAAGTATTGCTGAACAAAGTGGCAGTGTTGTCCAATGGTATAGTCTGTGAGTCAGGAGATGGGATTTTGATCTTTCACCTGATTTCTGTTCCATCACTGTACATAGTTCTGGAGTAACCCATGGTTTGGAACATATTAATAGTTTAAGAGTTCAAATGCTGGATTCAAAGCTAGCAGTGTGCTCTTGGGGGAATGATTTGGGAGTGCTGTGCTTGTTTCCTTATCAACTAAAGGAGGTAATAATAAAATATAAATAATAGAATTATTGGGGTAAATGGCAATTTATTTGAAGAGTTTAACAGTATGCCTAACAACATCACTTGATAAAGTGTAACTACGATTATTAGTATTAATGTGGTGACTTCCCACTATCCATTTAGTAAGCAGTACTGCCATCTACTTCCCTCCTAGAGTTTATTGAAATTTGCTGTGTGGAGAAAGGATGAGTTTTTGAATTAGACTTACTTGCATTTAAAATATCAATTATACAAGCTAAAATATCAATTCTACAGGCTACTAGGTATATAAACTCTGTATAAGTTATTCACTTTTTCACAGTCCTAGTAGTCCTCATCTGTGAAATGGGGATTGTATCAAAGATTTGTTTTTAAAAAATAAAATGAGAACTGATATTGAGAGTGCAAGAAAGAGATTGTGTTTTTGTCATGTGGTAATGTTGGGGGAGATGGATGGGTTGGGGGAGGGACTAACTCAATTGAGAATCCTATAAGGTTTTTAAGGAAATAATTTATTTCTGAATATATTTGCATATTTGGTAGTAGTTTGGAAGTTTTGTAGGTGTGACATAGAAAAGAAATTGCCCAAATAGAAATTAAGTAAGACATTATCTCTGTTACCCTGTTTAACATGGAACAGTATTCTTGGAAGTTTGCAGCTGTTTGTGAGTATAGTATGTGTGCTAAAGAGTCCAAAGGTCTTTGGAAATTTGAATCCTCATAGCTAATAAAGAACACAAATGGAAATGATAATGTTGCAGTTTCAGTAGACTGGCTTTTGGATTATTTTATAATTATGATGTTATGGTTTTCTCTTACTAAATTACTAACAATTCACTAGGCCAGTAAAGCCTAATAAGTTGGTGGCTTGCCAACTATGATGAACACATCATTTGATTTGCTCCTATGGTTGCAGAAGAGTTTGAGTATTTCTAAAGCAGAAACAGAGAAAAGAA
This sequence comes from Bos mutus, assembly GCF_027580195.1. Taxonomy (NCBI): domain Eukaryota; kingdom Metazoa; phylum Chordata; class Mammalia; order Artiodactyla; family Bovidae; genus Bos; species Bos mutus. The sequence continues at coordinate 104,483,227 of NC_091646.1, forward strand.
GTCTTATTTAAATAATAAGTGAACTATTTCCAAAAGTGGAATAGGAAAGAAAGAAAACTCTCCTGGTGTTCAGGGCTCATGTGTCTCTGGTCCAAAATGCCCTCACCTAAGAAGGCCCTCTCCAGAAGTATAGCTCCCATGAGATGTTTAGAATGATATCATCAGGGATTACATTTGTCCAGTGTTCATTTTTTTCAAAATAAAATTTTTTTCTCCAAAAGGTCTCTTATTTTGTTATTTATTGGGTTGACCAAAAAGTTTGAATTTTTTACAGAAAACCATGAACAAACTTTTTGTCCAAATCAATAACTTATTACTAATTGATTGTTCCTCCAGGGCTAAAGAAAGGGCTGGCAGAAGAGGAGGAGAGAAGAGAAGAACCAAGAGGTATTATAGATTATATTACTGCTCAGAAATATTTACTTATTCTTGCCTCTCCTTATTTAAGCAGTAGAGTATGTTTCCCTGTCATTGGATTTTTGGATTTATGTGATTTGTATTGACCAGTAGAATGCAGTGAAATTGACAACATAACCAGCCTGAGCCTTAGTCTTAGAGGGCTTCATGGTTTTTTCACTTGTGTTCTTATGCTTCTGCCATTGCCATGGGGATATTTTTGAGCTTGCCTGTCCTTCAACAAGGAAAAAGAAAGAGTCATGAACAGAGCTGCTCCAGGCAAGTCCAGCCTAAATCTGGTGATCCCCAGCCTATCCATTTATGCATAAGAAGCAAATGCATAGTATTATATGTAACTAAGATTTAGTGTTTGTTATCCAGTGTGTCATAGCAATTGATAACTGATGTAGCAGGGCGTGCTAAAAGCCAGTTTTGCCTATTTCACAATTTTTCAAGTTCCTTTCCCCTCATGTGAGGCCTGAAGAAACTCATTTAAGGAAATATAGTATAGATGTAATTGTACTAGAGTCTTTATTCACTTTCCAGGCCCAAATAAAGCATCCATGATTAAGTGTTCTCTTGAAGTGTATCAAATTGCCTCCCTAAAGCTTCCTGTTTTTTAGCTGCATCTATTATTTTTAATCCACATCTTTCATGAAGAATCTCTTAAATGAAACAAAGGATCAGCAAAGGGTGTTCTACTTGTCTCTTTTGCTCTAGTTTTCTTGAATCTTCTCATGGTGATTTGTACAAAGTGACTCCTTGTCTAGGATTGCCTATTCAAATCCCAGGTCCTTAGTCTTAATACTTTCTTCTTTAGCTCACTGTTACTTAATATTTTGTACTGTGTTCAGGAAAAATCACCACTATTGGAGATTTTAAAATGTGGATGAGATGGAAACAGAGTAAATATATTTATCTTTATTTTGATCCTTTCAGACATACTCTTTCACTATTTGTAAAACTTAGAAAATTGAACACATTGTGAGGGTGTCTCCAAACTCTGTTTAATCTCTAGAAACATATGTCAGTTTCAGAGTAAACCAGTTCAGTCAGCACTATATGTTAAAACATTAGCTTACTCTTCCTCTCTTTACCCAGGTGAATCTTGCCCTAGCTTTATGAAGGAAGACACTAAAATTTAGTCATTTGATAAGTTATGAAAAAGTTTCAATATGTTAAGTGGAGTCAGTTCCGTTCAGTCGCTCAGTCGTGTCCAACTCTTTGCAACCCCATGAACTGCAGCACTCCAGGCCTCCCTGTCCATCACCAGCTCCCGGAATCCACCCAAACCCATGTCCATTAGGTGATGCCATCAAACCGTCTCATCCTCTGTCATCCCCTTCTCCTCCTGCCCTCAATCTTTCCCAGCATCAGGGTCTTTCCCAATGACTCAGTTCTTTGCATCAGGTGGCCAAAGTATTGGAGTTTCAGCTTCAACATCAGTCCTACCAATGAACACCCAGGACTGATCTCCTTTAGGATGGACTGGTTGGATCTCCTTGCAGTCCAAGGGACTCTCAAGAGTCTTCTCCAACACCACAGTTCAAAAGCATCAATTCTTCGGCACTCAGCTTGCTTTATAGTCCAACTCTCACATCCATACACGACTACTGGAAAAACCGTAGCCTTGACTAGACAGACCTTTGTTGACAAAGTAATGTCTCTGCTTTTGAATATGCTGTCGAGTTTGGTCATAACTTTCCTTCCAAGGAGTAAGCGTCTTTTAATTTCATGGCTACAATTACTATCTGCAGTGATTTTGGAGCCCAGAAAAATAGTCTGACACTGTTTTCACTGTTTCCCCATCTATTTGCCATGAAGTGATGGGACCGGATGCCATGATCTTAGTTTTCTGAATGTTGAGCTTTAAGCCAACTTTTTCATTCTCCTCTTTCACTTTCATGAAGAGGCTCTTTAGTTCCTCTTCACTTTCTGCCATAAGGGTGGTGTCATCTGCGTATCTAAGGTTATTGATATTTCTCCCAGCAATCTTGATTCCAGCTTGTGCTTCTTCCAGCCCAGCATTTTGCATGATGTACTCTGCATAGAAGTTAAATAAGCAGGGTGACAGTATACAACCTTGACGTGCTCCTTTTCCTATTTGGAACCATTCCATTGTTCCATGTCCAGTTCTAACTGTTGCTTCCTAACCTGCATACAGGTTTCTCAAGAGGCAGGTCAGGTGGTCTGGTATTCCCATCTCTTTCAGAATTTTCCACAGTTGATTGTGATCCACACAGTCAAAGGCTTTGGCATAGTCAATAAAGCAGAAATAGATGTTTTTCTGGAACTCTCTTGCTTTTTCAATGATCCAGTGGATGTTGGCAATTTGACCTCTGGTTCCTCTGCGTTTTCTAAAACCAGCTTGAACATCTGAAAGTTCATGGTTCACATATTACTGAAGCCTGACTTGGATAATGTTAAGCATTACTGTACTAGAGTGTGAGATGAGTGCAATTTCCCAAATACAGACTTCTGCCATGAGGTCACTGAAGAAAGCTTTGATGGTGAGCATTGACCTCAAATATATAAAGAACTAAATTCACCATGTTTGTATGGCCAGGACCCACAGACACTGTTTATTTCTGTCTGATTAAGCACATGTTTCAGTATTAACTTACATATTAAATGTTATTACCTTTTGCTAACAAAGCTTCCAGGAGCACCTTAGCCAGCTATATCATTCAGGAAAACAGCTTAAAATTATGACACTAGCATAGTTTTAAAAATATTTTGAGCAGGTCAGGTAATAGAGATTATTGTAATGCCTAAAGGAAATGAGGGGGCTTCCTAGGTGGCACTAGTGGTAAAGAACCCGCTTGCCAGTGCAGGAGACGTAAGAGATGTGGGTCTGATCCCTGGGTCAGGAAGATCCCCTGGAGGAGGGCATGGCAACCCACTCTAGTACTCTTGTCTGGAGAATCCCATGGACAGAGGAGCCTGTTGGGCTGCAGTCCATGGGGTTGCAAAGAGTTGGACACAACTTAAGTGACTTAGGATCATACTCAATGGAAATAAATATAAAAAGCATTTAAGAAAACAAGAAATTTGTAGTCTTTGTATTACTTTGCAAAGAGCTCAAAGTTTAGATTTTAACAAATAAACTGAATACTATTCTTTACAGATTTATCACAAAACTCATGAGGACTGATGTTTTTTACCTGATTGTTAATGCCTCTGGTAACTACTATAAATGAACTTGTGATATTCTAACTTTTAAGGACTTTTATTTTGGCCAGAATCCATAATTGGATAAAAAGGTTTTTAAAAACAAATTCAGCCTCAAAAAGTTGAAGATCTACTTTGATACTAACTGGAAAGGCCTAATATAGTAGAATGCAAATATTAACCATGAGTTTATAAACTGTATAACACATTCAATAATAATTTCATCTTACAGAAACATTGTTTTTTTATTTGGTTTTGCCAAACTACAGGCTCAATCTAAGGAATTTTCTATGGAATTTTCAACTACTCACTTGGAAATAAATACAAGGCTTCTTTCCCTGGGATAGAAGCTTAACTGTTACATTCTTTCTGATGTTTGGTGGTTCTAAATGAGAGAGGAGTAGAGATAGAGTGAATATGGCAGGCTTAGTTCACTACATTTGGTGTGAAATGTAGGCTTAAATCCTGGGTAGTGGTTTCATGGCACTGGCCAAATTATTTAATTTCTCCATGTCTCAGTTTACTTTTGAAGATGATAGTAATGATCTTCACAATAATGTGATGAGGTAACATCTAGAAGTTGTGTGTATTGTTTTAGCAGATTGAATTCCCCAGAAAGCTAGCTCTGACTTGAAGATTAAGTTCATTATGGAGTATTCTTGGGATGAACACTGTGGAAGGAAATATGCAGAAGTGGAATTGGGCAGAGGGAGAAGTTGAGCAGCAGTGCAGTATCAATGGAAGCCTCAGCCAATCCAGGGAGAATTCTGCAGATACGATGAATCTTTAGGTGTCCTGAGTTTGGATGAAAGGAATGAGCCATTTTACTCACTCATAGATTAGTCATAAGATGTGGCCATCTGGAATGGTGAAGTGACCTGGGCTGAGGCTGTTTGCTTCAGCAGAGGCAGTCACTGAAGAGGGCTTGGCAGCTTGAGGGCTGTCAATCAGTAGCAGTATTTCTGGGGTAATCGATCCTTTCTTACTGAAGGGAATCTGGGCAGCACTTCAATGTCCACTACAGTTAGTCATGGGCTTCCCTTGTGGCTCAGGTGGTAAAGAAGTCATAAAGTGTTTAAGGCTAAGTTTTTAACAGTATATGTTACTGTGAGAAGGGTCATCTTTCATATTTCAAAGAGAAGTTAAAAGTTCCATCCTGCCTCCTTTTATTCAGCTGCACTGCTGTTCTATTTGAATTTGCTCTTCTGTATTGGGTCAGGCACCCTACAAGGTGTCTTACATGTTTTATATCAATTAATTTTCACGATAACCTGGTAAGTTTGCATCATTTTCAACAAGTTACTAGAGGAAACTGATGTCTAAATGCAGGGTATAAGCACTTTACTTTACAAATCTAATAAATAGCTAAATATGGATATAATTCCAGTATCTTGTCTATGAGATATTTTACTTAGGACTTTGGTGTGGTTGGACTTTGCTATAATTTATAACTTATTAGCTATTTTGGATAAATATTTTAATGTCTATAAGGATTTTACTTTAGCATATGCTATCGACAATTATCGTATTAAGATTAAACATTAAATCTTTTGATTTTTCTGTAAATTTTAGTAGGTTAATTACATGAATTTAGTTTAATTATTAAAATTTGTGCTTAATTGGGATAGACAGGTAGACCTAGAGTTTTCATAAATATCTGACAAATATTCTTATATCTTATATAAAGCATTTTGCCTCCATAATTTCTTACACTCCTTTTGACCTGTCAGCCCAACTGATTAAAATATGCAGTTACCTGCTAAATATCAGTGTCCAAAATAGAGAGAACTGGAAATATCACAAGATATAATATGATACACACATTAGGTGGTCTTCAAACAATTCACTTTGTTCTTTGAGATACAGTAGACAAAGAAGCATAAACAGTACACCATACTGCTGGTACTGCTAAGTCGCTTCAGTCGTGTCCGACTCTGTGCAACCCCATAGATGGCAGCCCACCAGGCTCCCCCATCCCTGGCATTCTCCAGGCAAGAACACTGCAGTGGGTTGCCATTTCCTTCTCCAATGCATGAATGTGAAAAGTGGAAGGGAAGTCGCTCAGTCATGTCTGACTCTTAGCGACCCATGGACTGCAGCCTTCCAGGCTCCTCCGTCCATGGGATTTTCCAGGCAAGAGTACTGGAGTGGGTTGCCATTGCCTTCTCCAAACAGTACACCATGAGAAGATAGCAAAGAACAGCTGGGCTTTTCAAGTAGCTCACTCTTGTAAAGCAGAAGAATGGGTGGCATATTCAGTTAAGGGATTGAGGAGGAGGAGTTAGAGACCTTTCTCCTAACCAAGGGCTCAGAGAAAAGCTTTGGAGGTACAGAAAAAGTGAAAAGGAGACTCAAGTAAGAAAAAGCACAATGTATCTTAGGCATACAAGTCTACAAGCCAACAGATAACAGGGATCGCTTTTGTTTTGGCCTCAAACCAAGGACTGTAATCATATGAAACATGTTGGGGTTGGCTACTTTATTTATTTATGTTTTGGCAGTACCACATAACATGCAGGACCTCCATTCCACTGGGGATTGAATCCATGCTCCCTGCAGTGGCAGCATAGAGTCTTAACCCGTGGACTGCCAGAAAAGTCCCTGAAGTTGCCTATTTTAGAAGGCTTCCAAAAGCATTATTCTCATCAGTTTAGTGATAGAAAGGAACAGCATCAGTTTCCAGGTTATGTGATCAGAGATCAGCTTCATCACAGAAGACTTACTAGAAATTTCCCCTAAGTCGTGGCACCAGAGTTTCAGACAGTTTTAGCCTCTGATAGTGATATGATCTTTTCTTAAAAATCTTTTGTGTGTCTTCAAGGTATTTCAGAGGTAAATTGGAATTTATTATGTTGGGACCTGAATGTGATAGTTAAGATGAATTTTAAACAAGAAATTCTTGGAGTGACATAGGTCACTCCCAATTTCACTCCCCTTCACAAGAACAGATAATAACTATTCATGAACAAGATACCACTGAGAAAATCCTAGGAAACATCAGAGAAACTAAAGCACTCCCTGCATCACAAAAACCAAGACAGAACCATTCAGAAAGATAAAAAAGAGCATCTACATGCTAACTTAATGCCTCTTCTACAGGTTGGCCCAGTGACCAAGCCTTGCATAGTCCCCCATAATACCCATGAGGCAAGACCAGAGTTCAATTAGTTCAGTTCAGTTGCTCAATTGTGTCCGACTCTGAAACCCCATGGACTGCAGCACACCAGGCTTTCCAGTTCATCACCAACTCCTAGAGCTTGTTAAAACTCATGTCCATCAAGTTGGTGGTGCCATCCAACCGTTTGTCCTCTGTTGTCCCCTTGTCCTCCTGCCCTAAATATTTCCCAGCATAAGGGTCTTTGCTGCTGCTTCTAAGTCACTTCAGTCATGTCTGACTCTGTGCGACCCCATAGACGGCAGCCCACCAGGCTCCCCCATCCCTGGGATTCTCCAGGCAAGAACACTGGAGTGGGTTGCCATTTCCTTCTCCAATGCATGAAAGTGAAAAGTGAAAGTGAAGTCGCTCAGTCGTGTCCAACCCTCAGTGACGCCATGGACTGCAGCCGTCCAGGCTCCTCCATCCATGGGATTTTCCAGGCAAGAGTACTGGAATGGGGCGCCATGGCCTTCTCCAATGAGGGTCTTTACCAAGGAGTAAATTCTTCGCATCAGGTAGCCAAAGTACTGGAGCTTCAGCTTCAGCATCAGTCCTGCCAGTGAATATTCAGGACTGATTTCCTTTAGGATTGACTGGTTTGATCTCCTTGCAGTTCAAGGGACTCTCAAGAGTCTTCTCTAACACCACAGTTCAAAAGCACCAGTTCCTCAGTGCTCAACTTCCTTTATGGTCCAACTCTCACATCCATACATGACTGTTGGAAAAACCATAGCTTTGATTAGGTGGACCTTTGTCAGCAAAGTGATGCCTCTGCTTTTTAATATGCTGTCTAGGTTAGTAATAGCTCTTTTTCCAAGGAACAAGCGTCTTTTAATTTCATGGCTGCAGTCACCATCAGAAGTCATTTTGGAGCCCAAGAAAATAAAGTCTGTCACTGTTTCTGTTGTTTCCCCATCAATTTGCCAAGAAGTGATGAGACCAGATGCCATGATCTTAGTTTTCTGAATGTTGCATTTTAAGCCAACTTTTTCACTCTCCTCTTTCACTTTCATCAAGAGGCTCTTTAGTTCTTCTTCACTTTCTGCAGTATGAGTGGTGTCATCTGCGTATCTAAGGTTATTAGTATTTCTCACAGCTCTCTTGATTCCAGCTCGTGCTTCATCCAGCCTGGCATTTTGCATGATGTACTCTGCATAGAAGTTAAATAAGCAGGGTGACAATATACAGCCTTGATGTCCTCCTTTCCTGATTTGGAACTAGTCTGCTGTTCCATGTCCAGTTGTAACTGTTGCTTCTTGACCTGCATACAGATTTCTCAGAAGGCAGATCAGGTGGTCTGGTATTCCCATCTCTTTAAGAATTTTCCACAGTTTGTGGTGATCCACACAGTCAAAGGCTTTGGCATAGTCAATAAAGCAGAAGTAAATATTTTTCTGGAATTCTCTTGCTTTTTCAATAATCCAGTGGATGTTGGAAATTTGATCTCTGATTCCTCTGCCTTTTCTAAATCCAGCTTGAACATCTGGAGGTTCACGGTTCACGTACTGTTGAGGCCTAGCTTGGAGAATTTTGAGCATTACTATGCCTGTGTGTGAGATGAGTGCAATTGTCCAGTAGCTTGAGCATTCTTTGACATTGCCTTTCCTGGGGATTGGGATGAAAACTGCTCTTTACCAGTCCTGTGGCCACTGCTGAGTTTTCCAAATTTGCTGGCATATTGAGTGCAGCACTTTCACAGCATCATCTTTTAGGATTTGAAATAGCTCAGCTGGAATTCCATCACCTCCACTAACTTTGCTCCTAGTGATGCTTCCTAAGGCTCACTTGACTACATTCCAGGATGTCTGGCTCTAGGTGAGTGATCAGACCATTGTGGTTATCTGGATCATGAAGATCTCTTTTGTATAGTTCTTCTATGTAATCTTGCCACCTCTTCTTAATATCGTCTGCTTCTGTTAGGTCCATACCATTTCTGTCCTTTATTGAGCCCATGTTTGCATGAAATGTTCTCTTGGTATCTCTAATTTTCTTGAAGAGATCTTTTAGTCTTTCCCATTCTATTGTTTTCCTCTGTTTCTTTGCACTGATCACTGAGGAAGGCTTGCTCTCCTTGCTGTTTTTTGGAACTCTGCATTCAGATGATTATATATTTCTTTTTCTCCTTTGCCTTTAGCTTCTCTTCTTTTCACAGCTATTTGTAAGGCCTCCACAGACAGCGATTTTGCCTTTTTGCATTTCTTTTTCTTGGGGATGGTTTTGATCACTGCCTCCTGTACAGTGTCACTAACCTCTGTCCATAGTTCTTCAGGCACTCTGTTTATCAGATAATTCCTTGAATCTATTTGTCACTTCCACTGTATAATTGCAAGGGATTTGATTGAGGTCATACCTGAATGGTCTAGTGGTTTTCCCTACTTTCTTAAACTGAAGTTTCAAATTTGTAGTAAGGTGTTCATGATCTGAGCCACAGTCAGCTCCTGTTCTTGATTTTGCTGACTGTATAGAGGTTCTCCATCTTTGTCTGCATAGAATATAATTAATCTGATATTAGTATTGACCATCTGGTGATGCTCATGTGTAGACTCTTCTCTTGTGTTGTTGAAAGTGGGTGTTTGCTATGACCAGTGCGTTCTCTTGGCAAAACTCTGTTATTCTTTGCCCTGCTTCATTTTGTACACCAAGGCCAAACTTGCCTGTTACTCTGTGTATCTCTTGACTTCCTACTTTTGCCTTTCAGTCTCCTATGATGAAAAGGACATTTTTTGTTTGTTTTTTTGGTGTTAGTTTTATAAGGTCTTTTAAGTCATCATCGAATCGTTCAACTTCAGGTTCTTTGGCATTAGTGGTTGGGGCGTAGACTTGGATTACTGTGATATTGAATGGTTGGCTTTGGAAACGAACAGAGATCATTCTGTCATTTTTGAAATTGCACCCAAGTACAAAGAGTCGGACACGACTGAGCGACTGATCTGATCTGATCTGACTGCATTACAGACTCTTTTGTTGACTATGATGGCTACTCCATTTCTTCTAAGGGATTCCTGTCCACAGTCACAGATACAGTTGTCATATGAATTAAATTCACCCATTCCAGTCCATTTTAGTTCACTGATTCATAATAAGTTGATGTTCACTCTTGCCATCTCCTGTTTGGACCCTTCCAATTTACCTTGATTCATGGACCTAGCATTCCATGTTCCTATGCAATATTGTTCTTTATAGCATCGGACTTTACTTCCATCACCAGTCATATCCACAACTGGTCATTGTTTTGCTTTGGCTCAGCCCCTTCATTCTGTCTGAATCTATTTTTCCACCCTTCTCCAGTAGTATATTGGGCACCTACCAACCTGGAGAGTTCATCTTTCAGTGTGGTATCTTTTTGCCTTTTCATACTGTGTCATACTGTCCAGAGTAGGGACTGCTAAGAAGCAACACACAGTGGTAAGGAAGCTGAAAGTCTGCAAGAACTATAGACTGAGAAGTCTCCCCTACAGTTCTTAGCACTGTGCGAGATTGTGGGGGAACCTGCAGGGCTTGGTCATTGGGAATTTGATTGTGACTGAAAAGAGGGGAGGAGCTCACAACACTTAGATCTGGGCAGACAGAGTTCCTACCTACAGTACACAAGTTGTAATTCCAGTGATTGTGCTAATCTACAAACCAAAACAGTTTGACCAAGGAACTGAGTAGGGTGTGAATCTGCCTGATTTGGATCCTCAAAGGAAAAGCCTTGCCAGCCCTGCAGCCTGGTCTGCCCCACCCACTGCTCACCCAGGCAGAGGAGCTGTCATAGCCCCACCTCTGTTGAGTGTAGCTCCTGGCCCTGCCCCTCCAGAAAGCCTATCCAGAACACATGGAAGCTCTGTATCCCAGTGACACTCAAGTGGAGAGTTTGGCAGACAGAGCCAATCTTCTGCAGAGCAAAGCCAGTGTCCTCATTCAGCTAAGGAACTTGGGGCACTGGTCGGGTTGAGTCAAGACTGCAAAGAACCTTGCTATCCTTGGAGTCAGTTTTACCCAGATAGGGAAACTAATTTGTAGCCCTGCCTATGACTGAATACAACCTTCTACCCACCTGACTGGGTAACCTAACTAGAGTACACAGGAAACTGCAGACCCATTCAACAACCCTGATTACAGTGTCACTTGAACAGAGAGAACAACCAGTGGCTTTCCTCATCTGCAGAGCAAAACTGGTGTCCCCATTTGGCTGGGGAATTCAGCCCACATCCTTACTTGATTCACATCCCCAGAGAGTACTGCAACTCTTTGGGCTGTTCTGCTGCCTGCCAAGGTCAGGAAAGCTAATTCATAGCCCCACCTACACAAGTATAGTACCCAGCCCTATTCTCTAGGAAGCCCAACCAAAAGACCCAGACAATCGTAGAGCCTATCCTACAGCCCATCCCGCCAAGCCAGGAATTCTATCCAATTGTTCTCAGCCAGTGGCACCACTGCCATTCCACCTCAGAGTTTGGGCAATGGCCTTGCCCCAGTTAGTAAGCTCTGCCTGCCCAAGGACATTACCAGCTGACACATGCAGAAACCCAGAGTGAACTGTCTCTCTGCCAAACACATTAGGATGGTTCAACATATGCAAATCCATAAATGTGATACACCACATTGATAGAACAAAATATAAAAATCATCATATGATCATCTCAGTAGATGCAGATAAAGCATTGGACAAAATTCAATATCCTTTCGTGACAAAAACTCTCAACAGATCAGGTATAGAAGGAACAAAACATAATAAAAGCTATAGGTGGCATATATGTGGACAAGTCCACAACTAACATCATACTCAGTGGTGAAAGGTTGAAAGCTTTCTTACCATGATCAGGAAAAAGACATGGGTGCCCACTCTTACCACTTACTGGAAGTCCTGGCTGGAGTATTAAAAAAAAAAAAAAAAAGAAGAAAAAAAAAGGCCACCAAATCAGAAAAGAAGAAGTAAAATTGTGTCTATCCTATAATAGAAAATCATAAAGACTCTATAAAAAAGTGTTATGTCAATAAATTCAGTAATGTATAATCTGGTAACTATAGTAACAATACTATATTAAGTGCTTGGAAATTGCTAAGAGAGTAGATCTTTAATATTATCACCAAAGAATGAAATGTTTATTGTGTGAGGTGATGGAGGAATTGACTAACTCTTTGTTGTCATTGTTCAGTCGCTAAGTTGTGTCCAACTCTTTGTGACCCCATGGACTGCAGCATGGCTGGCTTCCCTGTCCTTCTCTATCTCCTGGAGTTTGCTCAAATTCATGTCCATTGAATCAGTGATCTCTGCCATCTCATCCTCTGCCATCCCTTCTCCTTTTGCCTTCCATCTTTCCCAGCATCAGGATCTTTTCCAATGAGTCAGCTCTTCACATCAGGGGGCCAAAGTACTAGCTTCAGCATCAGTTCTTTCAATAAATATTCAGGGTTGATTTCCTTTAGGATTGACTAGTTTGATCTCCTTGCCATCCAAGGGACTCTCAAGAGTCTTCTCCAGCACCACAATTCAAAAGCATCAGTTCTTTGGTGCTCAGCCTTCTTTATTAACTAACTCTACTGTGGTAATAATCATTTCTTAATATATAAGTATCAAATCATCACACTGTACATTTAAACTTACACCAAATTGAAACCATTAGGTGTCATTTCAGGGGCTCCAAAGAACTCCAGTACCATAGTTCTTTATGTCTCAGCACAGAAAGAATTCAGCAAGAGACGAAGTGATAGATATGGAGTGATTTATTAGACTAGGATGCTTGTGAAGTTTATGGGCAGCGGGTGAGAAATCCCATGCCCCGAGAACTTACCAGGCTATACTTTTATAGTCAAAGGAAAAATGGGGAGGGGGAGATGACCTTCTTTGTCTCTCTTGAGTAGACATCGTGTTTCCATCATCAGCTCTTCCTCTAGGTTGAGCAGGGGAGTTTTTTTGTCCCTATATTGTTGGGGCCAGTGTGAGGAAGTCAGGAGAGACTCCATCTTGAAGCCTGTCATCCATCTTAAAGATAGGATGTGAACTGGGCCTGAATCCTGCCCAAGAGTGATGAAACTATTGCTAATGAAAACCAGGTCTCCTGGAGACTTCCTTCCCTATAGATGACAAACGGAGATTGTAGTTGAGGTCAGGCTGCCCCTGTTAGATTAACCATAGAGACAGCCCCCCTTGATGTATAATCATTGTTCCCCACCTTTAACCTTAATTGTTTGTTCTCCTAGTACCTACTTGTTGTAAAACTCAATCATATACAACAAAGAGGTTGCTAACAGGTAACTGTTGCAGGAAAGAGGACCTCTTCCAGGGCCCGAAACTGGGCTCTTGTCTAACACTCGGAAATGAGTTGTCCGAGGAGATACGTGTGTTGACAGAGCAAGAGATTTTATTGGGAAAGGGCACCAGAATGGAGAGCAGTAGGGTAAGGGAACCCAAGAGAACAGCTCTGCCACAGTCTCGGGTTTTATTGTGATGGGATTAGTTTCTGGGTTGTCTTTAGCCCATCATTCTGACTCAGAGTCCTTCCTGGTGGTGCATGCCTTGTTCAGCCAAGATGGATGCCAGAGAGAAGGATTCTGGGAAGTGGTCAGACCTGTGGTGTCTCCTTTTGACCTCTTCCGGTTGGTGGAGACTTATTAGTTCCGTGTTCCTTACCAGGACCTCCTATTGTAAAACAACTTATGCAAATGGTTACTATGGTGCCTGGCCAGGGTGCCTGGCCAGGGTGGAAAGTTTCAGTCAGTGTGGTTCCCCTAACATAACCAGTCACGTAGTGGGGGGTATAAAACTGGGCCTCTCAGAAACATCAGGGTCCTTGTTGGGAACTGATTCCCCTTGGAGCCGCTGGTGTAATAAACTGTACTCCACTGTCTTGAGAGTCCTCTGAGGTGTGTTTTGCGACTCTGGATTCCACAACAACATAATCAAGCTAGGTTCACAAATTATTGATTTTTATGTGTGCAGAGAGCATGCCCTAGGGATCATTAATTTACTGAGCTCATTGGGTAGGATATGGGTCTCATATCACTATTGTTTTATTGTTTGGGGGTATGTTTTGTGGTCAAGCAAACCTGCTTTCTTAAGTCATCATTGACTTACATGGCTGTCCCACCTTTTTTCTACTTACAGTTCACTAGAAGGCAATGGCAACCCACTCCAGTGTTCTTGCCTGGAGAATCCCAGGGATGGGAGCCTGGTGGGCTGCCATCTATGGGGTCGCACAGAGTCGGACACAACTGAAGTGACTTAGCAGTGTGATTAATTATTTAATCATCTATTTTATTTCTTTACTCTGTGTATATAAAACTTATACGTAAATTATATCTCAAGAAAGCTGAAAAATACATAAAATTCAGTGCTTCCCAAGAGGCCAATCCTCAACTAATAAGGACCTTGCCAGAATGAAACTTGAAACACTGCTTCCTTCTTTGAGAAAGTCATACTAAGAAAAAGAGAAAGTTGGCTGAATGAAATAGTGTGCTTGGTAATATAGCTGATTTATATTTTGGCATAAACTCCTAATCTCACTGTAGCCTGGTCATGGACAGACAGCCGTGAACTTGGTGTAGCATAGTTTTACATATAGCATTTAACTTAATCCTCAAATCCATGTTATGAGAAATAATTATTAACCTCATTTTACAGGGAATTCAGATCCAGAAGGTTAGGATAATTCACTCAAATGTCTGCAATTAGCAAGTGCTGGTTAAGGATTTTCAATGCAGATTGACTCCATTGTCCTCCTATTTAATTATTGTGCTTTACTGACATTTGGAATATAAATGGGCTTTAGAAGTTTTTACACACTAATTTTTAAAATGAAACCTCATGTGTATTTCAACGCATAAAATAGAGAAAAGTGGATGTATTTGGTTAGATTTGGGAAAACAGAGAATTTGACATCTTATTTACTCAGACTCCGTCAGCCCCATTATTGTAGTCATGCGTTTTGGGAAACAAACTCACTCAGAAGGACAATGCAGATAGTGGAGTGAAGTTTTTTACACCTGTGGGCCCAAGGCAGCGTCTCCTCTTAGCCAAGGACCCTGACCAAGTTTTGAGAAAACATTATATACCCTAAGTGTATGTGCACAAAACCGCCTCCCCAGATTCCCTGAAACTAGTCTGAACAAAGGAAAAAGAAAGATACTATCAAAGTTAACCCGTGATTCATATGCCTTAAGCCTAGGTAGTTAACAGTGGACAATTATCAATAGGCCTGTGGTCATACCCCAATAAGCATAATCGAATGTATGATTCTATTCAGTTACACAGATAATTAGGGTATTCTTTTAGGCAACGGAGGGCCCTGGGGCTCTTCCTTCCAGGGGCCTGGTTTTCCAGTTGGTTTGTTGTTTCCATAGATACTGGGAATATAGCTCAAAGTCCACAGTCTGGCCAAGATAGAGTTCTGCTTTCAAGATAGAGCCTGTTCTGTTTGCTCCTTCACCATCTGCCTTGTTTTGTGTCTCTAGACACAGCTTGGACCCTTCTAGACTAGATTATACTGGAGATTGGAATAATTATTAGAGCACAAACAAGTTTTATTTTGTTCATTTGATAGCATAACAAGGTATGTATGTATTTATAATCAAAGTACACAAAATAAAGTTTCATTTTGGGGATCAGAACTGTAGAGAATAAAAGGAAGTTATTATTCAAAAGTCTGAGGTAACACTGATAAATCAACCCAAGATCTTCAACCTGGGAGTATCTTATTCTTGTTTCATTGGCTCCTTTAAGTCTGTCTTTACCATGCTTTTATTGATAAAAAACAGTCATTTGGGAAACCCAAATATGATAAAAGAAGCAGATTTCTCAGTCTATGCAGGTACATATTAATTTTAAAATTCTTTTCAGAGAATGCTGAAAGCATGTCAATACTTCTACCATTGTATGATGAACTCCTTGTTAAGGTTAGTTGCCTCGGATTTAAAAAGTGTAAATATGTTGTTCCTTTCACTGAAATTAGCTCCTTTTAAGCCATAGAGGGATAAAGTTTGAATTGCATCTGTGACTCCTAATATATATGTACTGAATTTTGCATACAACTGAAGTTCTACACTGTATTAAAGGAATGATCAACAAATCTGTTAAGATTACATTGCTTCTAGGCAAAAGTTTAGGATTGAAATGTAGAGTTAATAGAGACTTTGCAATGTGAAAATGTATTATATGAAAATAACCATGTTAACATAAAATACTTATATGCCCCAACCTTATTTTCAGTAAAATAATTTTACACCATACATACAGCTATTCTTAAGTGACCAAGTAAAATAGCAGCCCACCAAAACTAATTATTTGACTTATCTCTCTCAAAATATTTCTTAAAGTATGCTTCCATTACTAAAATCATACTGAAAAAGCCACAAGCATCATTCAAATAAATATTCCTGATTACACAGTTCACCACCAAGAGGAAATGCATTATTAAGTATCAGAGCATTTGCTAGTTCCACTCATTCTGCTCCGTAGTAGTTATTGCCACTTGCCATTCCATAATTTGTACTCCACTCAGACCTAATGGCTTTCAGCTTCTAAAACAAACAAAACTGTTTTTAATCTTGAGTGCCTGCTGACACAGTTCTTTTTTTATCTGGGAACCCACTCTACTTTTAATAGAGTAGTTAATGCTCCTTGCTATAACAAAATTTCCACAATCTCATTGCTTTAACTTAAAAAATGTACTGCATTTTATCAGACCTAAGATACCACCTTAATATAAGGTGCATTGTTTTATGTAGTGCCAAGAAAAAAAAGGAATTTGTCCAGTTAAACTATGGTACATTGATTCCTTATCACTTTAATTTTAAGAAGAATCCTTATTATAGAGAAATTAAAATAGAAGGAGGAAAAGTACCAGAGAATCCATGATATCGCATTCTCCTTGTGCATAGTCTACTGAAGATCACCTAACTGGAAAGGGTTTCCCTCAGGCTGTGACTAAGGTATCCTGGCTCTTTCCATCTTCAGGATTTAACTGTCCTCTGGTGACTTCTTTTTTTTTTTTTTTAATTTTATTTTATTTTTAAACTTTACAATATTGTATTAGTTTTGCCAAATATCGAAATGAACCCGCCACAGGTATACCCGCGTTCCCCATCCTGAACCCTCCACCCTCCTCCCTCCCTCCCCTCCCTCTGGGTCGTCCCAGTGCACCAGCCCCAAGCATCCAGTACGTGCATCGAACCTGGACTGGTGACTCGTCTCATACATGATATTATACATGTTTCAATGCTATTTTCCCAAATCTCCCCACCCTCTCCCTCTCCCACAGAGTCCATAAGACTGATCTATACATTGGTGTCTCTTTTGCTGTCTCGTACACAGGGTTATTGTTTCCATCTTTCTAAATTCCATATATATGCGTTAGTATACTGTATTGGTGTTTTTCTTTCTGGCTTACTTCACTCTGTATAATAGGTTCCAGTTTCATCCATCTCATTAGAACTGATTCAAATGTATTCTTTTTAATGGCTGAGTAATACTCCATTGTGTATATGTACCACAGCTTTCTTATCCATTCATCTGCTGATGGGCATCTAGGTTGCTTCCATGTCCTGGCTATTATAAACAGTGCTGCGATGACTTCTGAGTTCTCCACTGGATTCAATCCACTGAGATCAGCAAGAAGCCACAAGAGAGAGACATAGAGGATGGTAAAGGTTGTTTCAAATGTCATGTCTAGGAGTGTCTTACATCACAGTCAGTCACATTCCTTTGATAGCACTGATCACATGACACATCTAGATTTATGAGGAGGAGGAATATATTCTTCCTGTGGTCCAGGAGGAAAATGAAATGGTGTAAAAATCACATGGTATCACTACTTCAATTCAGCCCCTATCAATCACTTCCACTCATCTTTTGATACTTAGCACAAAAATCACCTCTGTTCAATTTATTTTTATTCTTACTCTCCCAAGTTAAAATGACTGCTATTTCTTTTGTGCTGTACTGGATTTCTGATGTAAAATTAATAACCCTGTATGTTTACAGTAAAGAGTATCATAGTCTGCTAGGGCTGCCATAATAAAATACCATAGACTATGTGGCTTAAACAATAGAACTTCATTTTCTCATAGTTCTAGAAGCTAGAAGTCCAAGGTCAAGGTGCCAGTAGTGTACCTTTCTGGTGAGACCTCTCTTCCTTGCTTGCACACAGCTGCTTTCTGATAGTTTACTCATGTGTCCTTTTCTCTTATGTGTGCACCCACCAAGAGAGAAATCTCTCTGGTGTTGTTCCTCTTCTGTAAGGATATCAGTCCTATTAGATTAGGGCCCCACCCTTATGACTTCATTTAACCTTAATTACCTCCTTAAAGACTCCATTTCCAAATACAATGACATTGGGAATTAAGGATTTCAATATATGAATTTTGGAGAGGCACAATTTAATCCACAGCAGATACCAATCAGTGGATCCCTTATGCCTAGAAGAGTTTGGAAAATTAATAAATTTGTTTTAGTTTAATTGGAATTAAATTGGAAGCTGAAGAAGGGAAACTTCTGGGTTATAATTCTAGAATTTATGTCATTTATCTGTGATTTTTAACCTCTTCAGACACAAGTTTCTTCATCAAAATTTTTGGGGATTACAACAGATGGTCTTCAAGTCTTTTTGAATACTAAAATTTTATTGTTTGACAGGCACAATAAAAATCGATAAAAGATTTTAATTCTCAGCTAGGGCTCACAATTTTGATGTACACACATCTGTTTAAAGCAACAGATCATATTCCTATACTGGGTCACGGTTTGCATTCATGCAAATTCATGATTCCTGGCTTTGTAACTATATCCTACCACATGCTAAAGACACATAACCCTATTTTAATTTCCCTTGCTATTGACCAAGTTGAAGTATATATTCTAGTAATTATCTATCATCAGGGAATTCTTTAGCAAATCTTTCCTAAGTTATTTCATTTCTGCAATACAGATGAGGAGATTTTCATATTTCAAAACACTAGTGAATAACATTCACATAAAACTGTCTTTCAAAATATAAGGAATTCATCTCATTTGAATCCATCAAGGTCACCAATGACTCTAAATGTTACTTGAAAAAATGAGTTTAGTTTAGTTAGAATGTGTTGTCAAAGAAGCAAAAATCAGCTAGAGCACTGTGAGTGAGGTGTAATGATAATATTTCACCATATAGTTAGAAGTTATCAACAGTAGTAAGTTAATACTATCATCAACAGTTTTGAGATTAGTTATGGTTGGTATTTTTATAAAAATACATTAAGGAAGCCGAAGAATGCTAATTTATTTTCCTAAGTAGAAAGAAGAACAAAATACAAATATTCAAAAGAAAAATGTATCACTTTAGATTTGAAAATGTTTCCATATGTATTTATTTCTCTGTAATTTAATTATATTTTGGGCCTTTCAAATGATACTCCTCTGTTGCAAGCAGGAATTAAAGAATATTTTACAAAATCAACGCATATACATGGCAAGTGCCTGCATTCATCTTCAGTTGCTCAGTTTTGTCCAACTCTTTGAGACCTCGTGGACTGTAGCCCACCACAGTCTTCTGTCCATGAAATTCTCCAGGCATGAATACTGGGGTGGGCTGCCATTTCCTTCTCCAGGGGACCTTCCCGACCCAGGAGTCAAACCTGCATCTCCTGCTTAGCTGGTGGATTCTTTACCACTGAACAGTCTGTGGTGCGGCATACATGGCAAGATTTGGGTACAAATAAAAATAAAAAACTAACCATGTATTTAAGTATATATGTTATTAATTACACCAATGATCAGAAATACTTATTTAGCCTCAGTATATCCAGTCACCATTTTCAGTGATTTGCATATAAATCATCACACTAAACAAATGAAGTACGTGCTATTAACATCCTTCTTTGTAAGTGTGGAACTCAAACAAGGTACAGAGATTTAATGTCAAGTCTATACAGTTAGAAAGCATCACTATGAACAAAGCTAGTGGAGGTGATGGAATTCCAGTTGAGCTATTCCAAATCCTGAAAGATGATGCTGTGAAAGTGCTGCACTCAATATGCCAGCAAATTTGGAAAACTCAGCAGTGGCCACAGGACTGGAAAAGGTCAGTTTTCATTCCAATCCCCAAGAAAGGCAATGCCAAAGAATGCTCATCTCACACGCTAGTAAAGTAATGCTCAAAATTCTCCAAGCCAGGCTTCAGCAATATGTGAATCGTGAACTTCCTGATGTTCAAGCTGGTTTTAGAAAAGGCAGAGGAACCAGAGATCAAATTGCCAACATCCACTGGATCATCGAAAAAGCAAGAGAGTTCCAGAAAAACATCTATTTCTGCTTTATTGACTATGCCAAAGGCTTTGACTGTGTGGATCACAATCAACTGTGGAAAATTCTGAAAGAGATGGGAATACCAGACCACCTGATCTGCCTCTTGAGAAATTTGTATGCAGGTCAGGAAGCAACAGTTAGAACTGGACATGGAACAACAGACTGGTTCCAAATAGGAAAACGAGTTCGTCAAGGCTGTATATTGTCACCCTGTTTATTTAACTTATATGCAGAGTGCATCATGAGAAACGCTGGACTGGAAGAAACACAAACTGGAATCAAGATTGTCGGGAGAAATATCAATAACCTCAGATATGCAGATGACACCACCCTTATGGCAGAAAGTGAAGAGGAATTCAAAAGCCTCTTGATGAAGGTTAAAGTGGCGAGTGAAAAAGTTGGCTTAAAGCTCAACATTCAGAAAACGAAGATCATGGTCCCACCACTTCATGGGAAATAGATGGGGAAACAGTGTCAGACTTTATTTTTCTGGGCTCCAAAATCACTGCAGATGGTGACTGCAGCCATGAAATTAAAAGACAGTTACTCCTTGGAAGCAAAGTTATGACCAACCTAGATAGCATATTCAAAAGCAGAGACATTACTTTGCCAACAAAGGTTCGTCTAGTCAAGGCTATGGTTTTTCCTGTGGTCATGTATGGATGTGAGAGTTGGACTGTGAAGAAGGCTGAGCGCCGAAGAGTTGATGCTTTTGAACTGTGGTGTTGGAGAAGACTCTTGAGAGTCCCTTGGACTGCAAGGAGATCCAACCATCCATTCTGAAGGAGATCAGCCCTGGGATTTCTTTGGAAGGAATGATGCTAAAGATGAAACTCCAGTACTTTGGTCACCTCATGCAAAGAGTTGACTCATTGGAAAAGACTCTGATGCTGGGAGGGATTGGGGGCAAGAGGAGAAGGGGACGACAGAGGATGAGATGGCTGGATGGCATCACCGACTCGATGGACATGAGTTTGAGTGAACTCCGGGAGTTGGTGATGGACAGGGAGGCCTGGCGTGCTGCGATTCATGGGATCGCAAAGAGTGGGACACGACTGAGTGACTGATCTGATCTGATCTGATACAGTTAGAAAATTGTGGAGCCCAGACAATTTGACTCCAGAATTTGTGTTCTTTTCACCATATTAAACTATTTCTGATAACATTGGGTCATCAATTATGTGATTTGTATCTAGAGTAAATAGTCTTAATAAATTTCATACATTTTTTGTGTATGTTTGTAAAGTAACTTTTTATAGTATGTAATTAACAATGATTAGAAGTTATTTTATATTCTTGCCAAAAACATACAAATAGAATCTAACTATGAAGAAACAATAGATAAGCACTGTACACAATGCTTGTATGTTTCAAAACTGTCAAGATCAAGAAATACAAAGAAATGCTGAGGAAATTTCTTAGAATGAAAGAAGACTAAGGAGACATGACAAATAAATGCAGAGATGGTTTTGGATTGGATCCTGGACTGGCAGTAAAAGGGAATAGATATAAAGGAGATTATTGCAAAAATTGACTAGACTTGAATATGAGCTGATGTTTAAATAATGTCATATTAATGCTAAATTTCTTGTGTTTTGGTTAATACACACTGAAGTGCTGAAGGATGTGTGTTGGGCGTGGCGGGTAGGTGGAGAGTGCATATGAAAGGAGAGACTGATAGAGCAAATGGGATAAAATACAAATATAAACAATTAAAGAATCTGACGAAGGCCATAATGGCGTTTTCTTGCAACTTTTCTTTCGGTTTGAAATCACAGAAGACATTATACTAAGTGAAATAAATCAGACACAGAAAAACAAATGTTGCGTGATGTCATTTAAATGTGTAATGTAACATATTAAGACTCAGAATCAAAAGTAGGATAGTGGTTGCCATGGGCAGGAGGGAGGGGGAAATGGGAAGATGTTGGTCAAAGGGTACAAAATTTCAGTTATGCAAGATGAATATGTTCTGGAGATCAAATATAAAATATATAACATGATGGCTATAGTTAACAATGCTGTATGGCACACTCAAAATTTGTCAAGAGGGTAGATCTTAAGGGTTCTCACCACAAATTAAAAAGAAAAAAGAAAGAACATGGTAACCATGTGAAGTTATGGATATGTTGATTAGTTTGATTGTGGTGTTCATTTCATAATATATACAAAACATCAAGTTGTACACCATAAATACATACAGTTCCTATTTGATAATTATACCTCAATAAAACAGAAAACTAGGAAAAAAAACACACTAAAAGAATAGGATTGAAAGAAGTATGTTATCAATTATTTAATTTGTAAGCTTATAAAAATATAGATTAATAAGCCATCAAGCACTAAAGCAGGCACTAAGGATCAAATGAAATTGAAACTAAGTATCTTCATCAGGAATGTAATTATCTGAGAAGAAATGTTTGAAAGTAATAAAAACCTTCAGTTAAATAGAGAAATGGGATATATTAGTTTAATTGTTTTTTAATGAAAAAACTATCAAGAGACTAAAATAACATATTCCACATAATAATAATATTAAAATATGTTGGCTTCTTTCAGAGGAAATACCCATTTTAATCATAAGAATGTATTCTTTCTTGTGGATCTGCTTTGGTAACATTTTAAAACTAATGTGAGTTAGGTACTTTCACATTTATTACTATTTTAATTCACAAAATCATTTTTTAAGTTGTGTTATTGGTTCCATTTCTGTAGATGATGAAACTGAGGCAAGCAATTAAATAGCTTGTTCAAAGGCACACAGGCGTTATGCTTCTTGGATTTCATATCCCCATCAGCCTGATTTTAATCCCATATTTTGTCTACTTTAACCCTCTGGCATTTAGTGAAAGGTGATTCATTAAAATATAAAGAAAATTGAAATAGCAAAGACCACTTTCAATGAAAAATGAGATGGGATTCTTCTTAGTGGCAAAATGAATTTTGAACTTTGCTTTGTAATGAAATGCTAGCCATTTACAAATTAGAAGTTGTTGATCTTTAAACCATGGCTCATTTCAGTTTACTGAAGGAAAAAATGAAGGACTAAAATGGAAAGAAAGAATAAAAAGAGTACTGCTTTTATCAATGTGCTAGGCATAAAAATGAGTGATTAATTGAAAATTTTCACTTTCCACGTAGTTTCTCTGATACTGAATAGTTTCAGACACATTTGGCTTAAAACCAAATGATTCCATAGAGACCTTTATTCTACCCCCAAAGCTGCAATACACCTTAAAAACCCTCGTTGGCAGGAGTCTCAAAGCTGCTGCAGCATTTTGTTTGACAAAATATCTGACAGGAGCTCTTCTCACTGGGACAGCTGTTAGAAACCCAGGAAATATGCCAGTGGAATAAGTCATCCATCAGCCTGAGAAGATGATGTGCCTCCTCGGCTTTTTCATTTTTTTTTAAACAGAATCATAAAATAAATATGTGCCATTGCCATTGATATCTGAAATAATTTTTTGAAGTGTTACATAATTATTTACTAAAGAATCTAATAAAGAAAATAACTTACTGTGCTAATTAATTAGTTATTTGGTACGCTGTTATTGATCCACAGCAGAGAATTTCAAAAGTGTATTAGAATCATCTGGAGGTCTTATGAAATGCAGATTATTGGACCCCAACCTTTGCTTATCTGATTTTGGAGAAAGGCTTGATAATTTACATTTCTAACAAGTTCCTAGATGCTGCTCCTGCTGCTGATCTGGTGACCATAAGAATCATTGGTCTAGAATATATGTAAGCTTTTTAGATTTGCAAAGTAAGATACTACTTTGATCATCTATAATCACTTAGAATACTTTGCATTCAAGAAAAGATTATAAATATGCAAACATAACTATCTTATTTATTTTTTATTTATTTATATTTGGCTGTTGCTGGGTGAGGGCTTTCTCTAGTTGCAGTGAATGGGGAGGAGGGGGAATACCCTCTCGTTGCGGTGTACAGGCTTCTCATTGTGGTGGCTTCTCTTGTTGCTAAGCACAAGGCTCTAGGAACATGGGCTTCAGTAGTTGCAGCACGTGGTATCAGTAGTTGTCGCTCATGGGCCATAAATATCTTTAAAAGGCTCTGTCTTTAACTGGTTTGTTAACTGACCTTTAGAGCTTCACTGTTCAATACAGAAAACACTAGGTACCTCTGTGCGTGCTAAGTCACTTCAGTCTTGTCTGACTCTTTGTGACCCCATGGACTGTGGCCCTCCAGGCTCCTCTGTCCATGGACTTCTCCAGCAAGAATACTAGATTGGGTTGCCATGCCTCCTCTAGCAGATCTTCCTGACCCAGGGATCAAACTCACATCTCTTAGGTCTCCTGCATTGGCAGGTGGGTTCTTTACCACTAGCGCCACCTAATTAAAATTAAATAAGTTAAAAAATTTAGTTCTTTAGTCACACTAGCCACATTGAAGTGCTCAATAGCCACATGGGACTAGTGGCTACTGGAGTAGACAAAGAAGAACATTTCCTCCATCTTTGGAAATTTTACGGGATAGTTAATAGAGTCTTAACTTTTTTAAATAGCCCAAACCCAGTTTAGCCTTAACATAAGCAGAGCAGGCAGGTCTGGGATGTGATTCCAGGCATTTGGCTTTCCTCAACATCCCTCTCCACCTAAAGCATTTGTGTGTGCATGCATGAACACACACAAACACAATTTTCTCATTCAGTATCTAATATCTAAAGCTAACCTTTAAGTCTGGGATCCAGTCTAAAGACATACAAACTGGGAAAGATCATCCCTTACGTGTTTCAATCACTTACAATTCTGTGGGTTTTAAGAGTTTCCTGAAGTTCTAATTTGAGGGCATGGATCATAGAGAAAATTAAAAGTAAAATTAAAATAATAAAGCATACTTTGATCCTGGGGTGTTGGAATGAAGGAATGTACTACTCAGGAAATAGAAAATATTCGGTTTTACTATATTTTCTTCTAAATTGTCCTGGATATTATACTGAATCCTCTCTATGATACCAATTTGGCTATGAAGAATAGAAAGCAGGGGAATGTGGCTTTCTATAAAGAATGTTGGACATTCATGTCCCCATTCTACTTGTCTTTGACATTGTGTGACATCATTGGCTCTCAGTGCCTTGTTTGTAAATGGAACCAACGTGATTGCTGTAAAGAGGACATGAAACAAGTATACTTGAATGTACTTAGTATACTACACTCAATATGCCAGCAAATTTGGAAAACTCAGCAGTGGCCACAGGACTGGAAAAGGTCAGTTTTCATCCCAGTCCCAAAGAAAGCTAATGCAAAAGAATGTTTAAACTACTGCACAATTGCAGTCATCTCACATGCTAGCAATGTAAGGCTCAAAATTCTCCAAGACAGGCTTCAACAGTATGTGAACTGGGAACTTCCAGATGTTCAAGTTGGATTTAGAAAAGGCAGAGGAACCAGAGATCAAATTGCCAACATCCATTGGATCATGGAAAAAGCAAGAGAGTTACAGAAAAGCATCTATTTCTGCTTTATTGACTATGCCAAAGCCTTTGACTGTGTGGATCAACACAAACTGTGGAAAATTCTTAAAGAGATGGGAATACCAGACCACCTGACCTACCTCCTTAGAAATCTATATGCAGGTCAGGAAGCACTAGTTAGAACTGGACATGGAACAGCAGACTAGTTCCAAATCGGGAAAGGAGTACGTCAAGGCTTTATATTGTCACCCTGCTTATTTAACTCCTATGAAGAGTTCATCATGCTAAATGCTGGGCAGGATGAAGCACAAGCTGGAATCAAGATTGCTGTGAGAAATATTAATAACCTCAGATATGCAGATGATACCACCCTTATGGCAGAGAGTGAAGAAAGCAATAAAGAACCTCTTGATGAAAGTGAAAGAGAAGAGTGAAAAAGTTGGCTTAAAACTCAACATTCAGAAAACTAAGATCATGGCGTCTGGTCTCATCACTTCATGGCAAATAGATGGGGAAACAGTGGAAATAGTGAGAGACTTTATTTTCTTGGGATCCAAAATGACTGTTGATGGTGACTGCAGCCATGAAATTAAAAGATGCTTGTTCCTTGGAAGAAAAGCTATTATCAACCTAGACAGCATAATAAAAAGCAGAGACATTACTTTGCCAACAAAGGTCTGTCTAGCCCAAGCTATGGTTTTTCCCATAGTCATGTATGAATGTGAGGGTTGGACTATAAAGAAAGCTGAGTGCCGAAGAATTGATGCTTTTTAACTGTGGTGCTGGAAAAGACTCTTGAGAGTCCCTTGGACTGCAAGGAGTTCAAACTAGTCCATCCTAAAGGAAATCAGTCCTGAGTATTTAGTGGAAGGACTGAGGCTGAAGCTGAAACTCAAATACTTTGGCCACCCACTTGATGCAAAGAACTTACTCATTTGAAAAGACCCTGATGCTGGGAAAGACTGAAGACAGGAGAAGGGGACAACAGAGGATGAGATAGTTGGATGGCATCACCGACTCGATGGACTTGAGTTTGAGTAAGCTCCGGGAGTTGATGATGGACAGGGAGGCCTGGCATGCTGAAGTCCATGGAGTCACAAAGAGTTGGACACAACTGAGTGA
The DNA here is from genome assembly GCF_027580195.1 of Bos mutus. Classification (NCBI taxonomy): domain Eukaryota; kingdom Metazoa; phylum Chordata; class Mammalia; order Artiodactyla; family Bovidae; genus Bos; species Bos mutus. Next base: position 104,509,774 of record NC_091646.1, read on the forward strand.
CTGAACTGAGTATACTGTTAAGGCTTATGCAAATTCTATGTATCACATTTCTCTCATGCTAAAAGTTGATATTCTGGTTGTGAAAGAAAGCTGATAAACAGCTTCATGAGACACTGTGGCAGTACAGTCCCAGTAATTCTCATCTTCATATCTGTGAAATAAGGCTGCCAACTCAGTGTACTTTGCAGCACTATGCAAAGATAAACAGCAAAGTATTTCAGTCTTTTTAAGCTGCACACTTTCGACTTAGAAGTATAAGATGGTTGTGATAAGAAGGATGTTAAAGTGTCTCTCAATGTTCTTTGCCCACTCCTGTGAAATCCTCTGCCCTTGAGTGTGTGTGGAACCTGTGAATATAATGAGATATTATTGCCATGGTCATGTTAAATTTCTTGATAAAAGGGATTTTGCAGTTGCCATTATGATCTCAAATTAGTTGATGTTAAAATAGGGAAATTGTCTTGGGTGTTTCAGACCTAATCAGATGAGTCCGTAAAAGGTCTTGAACTCTTCCTAATGCAAGAGATTGGAAGTATGAGGAATTCAATGAGAGGGAAGTTCTCTGTTACTGATATTGAAGATGAAGGAAGCTACATGGCAAAGAATGTGGGAGGCCTCTAGGAACTGAGAGTGACCCCAGATGATAGCCAGTGAGGAAATGGGGACCTCAGTCCTACAATCACAAGGAAGTAAATTCTGCTAACAACCTGAATAAACCTGGAAGAGGATCCCAAGTTCCAGATGAGACTGCTGATATCTTGATCTCAGTCTTGTGAGATTATGAGCTGAGAATCCATTCATGCTAGCTCAACTTCTGACCTATACGAACTGTGAACTAATAAGCTGGTATTTTAAGCTGCCAATAGACTGGCACTTAGAAGATTGTTTTTAGTATCCATTATTTGAGAGTAAGAGATACCTTTCATTATTTCTGTATGCAAAGTATTTGAAATCAAAGCATGTTATTTATATTTCAGTTCAGTTCAGTTCAGTTCAGTCGCTCAGTTGTGTCCAACTCTTTGTGACTGAATCGCAGCACGCCAGGCCTCCCTGTCCATCACCAACTCCGGGAGTTCACTCAGACTCACGTCCATCGAGTCGGTGATGCCATCCAGCCATCTCATCCTCTGTCGTCCCCTTCTCCTCCTGCCCCCAATCCCTCCCAGCATCAGAGTCTTTTCCAATGAGTCAACTCTTCGCATGAGGTGGCCAAAGTACTGGAGTTTCATCTTTAGCATCATTCCTTCCAAAGAAATCCCAGGGCTGATCTCCTTTAGAATGGACTGGTTGGATCTCCTTGCAGTCCAAGGGACTCTCAAGAGTCTTCTCCAACACCACAGTTCAAAAGCATCAATTCTTCCCCGCTCAGCCTTCTTCACAGTCCAACTCTCACATCCATACATGACCACAGGAAAAACCATAGCCTTGACTAGACGAACCTTTGTTGGCAAAGTAATCTCTCTGCTTTTGAATATGCTATCTAGGTTGGTCATAACTTTCCTTCCAAGGAGTAAGCGTCTTTTAATTTCATGGCTGCAGTCACCATCTGCAGTGATTCATATTTAGTGTAGTTCAATTCCTCAGGAATCAGAGGACTGAAGGGGAGGAAAGTATGTGAGTAGACAATGAGTAGACAGTGATTCTTGGGCTCTAATTCAGTGTATCTGAGTGTGTGACCTGCAGTTAAAGACTACTAAGTAACATTGTCAATGATTACTGAGAGAAAGTTAATTAAAATCAAGACCACTTGGTTCATACAATGAAGTTTATGAAGTTTCATGGACATGCCATGTGAGAATCAGGTAAGGTCCTTTTAAAACGCTGACTTAGAGAGAAAGGCACTATATATATATATATATATATATATATATATATATATATATATATTTGTAATCACCAAAGTGTCAATAATCCTAAGCCTTCTTACAGTTCCTTAATCTTCTCTCCAAAATGGTGTATGTGTGCATGCTAAGTCGCTTCAGTCGTGTCTGACTCTTTGCAACCCCATGGGCTATAGCCCTACAAGCTCCTCTGTCTATGGGATTCTCCAGGCAAGAATACTGGAGTGGGTTGCCATGCCCTCCTCCAGGGGATCTTCCCAACCCAGGAATTGAAACTGCTTCACTGCATCTCCTGCATTGCAGGCAAATTCTTTACCCACTTAGCTACCTGGGAAGCCCATTCAGAATGGTAATAACATAAAATATTCTGGAAGAAAGAGAGTAGAGAAAATCTTATCACAGAGGTATCTTTGTTGTGAAACATCTGATATTTCTAAGTGACTATGTTCCACTTTGTTTTCATCTTGGGCTGTACAGCCAATATTATTTTTATTAAGGAATATCAACTGCCTTACAGTATATCTTTGGTATTCAACTCAATTATCTACAAAGTCAAGAAACAAAAAGAGGTCATATTGAAGACTCTGCTTATTAAAAGCCATCTGGCCTTAATATCAGAACCACAACAGTGACTGGAAAATTGAATATTTTTTATTCCTTCTCAGATAATTGCAAATTTTCTTCTAGCATTAACATTGGCGGTGGTGGTTGATTGTCTTCCTTATTGCCTGTCACGTGTCTGTAATTTCTCAGCACATTCAATCATTCAAGATATGTTTATTGACCATCTACTACATTTGGGGGGATAATTTGAGACTTCAAAGTTAAGAATCAGTTGGTGCTAGAGGAAGTTAACTATTTAAAATGCAAGGTCAGGAGTATGTTAGAAGTATGATGTATAATATTTGCCGGGGAGCAGAAATAAATAAGGTCTTGGATTCTGCCTGGGCCCTTAGATTTTCTCTCTAAAATTATATGGTTTTAAGATCAGCATAAACTTAAGATCTTGATTGCTAATATCAAGGGTCTACTGCAATCACACTCTGCCTTTACACCAAGATGTCAATAATGAGCCAAATACAATTTTCTGTATTATAAAACATTCAGTTCAGTTGCTCAGTCATGTCGAACTCTTTGTGAGCCCATGGACTGCAGCACGCCAGGCCTCCGTGTCCACCACCAACTCCTGGAGTTTACTCAAACTCATGTCCATTGAGTCGGTGATGCCATCCAACCATCTCACCCTCTGTCGTCCCCTTCTCCTCCCCCCTTTAATCTTTCCCAGCATCAGGGTCTTTTCAAATGAGTCAGTTCTTCCCATCAGGTGGCCAAATATTGGAGTTTCAGCTTCAGCCTCAGTCCTTCTAATGAATATTCAGGACTGATTTCCTTTAGGATGGACTGGTTGGATCTCTTTGCAGTCCAAGGGACTCTCAAGAGTCTTTTCCAGCACAGTTCAAAAGCGTCAATTCTTCGGCACTCAGCTTTCTTTATAGTCCAAACCTCACATTCATATATGATTACTGGAAAAATCATAGCTTTGATTAGACAGACCTTTGTCAGCAAAGTAATGTCTCTGCTTTTTAATATGCCATCTAGGTTGGTCATAACTTTTCTTGCAAGGAGTAAGTGTCTTTTAATTTCATGGCTGCAGTCACCATCTGCAGTGATTTTGGAGCCTCCCAAAATAAAGTCTGTCACTGTTTCCCCTGTTTTCCCATCTTATTTTCCATGAAGTGATGGGAACAGATGCCATGGTCTTAGTTTTCTGAGTGTTGAATTTTAAGCCAACTTTTTAACTCTCCTCTTTCACTTTCATCAAGAGGCTCTTTAGTTCTTCACTTTCTGCCATAAGGGTGGTGTCATTTGCATATCTGAGGTTATTGATATTTCTCCTGGCAATCTTGATTCCAGCTTGTGCTTCCTCCAGCCCAACGTTTCTCATGATGTACTCTGCATATAAGTTAAATAAGCAGGGTGACAATATACAGCCTTGATGTACTCCTTTTCTTATTTGGAACCAGTCTGTTGTTCCATGTTCAGTTCAAACTGTTGCTTCCTGACCTGCATACAGATCTCTCAAGAGGCAGGTCAGGTGATTTGGTATTTCCATCTCTTTACGAATTTTCCACAGTTTGTGGTGATCTGCACAGTCAAAGGCTTTGGCATAGTCAGTAAAGCAGAAATAGATGTTTTTTCTGGAACTCTCACATTATCTATTGATATTTATATAATTTTGGTACTTGCCTTACCATTTCTCATTGATAGATCCTACTAAGCAAACACATAACTATATATCTTTGCTATTTGGTAGTGGCCATAATCTTCATCCACGATATGAACTCACCTCGATATCCCTCAGTGTTCTGCCTATTTTATATCATCTTGACTGTGTATCTTAAAAAATGTAGCTCTGATCATTGGCTTATTTTCAGGGGAAGTGGACCTTTTAACATTGACTAAGGGAAATAGAAAAATAAATTCCCCTTTCTAATTTTTTATCCCTGTTTTTTGGTGGTTAAGTTATGGATGGAATATTATAGCATGTAATAAATACATTAAATGGACAGACTAGTAAACATACCCCTTCCCCCACCTTAACATGTGCCTGTATGAACACAAATACACAGACACAAGAAAATACAGAGTCAGTAAGTGGCCATTTATCTCACATTTCATATAAAGCAGAAAAACACTCATATTTTTTTTTCCCTTCTACCTTGCTTTTCTAAACAATTCAGGATATATGACAATGAGATGACACAGATATATTACTCTGTGGAGATATGTGCATTCACAACATTGGCAAGCGGTTTGAGATTGATGACCTAGATCTGCTCCAGCAGTTGATCTGGCATTGTATGCTCTTCTCCTCTAATGAAAGAAGGAGCTACACATGGATCATAATTATCAAGAACTATCTGTTACTGTCAGTGACAAAAGGAAATCCCATTCAGTCTCACTGTGTGCATTAGATATTACTGCTGAAGATTAAATAAAGGTAATGCATTGCAGATACAGAAGGCATACATTAAAAATTAGCTGAGATATTTATAAGTTGCCACAATAGGAAGCAAGGGTTCATGGCATTATCCAAGGTAATGATGGTTTGGGCACTGAATATCACTTACATATTTATGCAATGGTAAGTGTTTTCCTGTTTCATAAGTTTTCTTTTTACAGAAAAAGGCAACAAGCTTGTAGTGACTGGTATTAAGTGCATTAGGGGAATTAACTAAGCAGATGAAATCTTTCTGAACATTCTCCAGCATTTAAAAAATATGCTTAATCATATGGCCATATCGTTGGCCACATGAGCTATTTTTAAAAAAATCTGAATAGGAAGCACAAATATTTTTAAATGTTGTTAGGGTTAAGAAAAGCAAAAACAAATACTGTTTTTGGCAGACAGTAGAAATGTATGTAATTTTATCTAAGATGTATAGATTATGATGACTTATGGTTTAAAATCTCTTCAAGTTCAAAATTATTTAACTTTGATATGGAAATAGTATACAGAAATACTATTTACTACCAGATATAAATTTTTAAATATTCGTAGTAAAGGACTGGAACCTGGAAAATACTGGTTGCAATTAAATTTAGATTTGGAATTGTAATCAGCTATTCACATCCTCAGCATACAGCTAACTAGTTTTTCTATTATGTTTTAAAATTATCTTAGCTATATCTATGCAAATGTTAGCAGGCTTGAGTTTATGATAGCTTAACAGTTTACTGAAGAGAAAGTCACTGATCTTCTTTCACATTAATCAGTTGTTACAGCTGATGACACTGAGCAGAAAGAACCAGAATCAAGAGCTCTGAAATTCCCAGTACCTACTGCTTGGTTTCATTGCAGCAGCTGTTTCATTTTGTGTGAATTTAGTAGCAGGGTTTGGTCTTCTTAACCACTCCTATAGTTGTGTATTCATGCTATTTTCTGAAGTCCACTTTCAGAGAATCTTCACTTGCTGGGTTTTGGTTTGTTTATTTACTTACTTACTTGTGTGGCAATTAAAAATATGTTTCTTGTACATCTAGACAATAAATCCATACATACTTGGTAGTTAACCTTAAAAAGAGATGAGCCATCAATACATATTCTATGGAGGCATTTCAAAACAGGAGTGGAAGTGTCTGGTGTATTTAACACAGGGATTAACAAGGTAGTACAATACTGAAAGACATGCTGTGTTAGGTATTTTACTATTCTCATTTTACTTTATAGTATTTTTGTTTATTTCTCCTTTTGTTATTTTTCCGGACTAAGTTGCTACATGCTTTTTGTTTTCTCTGTCACTTAGAAGGCAAGACTTAGTTTTTCTATTGGTAATAGGATGACTGAAATGTTTGACATTATCAAGTGTTATCAAGATATGGAATTTTGGGACACTTACATTGGTAAGCAGCTTATTTTATTCCTGCATATATACCCAATAGAAACAAGTGTTCATACATGTACAAGGCATATATGACAATGATCACAGAAGTTTTATTCATAATAGTTGAAAGCTGAAAACAATCTAAATGCTATCAAGTTAAATTGTTTATATCATAAATCAATTATGATATATTTATGCAATGGAAAAGTGAAAGTCGTGCAGTCATGTCTGACTCTTTGAGACCCATGGACTATACAGTCCATGGAATTCTCCAGGCCAGAAGGGATCTTCCCAACCCAGGGATCAAATCCAGGTCTCCCATATTGCAGGCGGATTCTTTACCAGCTGAGCCACAAGGGAAGCCCAAGGATGTTGGAGTGGGTAGCCTATCCCTTCTCCAGGGGATATTCCTGACCTAGGAATCAAACTAGGGTCTCCTGCATTGTAGGCAGATTCTTTACCGACTGCGCTATCAGGGAAGCTTATGCAATGGAATACTACAACAAAGAAAAGGCAGACTACCAATAGGTGCAACAACGTGATTAATTGCAAAGACATAACCTTGAGAGAAAGAAGTCAGGCACAAAACAGTACATACTATATGATTCCATTCATACGAAGTTAAAAAGGCAAACAATCTGTGGCGATAGAGAGTAGAATAGTATTTATCATTGTAGGGGGACAACATTGGCTAGGCAGGGGCACAAGAGGGACTTTTTGGATGCTGAAGATGTTCTCTAACTTGATGTGGATGGTGGTTACATATGTAAATGTATGAAAATCTACAGAAACTAAGATTTCGTTTTGTAATTTAAGTAATTCCTCAATTAAGAAAAATACTCTGGTAGTTTTATGTAACTGTCAACAAATTTTGAGTTAATATTTCTTTATTTGACAATGCTAGGAGTTAAACTGGACCTTCTGATGTTTTCCATCCCATACATGAAAAGAAATTGATCCATTTTCTCTAAATGTTGGTGGTACAATCTAGACTTTCAGATTCAATATTTTATCCTAATTTTTAAACATTAATTTGGTTTCTGTTTTTCTTACTAACTTAAGACCTAAAATGCTTCTGATTTCTCTTTGTAATAACATTTATGACAATTATTTAAAATTAAATTTTTGGCTAAATGGCTTTAATAATTTCTACCAGTTCACGTCTCCCTTGTTCTTGAGTTTCTTTGATTCATCTCCAGATACTCCTTCAGAGTTGAGTGACCTGTTTCCTAATTTCCTGAACATGTGACACTTCATATATGAACAAAACATCTTCGAGGGATAGGATTCATTTTCATCCCAAACTGTACATACTGTTTTTTTTTTTTTTCTTCCCTTTAGTTTAAAATAGAGGGCAGATCAGTAAGGTTTTTTCTTTAAGTTGTTTAAAAATGTTTTCAGCTTTATTGAGGAATAATTGACAAGTAGAAATTGTATACTTAAGATTAAAACATGATGGGTTAAAACATCATAATCTTTATCTTATTTATGTATTTTTATCTCTTTTTTGACCTTTGGAGATATTTTATGCCACAATATTTCCCATGACAAAGATACATTTATTTAAAGTACAGTAACTCCTCTAGTTTTATTTTAGTTTTTTTCCTCTATGAAATTCAAGTATCATTAAAAGAAACAATTTTGGTTAAAATAGTTATATGATCCCATTTTGATAAAAATCACTTTATTTTTCTACTCATCTATTCTTATAGTTGTGAAGAAAGACATCTGAAATGTTTGTATTTTTTTACATTCTTTTCCTCTATGGTTTATCCCAGGAGATGGGATATAGTTCCCTGTGCTATACAGTAGGACCTTGTTGTTTATCCATTCTAAATGTAATAGTTTGCATCTATCAACCCCAAATTCCCAGCCAATCCCTCTCCCTCCCTGACCTCTTGGCAACCACAAGTCTGATCTCTATGTCTGTGAATCTGTAAAATATGATGTTTTGATACATGTACATATCGCTAAATCAGCTAATCAGCATATCCATCACTTCATATAGTTAACATTTCTTTCTCTTTGTGTGTGTGTGGTTAGAACACTTAAGATCTACTCTCTTAGCAAATTTGAAGTATACAATACAGTATTGTTAACTATAGTAACCATGTTGTTTATTAAGTTTCCAGAACTTATTCATCTTGCATAACTAACACATTATACACTTCGACCAATATTTCCCCATTTCGTCCTCCACCCTACCATGGGCAACCACCATTCTACTCTTGGCCTCAATGAATCTGACTACTTTCGATTCCACACAGAAAAGTCTATGTCGTATTAGTCCTTTTCTGTCTGGCATATTTCACTTGGCATAATGTTGTCTAGGTTCATGTATGTTGTCATAAATAACAAGATTTCCTTTTTTTTTTTTAACAGCTGAACAATATTCCATTGTGTGTAAACACCACATTTTCTTTATCAGTGTTCATATGTTGACAGGCAGTTAGGTTGTTTCCATGTTTTGGCTATTGTAAATAATGCTGCAATGAGGAGAGTAGATATCTCTTTGAGATCCAGATTTTGTATCTTTTGGATATATATCCAGAAGTGGTATTGCCAGATCAAATGGTAGTTATATTTTTAATTTTTTGAGAAACCTCCATACTGTTTTCTGTAGTGTCTGGACCAATTTACATTCCCACAACAGTGCCCAGAGGTTTATAGCTGTTCTCCACATCCTTGTCAGTATTTATCTCTTGTCCTTAAAAGATTTTTTTTTATATTTATTTATTTTAATTTTTGGCTGTGGTGAGTCTTCGTTGCTGAGCGTGGCTTTCTCCAGTTGCAGTGAGCCAGAGCTACTCTTCATTGAGGTGTGAGGGCTTCTCATTGTTGTAGCTTCTCTTGTTGCAGAGCACGGGCTTTCAAGCTTCAGTGGTTGTGGCTCTTGGGCTCTAGAACACAGGCTCAATCGTTGTGGTGCACAGGCTTAGTTTGGGCTTCCCAGGTGACTCTAGTGGTAAAGAACCCACCTGCCAATGTAGGAGACATAAGAATTGCGTGTTCGATCCCTGGGTCAGGAAGATCCCTTGGAGGAGGGCATGGCAACCCATTCCAGTATTCTTGCCTGAAGAATCCCCATGGACAGAGGAGCCTGGCAGGCTGCAGTCCATACAAGCTTAGTTGTTCCACAGCATGTGGGATCTTCCTGGAGCAGGGATCAAACCCGTGTCCCTTGCATTGGCAGGCAGATTCTTAACCACTGGTCCACCTAGCTCTTGTCTTTTTGATGACAGCCATACTATTAGGTCAATCCTAATGGAAATTAACCCTGAATATTCATTGGGAGGACTGATGCTGAAGCTGAAACTCCAGTACTTTGGCCACCCGTGAAGAGCCAACTCATTGGAAAAGACCCTAATGCTGGGAAAGATTGAAAGCAGGAGGAGAAGGGGACAACAGAGAACGAGATGGTTGGATGGCATCACTGACTCAGTGGACAGGAGTTTGAGCAAACTCCGGGATATAGTGAAGAACAGGGAAGCCTGAGGTGCTGCAGTCCATGGGGTCACAAAGGGTCGGACACAACTTAGTGACTGAACAACAACAGTATCCTATTAGGTGTGAAGTGATTGTTTTTTCTCTCTACCTGGAGGATTGTAGATATTTTCATCATGTTGATAAAAACTGTACATTACAAGCCTATATCTAGAGATATTTTATTTCCTCTTTTAGTAACATTGTCTGGGACTGCTGATCCCTGGCTTTAGACCTGTAGTTTTGTATCATTATTCATATTCAGAATTGATTTACTATCATATTCTTATAACATTTGTCTGTATTCTTCTGATTGCTTTATATATGTATATTTTATGTATATTGAATTTTCATTTTATGCACATTTATCATTTTTTCTTTATGTATATCTTATCATTATTTCCATGTTAATTTTTAAAGAGAATCTCAGATTTGTCCTCCACATTGTTATTTCCATTATTTTAGAATTATGATTTTTCCCTTTGCCGATTCTTACATGATTCACCTTTTTCATTAAAATTATATTTTCATCACTTTCCTTATGAACTAGCTACCTAATCCTTGCATCTGAATCTTATTCAGTCTCCTTTCTGGGTAACTCTATTGTCTCACCATTTCATTATCTATTCTTATTTTTTTTTTATCCATATATTTTTGAAATTAGTTGAGATGACATAACAGATATTGATTGCTCTTTATTTTTTTATTTTTCAAATGTTTGTTCCTTTTGATTTTCTAATATTTTTATCATATAGAACATATTTCACAAGCTTAGATTTCTGTTTATTTGAACAATGAGTATCATAAGTAAGTGTGATATTTATTTGTTCAGTGTGGTAGATGGGATCCTTTTGCTTTCTACTGTATTGCTATTAGTAGGTTCCTATCATTTACTAACCTCTGAAGTGGCTTGGTAACTCATTTATCCAGCAGCTGTGGGTAAGAAAGTGGCAGTGAGGTCTGTGTAGGATATCTAATCAGGGAATGTTTGTATCTGTGCTTTCTCTGTGCTAGATGTGGACACTCCACTGTGATATGACTTGCTTGGGTTCTTGTCAAGTGCTGCCATCTTAATTAGGTAAGAAACATTATTTGAGGTGAATTTTCCTCACTATACCTTTGGATGATTTTCTGTTTTCTATTGCATATATACTGGGCCTAACATTTATCTAATCCAAGTATTGCTTGCCTGTCTGATATAGTAAAGAGGACACCAAATGGCACCTTCTCCATCTGCCTAATAGCCTGCTCTGTCCTTCTGTCTTCCCTCAGTCTTTGCACCTCTTCTTTTAAATTCCCACAGATCCATATTTTATAAGATGAGATGCAAGTTGTTTCTTGGTCTCTCTCTAAGATTTGTTATCATCCACTCCAATGTTCTTGCCTGGAGAATCTCAGGGACAGCGGAGCCTGGTGGGCTGCCGTCTATGGAGTCACACAGAGTTGGACACGACTGAAGCGACTTAGCAGCAGCAGCACCATATTTAGTAGAAATAACTTCCGTATTTCTGCCATGTGTATAACCCTCTCCAATAACTCACACAATTCTTGCTATCAATAAAAAAGAACAAATAAGTTTTTCAGAAGTAGCAAAATTTTTCTAATAGAATGATAATGACTTCTCCCAAGAGCTGTCATAAGGAAAACATTGTATTGTGTTCCTTAGTGTGTAGCACATTTGATATCTTAATTATTAATAAACAAGTGAACTAATTTTTAAATTCTGATTTGAATCATTCCGTGTTCTGACCACCATTTCTTTCTTTTTTAAAAAAATATTTATTTTTAATTGGAGGACAATTACTATACAATATTGTGTTGGTTTCTGCCATACAGTGACATGAATCAACCATATGTGTACATATGTCCCCACCCTCTTGAGCCTCCCTCCCACCTCCCATCCCATCCCACCCCTCTAGGTTGTCACAGAGCCCCAGATTTGAGCTCCCTGCATCCATTATACAGCAAATTCTCATTGGCCATCTGATTTTACATATGGTAATGTATATGTCGGAGAAGGCAATGGCACCCCACTCCAGTACTCTTGCCTGGAAAATCCCATGGATGGAGGAGCTTGGTAGGCTGCAGTCCATGGGGTCGCTAAGAGTCGGGCACGACTGAGTGACTTCACTTTCCCTTTTCACTTTCATGCATTGGAGAAGGAAATGGCACCCCACTCCAGTATTCTTGCCTGGAGAATCCCAGGGATGGGTGAGCCTGGTGGGCTGCAGTCTATGGGGTCGCACAGAGTCAGACATGACTGAAGCGAGTTAGCAGCAGCAGCATGTCACCAAGATGGATAGCTTGGCTCTTCTTGAAAACTCTCCTTAATACTGACTCGGCAACCCAGGTTGCCTGCACGTTGTGGTTACTCTTTCTGGAACACATGAGTTTCACCTTTGCCCTTGAGGGCAAAAAAAAGTGGAATACAACATGAGATATTTTCAAAGCTCAATGCCTAGAAACATCATGCATTGTTTCTATCAACATGCCATTTCCCAGATGCAGTTCTGTAGTAGGAACCTAACTGAGAGACAAAAACGTACTCTTCTATGCTTAGGAAGAGAAGATGTTGTGAACGCTAGTACTTTCTCTGGTATAGTCACACTAATTGCACATGTCTCATCCAGCTATTGTTCTTATGTCTCCACTCTTCTTAAGAACAAAATTTTTTGAAGAATCTCTCTCTATTCCCTAGTTCAGTTCAGTACAGTCGCTCAGTCGTGTCTGACTCTTTGCGACCCCATGATTTGCAGCACGCCAGGCCTCCCTGTCCATCACCAACTCCTGGCGTTCACCCAAATTCATGTCCATCAAGTCGGTGATGCCATCCAGCCATCTCATCCTCTGTCTGTCATCCCCTTCTCCTCCCTGCCCACAATCCCTCTCAGAGTCTTTTCCAATGAGTCAACTCTTCACATGAGGTGGCCAAAGTATTGGAGTTTCAGCTTTAGCATCATTCCTTCCAAAGAACACTCAGGACTGATCTCCTTTCGAATGGACTGGTTGGATCTCCTTGCAGTCCAAGGGACTCTCAAGAGTCTTCTCCAACACCACAGTTCAAAAGCATCAATTCTTTGGCACTCAGCCTTCTTCACAGTCCAACTCTCACATCCATACATGACCACAGCAAAAACCATAGCCTTGACTAGATGGACCTTTGTTAGCAAAGTAATGTCTCTGCTTTTGAGTATGCTATCTAGGTTGGTCATAACTTTCCTTCCAAGGAGTAAGCGTCTTTTAATTTCATGGCTGCAATCACCAGCTGCAGTGATTTTGGAGCCCAGAAAAATAAAGTCTGACACTGTTTCCACTGTTTCCCCATCTATTTCCCATGAAGTGATGGGACCAGGTGCCATGATCTTAGTTTTCTGAATGTTCAGCTTTAAGCCAACTTTTTCTCTCTCCTCTTTCACTCTCATCAAGAGGCTTTTTAGTTCCTCTTCACTTTCTGCCATAAGGGTGGTGTCATCTGCATATCTGAGGTTATTGATATTTCTCCTGCCAATCTTGATTCCAGCTTGTGCTTCTTCCAGCCCAGCGTTTCTCATGATGTTCTCTGCATATAAGTTAAATAAGCAGGGTGACAATATACAGCCTTGATGTACTCGTTTTCCTATTTGGAACCAGTCTGTTGTTCCATGTCCAGTTCTAACTGTTGCTTCCTGACCTGCATATAGGTTTCTCAAGAGGCAAGTCAGGTGGTCTGGTATTCCCATCTCTTTCAGAATTTTCCACAGTTTATTGTGATCCACACAGTCAAAGGCTTTGGCATAGTCAATAAAGGAGAAATAGATGTTTTTCTGGAACTCTCTTCCTTTTTCGATGATCCAGCGGATGTTGGCAATTTGATCTGTGGTTCCTCTGCTTTTTCTAAAACCAGCTTGAACATATGGAAGTTCACGGTTCCCTAGTTCAAGTTTTGTTTTGTTTCCCCTGGGCTCTCTACTTTCTTCTCCAGAGGAGCACATCTGGTTCCTGTTTTTAAATTGTCAGATTGCTACGCTGTCCTAAGTTTATGTCTCCTGTCCTGTCTTCATTTCTTCTTTTTAAGTTGAAGTGTAGTTGATTTACAGTGTTATATTAGTTTCTGGTGTACAACAAAGTATCAATAATTCATATATGTATATATCTTTTCTCATATTCTTTCCTTTCTGGTGTATCACAGGATATTGAATATAGTTCCCTGGACTGTGCCATAGGACCTTGTTGCTTGTCTGTTCTATACATAATAGTTTACATGTGACTATCCTCTTTTCAGTGTGGCTTTTCATATTTAATGGAATTTGGTTTCTTTCCTTTCTCTTTACTACCTTTCCATGTAGTCTATCAATGAGTCCAACTAGTTTCAATTAAAAATGTATGTTACGTGTGAACCTTCTCTCTATTTCTACTTTTCCTCATTAAGAGAAGCTTAGGTTTTTCTCTCATCTAGCCTAGTACAATAGTTTTATAACTTGTTTTCTTGATTCCTTTCTGTTAGTTTGTAACTCTTGTCTTCATAAAATTTATTCTCAAAAAAACAGCCAGAGATTTATTTGAAAATAAAACTATATCACTCCCTTGATTAAAACCTTATAAAGGCTTATTATAATTATAGTATGTCTGAACTCCTTAGTATCATCTACACAGTTCTATAAAATGTGTCTCTTACTTGCCCCTTTGATGTCATTGCCTGCCACTTATTTACTCTACCCTAGCCAACTCTGGTCTTCTTGGTGCTAACTGAACATTGCTCACCTCAGGGACTTTGCATTTGTTCTTGTTTTCACTGGGAACTCTCTTCCCCACATCTACCTCACATCTTGGGTAGTAAATTCGCGTCAGTTAGCTCTCATTTCTAACACTACCTTTCTTAATTACTCAATTAAAACTTTCAGTTTTCCCCTCCGACTATGTTAATTTGTCTTTCCCCAAAGCAAATCTTGAGACAGGGACTTGAATGTAGGTAGAAGTTGATTCTGTGAAACACAAATGAAGGAATGGGAAAAGTGAGGCAGAAGAGTGAAGAAAAATGAATAAGTTGCTGCAGTGATAAAACGGAGCTAAATCCTTCTGAGATACTCTAAGAGAATGTGGAACGCATGACAGAATTGTCCCATCAGAGGAGAAGGAGGCTGTGGTATTTGTATACTAACTCTCATCCCCTGCTGGTTGAGGAGTGAGCCAAACCTTGCCCCCTGCACTGCTGAGCTGTGCCTAGTCAAGCCTACTGCTGTGGTGCCAGGGAAAGCCCTCAGAAGAGAAGTAGAAATATGCAAGTGCTTGAGGTTCCAGATGGTGTTTAACATAGTTGCAGGTGAACTCAAGGCAGTCCGTAGAGATACATGGCAGGGCATCAGTAACATCTGTCACACACCTCTGTCCCCCAAACACACACACACACTACCTATGGATATGCTGCTTGACAACTATTAGCACATTTCTGTATTTTCTCATTTATCATATTTACATATTTGTTTGCTTATTTATGTTTGCTTTCACCAGAAAGCATGTGAATTTCATAAAAACAAGATTCTTGTGTTTCTTATTCACTGTGACTTTCTAAGTGCCTTGGGCAGTGATTGAAATGCACACAGCAGATACCTTTTAAATGAAGGGAAAAGCAATATTCTCTGCAAATTTTTACTATAAGTACTGGGATCATTTTCTAGAACACTTTAAATTAAGGTCTACCCTATCATTTTCTTATAAGTCTATGATTTTCCTTTTTTTGTTAAAGCAGGAACTGTGCTTTCTAAACCATGACTGTCTTAACATTATTTACTACTGGAGATGTCAGCATATTTTGTGCAGTTGATGATACTTCTAAAAAAAAATGCCATCTGCCAGCCATATCAATCAGCAAGTGACAAGGGATATATAGAAAAATGTCTCTAAACTCAAGTGACAAGAACATATAAGCATACACATCACTAACTGCATGCAGCTGTCCCAAGAAAGAACCTAAGTGCTGTACATAAGAATAAGTGGAAAGAAAACTGAGAGAAGAGAGAGAAAATGAATCATTAAAGTGAGAGGAGTGATATGTTCTAAGTAGGTTCTGGCTTAGAGGCCATAAAAAGGAGACACATTTTAAGTGAAATTTAGAAGGCAAAAGGACATGGGTTTTTAAAAAAAAAAAAAAAAAAACACCAGGAAAAGGTGAGTGAGGGTCCATTGAAGGTGAAGCAGAGATTATAATATTAATTGTGGAGAGAAGAAAGTGGGCTTTGTTTGGAGTGAAGATCAATGCTGTGAATTATACTTAATCAGCTAAGCTTTTTAGACATTAATATGGATGTTTGAAAAGGCTTACACCTGTAAAATGGCTCGGCTTTTTAGAGAACCCCAGTAATGGGGAGGATAAAAGCTGTGAGTTCAACACCTATTGCTTTTCCTTCCTAAAATCACTACCATGGTATTTTTTAATTTAAGAAGAGTTGCTATGGTGATTCATGTCTTGAGCAGTCCTAGAGAAGACTAGGATAATGCATGATTATTATGGATTGGTGCAGTGGATTAAACAAAGGCTATTTCTGAAACCAACTAGTATCTTACTGATTAAGTACAGATTCCTGTTTTTGTAGATTACTCCTTGGATTTGTTCCTTACCTTTGTTCCTGAATCAATTTTTAACTCTAAATCTTCTGCCTTTAATGTATGGAACTATTTGATGTAACAGTCTTCAGAAAGAAGAAAAGATGGCAGATAAATTCCTTGAGATATTTTCTTGTGAAGTGAAGTGAAAGTCACTCAGTCGTGTCCGACTCTTTGTGACCCCACGGACTGTACAGTCCATGGAATTCTCTAGGCCAGAATACTGGAATAGATAGCCTTTCCCTTCTCCAGGGGATCTTCCCAACCCAGGGATCAAACCCAGGTCTCCCACATTGCAGGCGGAGTCTTTACCAGAAGAGCCACCAGGGAAGCCCATATTTTCTTGTAATGTTTTATAAATCATTCAAGGTGGAGATTATTGGTAAAATGCCTAAAAGTAAGATTTGAACTATTTTAAAAGAAACTAACAAGACAATGTTTTTACACATTTCTATCCATATACATGAAGGTTCTTTAGAGTATGAAAGTGTAAGCACTTCAAGGAAGATTAATAACCATATTTCCTTTTGAATGTCACTGATGTCAGTATCTGAGTGTCTATATATGATGTTCTCTTTAACTACATGTGAAGAATCAATGCACAGGGTGTGTAAACCATGACATAATGAAGTAGAAATGGCACTCAGATCGATTTTAGTATCTACCATATTATAAGTAAACTACCATATTACAGCCTCACATGATGTGACATGATTGCAGATGGAAGGGGAAACCACTATAACCTGCCTCCTGCTTGATGGACTCTTCTCATCCAAGGGATCCTCTATTTGAGAAAAGAAGAAATACAACTGGGATGTTAAGACAAAAGTTAAATCACTTGCCACTTTTCCAGAGAATAATTGTAGATATGAATAGAGAGAGAACATCTAGGGCGCTCAGGGTGGAAAATCATTGGCCCTGAATTGCTCCTGTCAGAATTGCTTAGGCCACACATAGATTCTAATCACTGAGAATAGTATCAGCTTTAATAGTGGAGGCTAATAATAAGTGTATGAAATGGGATGGGCCACTGACATTCAAACTCACAGTGAAAAGGCTCTTCCAAGTGTTGGTACCACTGCATTAGGATTGTTTTTTTTTTGTTTTTTTTTTGCAGTTATCTGTAAAAGTAAAAATTGCAACAGAATAATACAACTTTTAGAGAGGGGAAAATAGGAATAGTGGAAAATATACACAACAAGAGGATTAAACAAGTAAAAATTAAGAGAGAAAAAGGCCAATAGCAGATTAGAAGAATGAAGAAAATGAGGGAAGAAAGGAAGGTGGAAGAAGAGAAGGAACTAGTATTCTTGGGATCATTGAGTTTTGGCCTCTTGGCAAAATATTTTACACAAAACGATATAAAATTCTATGTAAAACTTTACACATAGCTTTCTAAAATATCTGGTTTTATTTATGTATTTATTTGTTTATAATTGAACTTTTCCACTAGTTAAGAAAGCTCTGTGGAGGGAAGGAGTTTGTCTTACTCATCACTGTATCCCCTGTGTCTAAAAGAGTCTGATTCACTGAAGACCTCCAGGGGACGTTTGCTAAATAAACAGTCCAACAAAATAGGAATCTTTTCCAGAAAAAGTCATAACTGAAGGCCAGTGGCAGGAGGAACAAGGGAAGAATTTTTCCACCAAAATACTACAAATCTGTGTAGTTTTCTTTTATTTCTCCTTATTAGAACTGTTTTCATATACTTGATGTCCATTGCCAAGTTCAAGGTTATATTATCCCCAAAAGAACAAGGTACATTCTTACCTAGGCTCTAGATAAATTTAATTCTGTTACAAACTTTTAAGGTATCATTTCATATTTTAAAATTGCAACTGACTCCCCCACTAAATGGGAAGGTATTTGAGGGCAGAATATATTCCTTCCTTCCTTTCTTTCTTTTGGAAAAAACATGGTAGCTTCTTGGCTGTTGTATGTACCAATTAAAATTCCATCAATAATGTGTGAGAGTTTCTTTTTGATAAGTAACTTTTACATGTTGTCAGGAAGGAGGGCAAATTAAATTATATTTAGAGAGCTGCAATAGTTAGATTAAGGAGACAAATAAAATTTGTGTAAACATTTGACAAACAGGAAAATCATAATACCCTTTTCAGGGTTGGCATTTGATTTTTATGTGGGTATTATTTGACTGAAATTAATGAATTTTCATTTGAGCATGTTGGCTTTTTACTCATAAAGGAAAAGCAATTCAACCCCGAGTAGTCAAAAACAAACACCTTTTTAAAATTTTATATTCCGAGGGATAATTCAGCCCTCTTCTTTACTTTGTCTCTTTGAACTAGGCTGCTTACATTTATCAGATTAACTAGATGCTGTACAAACCCTTATATATGCTGTATAAACCTGGCGGATGCCTGATGAACTATAGTCTACAATCTCCACATGAGTTATTTGTAACATGCTTTGAGCTGAATTCTAATTTCCACTTCCCTATTTCTAATTTTTGATAATTACATATTGCCTATCAATAATTTTCTCATTTAAGCTCTTGCTGTAAAAGATACATATTTATCTAGTTCTTTTACTCTCGTATAAGCCATTGTGGCAGTTAATTCTATATCCTAAGTACCATTTTGTGAAGAAATTTTGCTTGAATTGCTTATAAAATAATCCCCTTCTCAAATTTGATCGATAAACCTCTTGTTTTTCTAATCAGTCATTACACTGGCTCAAACAACTTACTAGAATCAATCTGTCCCTTTTTATTTCAAGTCTCTGTACCACCATTTCTTTAACTCTGTTAGTCAACTCTGACTAATCTGTCTTTATAATTCATACCCACAATCCTGAACTATTTCTGTGCCTTCTGATCCAGCCTTTTCAATCTCTACTATCCTTTCTCCAGGGAGAGTCTAGAGGTAAGCCTGATATTTCAAAAATGATACTACCTCCTTTTGATGGAACAGACAATAATTTTGTCATAAAATAATTTATGTTCTTTTTCCATTTTGTCCTCAGTTTGAAAATACAATAATAATCACTTTTTCTTTGATCCATTGTTGATACACTAAAACAAAATTAAGTTATGCTTAAAAAACCTGGAACTTTTATGTGATTCAACATGACACAGTTGAGATTTATTAGTAACTGATGACAAATTATCACATTAATATATTTTATTCCTTCTAAATATAATTTTATGTTATATATAGTAAAATTCACTTTGTTGTGTGTAGTTTTATTAATTTTGACACATTTACAGAGTCATGTATCTATAACCAAAGTCATGATGCAGAACAGTTCCATCAAATCAAAAACTTTCTTTAGGCATCTCCTTGTAGTCAGTTCTTTCTCCTACCCTGAATCCCTAGCAACCACTGATCTATTCGCCATTCCTATAGCTTTACCTTTTACAGAATGTCATATGAATAGAATCATTTAGTTTGTGGTCTTTTGATCTGACTTTTTTCAGTTAGCAAAAAGCATTTGAGATTTATCAATATTGTTGAATGTATCAATAGTTAGATTTTTTTTTTAAGCTTTATTGCTGAAGAGTATTCCACTGTGTGGATGTACTACAGACTACAGTTTGGGTTCTTTCCAGAGTTCTGTGATGAGTAAAGCTGCTAAAAACTTCCACATACAGATTTTTGTGTGAACATAAGTTTTCTCTGTTTGGGGGAGAAGTGGGATTTCTGGGTCACATGGTATACACTGTTTCTGCTTTCCAAAGTAACTGTATCGCAATGTATGAATGTTTAAGTTTCTCTGACTTTTTTTAGCCATTCTAATAAACCTTTGATAGTATTTCATAGTGATTTTAATTTTAATTTTCTTAATCGTCAAGGATGGTGACCATCATTTTATCTGCTTATTTACCATCCATATACCTTCTTTGATTTAGTGTGTATCCAACACTTTTGCCCATATTTTCATTGTGTTGTTTATTTTTTCTTTGATGAGGTTTTGAAGTTCTTTACATATCCTATAAACAAGTCCTTTGCCATATAGGTTATTTACAAATGTTTTTGCCCTGCTGTGGTTTGTGTTTTCGTTCTCTTAACAGTGTATTTTGCTGTCTCAGGTCTCCTATCAGTCTTTTGAGGGAAGGGGAAGGGAGTGATGCCTTAAAGTAAGTTAGGTATTAAGAGCAAAGATGGGCACAATAAAGAACAGAAATGGTATGGACCTAACAGAAGCAGAAGATATTAAGAAAAGGTGGCAAGAATACACAGAAGAACTATACAAAAACGATCTTCACGACCCAGATAATCATGATGGTGTGATCACCAGTCTAGAGCCAGACATCCTGGAATGCAAAGTCAAGTGGGCCTTAGGAAGCATCACTATGAACAAAACTAATGGAGGTGATGGAATTCCAGCTGAGCTATTTCAAATCCTAAAAGATGATGCTATGAAAGTGCTGCACTCAATATGCCAGCAAATTTGGAAAACTCAGCAGTGGCCACAGGACTGAAAAAGGGCAGTTTTCATTCCAATCCCAAACAAAATAAGGCCAAAGAATGTTCAAACTACTGCATAATTGCACTCATCCTGGACCCTAGAAAAGTAATGCTCAAAACTCGCCAAGCCAGGCTTCAACAGTACCCTGAACCGTGAACTTCCAGATGTTCAAGCTGGATTTAGAAAAGGCAGAGGAACCAGAGATGAAATTGCCAACATCCGCTGGATCATCAAAAAAGCAAGAGAGTTCCAGAAAAACATCTACTTCTGTTTTATTGACTATGCCAAAGCCTTTGACTGTTCAGGCCACAACAAACTGTGGAAAATTCTGAAAGAGATGGGAATACCAGATCACCTGACCTGCCTCTTGAGAAATCTGTATGCAGATCAGGAAGCAACAACTTGACATGGAACAACAGACTGGTTCCAAATTTTGAAAGGAGTACATCATATTTAATTTATATGCAGAGTACATCATGAGAAATGCTGGTCTGGATGAAGCACAAGCTGGAGTCAAGATTGCCGGGAAAAATATCAATAACCTCAGATATGCAGATGACACCACCCTTATGGCAGAAAGTGAAGAAGAGCTAAAGAGCCTCTTGATGAAAGTCCCTACTTGTCCTTTACCAATTTGTTAATAATTTCAGCTGAATTCATTTTAAAATTCTTATTCTGTTTTTCATGTGACTCTTTGTTTACCTATGGGCTTCCCTGGTGGCTCAGACTGTAAACAGTCTGCCCACAATTCAGGAGACACGGGTTTGATCCCTGGCTCGGGAAGATCCCCTGGAGAAGGAATGGCAACCCACTTCAATATTCTTCCCTGGAAAATCCCATGGGCGAAGGAGCCTTGTGGGCTACAGTCCATGGGTTTGCACAGAGTAGGACACGACTGAGTGACTAACACTTTTTGTTTACCTAAGTTGGGGAAATATTATTAGAAACAAAAATCTTTTTTCAACCTAGAAAATCTCTCCACAAAAGTAGAAGAAGAGAAAAAAAATAGTTTTATTATTGAATAAGCCTTAAATTGGACTGTGATATATATCACAGGCAATCTAAAGAGAATGCAAAGACAGAAAGAAATCTAACCCTTTTATATTAATATCCAAACAGATGCAACTCTTTATATACTTGTTCCCAAGTAGACAATAAACAATAAGAAGACTCAGATAAGAGGACTTGACCACACCTTTCTTGCACAAAGTTCATCCAAAATTCACCTGGTAAATGAAGTGACCATTTGTGTTTAGTAATGGTCTTTATCCAAAAGAAAAACAAATTTCCTGTATCTTTATGACAGGAGTTAGGTTTACAACATAGAGCCAGATGCCAGCCAAACTTAGCCTCCTATCCTTCAGGGAAACTAGGAGATAGGATCACTGTTTTGCTGGATGATTACATTTTCAAATCATGACTCCCAGGTCCCTGAGGAAACATTACTGGGTTGTAAAACTAACAAGAAGCTTGTTTAGCTTTTGAAAAGATTTACGTACATTTCAAAGAGGCAGAGAAAGATTTTATAATTGCAGAAATTCTAAAGTAAATGCTTTAAGAAAAGGAAGGGGGAGGAACCTGCTTCCCTGTTTGCACCAAAAGAGAATTGATTTTTTTTTCTTATTTTTGATTTGTATTTTTTTCTTACACTTGTAAACATCAGGAACACAGCCCACAAAAAAGTTTGCACAATATATTTAAATGCTTGGGTTACTTGAGATTTACAACAATCCTGTGAGGTAAATCAGAAAGTAACTATTTGTATTGGTCCAATTTTGTAGATTAGGAAATTAAGACAGAGAAGTCAGTTGAATTGTCCAAATACACTCTTCTTAGAAAAAATAAGACCAAGGCCTCTCAAATCCAGCTTCTCTGGGCTGTCTCCAGTCCTGCCACTCTATGTTACCTTCTCAAAAGCTTATATATTGATAATCCTGAATTTATGTTTAGGATCAAAGAGTAAACACATGCACACTTTCCAGATCTTAACCAACTTTTAGGGTATATAATTTAGACATATTACGAATACTCTTGATTGGTTTAATTGACAAGTAAGTTGACTGAGAGCAAAAGAGCCAACAGTAATATTTACTGATACATTTATTATGAATACAGTTGTCTCTATTCATTTATGCATTTAAAAATATTATTGAATGTCTATTCCATACCACACACCATTTTAGGGGCTGGAGAAGCAGTAATGAATCAAACTGATCAAATCCCTGCCTGCATGATGGAAAAGAGAATAATGGAAAGTGGATGGAAAAGAATATAATATTTTAAGATACATTATATATATGTGTGTGTGTGTGTGCATACTAAGTCGTTTCAGTTGTGTCTGACTCTGTGACTCTATGGACTATAGCCCGCCAGGCTCCTCTGTCCGTGGGATTCTCTAGGCAAGAATATTGGAGTGGGTTGCCATGCCCTCCTCCAGGAGATCTCCCAACCCAGGAATCAAAGCTGTGTCTCTTACATCTCCTGCATTGACAGGCAGGTTCTTTACCACTAGCACCACCTGGGAAGCCCCAAGTGATGTATACAGTGTAGAAAACAAAAGCAAGAGAAGCTGGACAAAATGCGTTAGGAGGATATAAGGGCGTTTTTTTGTTTGTTTTGTTTTTGCAGATGCCTGAGAAAGCTAAGAGTAAACTATCATAATATCTAGGGGAATAGCACATAAACAGGGGAAAAATTAATAAAATGTTATTGAGGTAGGACTGTGTTTGTATATTCAAATAAAAGCAAGAAAATATGTGACTGGTGCTGAGTCCAGGAGGAAAGAGAGGTGGAAGGGGCCATGTTATTGACAGCCTTGTAGAAAGAGGAGAGAGAAAAAGTTTGCTTAAAACTCAACATTCAGAAAACTAAGATCATGGCGTCCAGTCTCATCACTTCATGGTAAATAGATGGGGAAACATTGGCAACAGCCAGAGACTTTATTTTGGGGGGCTCCAAAATCACTGCAGATGGTGACTGCAGCTATGAAATTAAAAGATGCTTGCTCCTTGAAAGAAAAGCTATGACCAACCTAGACAGCATATTAAAAAAGCAGAGACATTGCTTTTGCCAACAAATGTCTGTCTAGTCAAAGCTATGGTTTTTCCAGTGGTCATGTACGGATGTGAGGGTTGGACTATAAAAAGCTGAGTGCCAAAGAATTGATGCTTTTGAACTGTGGTGTTGGAGAAGACTCTTGAGAGTCCCTTGGACTGCAAGGAGATCCAACCAGTCAATCCTAAAGGAAATTAGTCCTAATATTCATCGGAAGGACTGATGTTAAAGCTGAAACTCCAATCCTTTGGCAACCTGATGCAAAGAACTGACTCATTTGAAAAGACCCTGATGCTGGGAAAGATTAAAGGCAGGAGGAGAAGGACACAACAGAGGATGAGATGGTTGGATGGCATCACCGACTTGATGGGTGTGAGTTTGAGTAAGCTCCAGGAGTTGGTGATGGACAGGGAAGCCTGGCGTGCTGCAGTCCATGGGGTCACAAAGAGTCAGACATGACTGAGCTGTTGAACTGAACTGAACTGAAGTTAGAACAGAAGCATTTTCATTTTTGAAAAAAAATGACATTGATCAAACGTTTAAAAAGTTCACTCTGGCTGAGAAGACACTACAGTGGGGCTAGGGCACCAACATTGAGACCGGATAGGAAACTACTGAAATTCAGCTAAATTCATGGTACCAAATCGGGAAAACGTCCCTGCTTTACCTTATTGTTACAGTTTTAAAATTCACTTTTTTTTCAATTTTTAAAAAATGTGTTACAGTGTAATAGTTAATTAGATTTATGACACCATGTAAATAGAAAATTTGAACTTTAATACATCCAAAGGGCATTTGCTTAGGAAATATTTCATTGACATTTCATGTAGAAAATAACTTCACATTTGCCTAGGATAAGCTGAGACTATGATAGAATGAGTCAGTAAGAATGCTCTGAGCTGTGTTTTTCAAATAAGAATTTACTTGATAGTTTATCAAGTAGACACTATGTGTAGAGAAAGATAGAGTTTGCACATCCAAACTCATTTTGTAGTAATATTTGTGATTGTGATTAAAGAGAGGTGTAATGAAATGAATTCCTATCTGCCTAAAAACTGACAAAACTTGATTTACATTTGTCATTTTCTCAATATCACTGAAATATGTACTGGTCCACTAATAAACATTTGCAGAATATATTCCACAAATTCAGTAACATTTTTTCTGCATAGTATCCCTATTTTTATCTTAAATGTGGCAAATTATAGAACATGTGATTCCTCAACTTTAGGATGGTCTTCCCTGGTGGCTCAGAGGTTAAAGCGTCTGCCTGCAATGCAGGAGACCTGGGTTCGATCCCTGGGTTGGGAAGATCCCCTGGAGAAGGAAATGGCAACCCACTCTAGTATTCTTGCCTGGAGAATCCCATGGATGGAAGAGCCTGGTGGGCTACAGTCCACAGGGTCACAAAGAGTCGGACACGACTGAGCGACTTCACTTCACTTCAGATTCCTTTGCATGTTAAGTCAAAATTTATTGAAAGGGTTTTTAAACCTATTTATATTCTTACTAAGATCTGAAATGCAATGTCTATGATCTTTCTACTTATTAATTTGAAATAAATAACTGAAGGCTTTGGGGAAAAAATCACTATCTAAAAATGTTTTCCCTTTTATTAATGTTAGAGTAAAACAAAGTATGTGTGGAAGTCTCTTTGTCATCTTTAGATTTTTCATTACTTTCACAGCATTCCACTGTTTGTGGAATTCCATCCTTAATTGAAGGACTGTTATAAACACTTATGATCACAGATCTTAGTAAGCTCAAGTAATTAAATGACTTCTGATACTTGCTACTTAATACTCAAGGAAAAGTTGCTCTTTATTGTTCAGTTTATTTTCATGTTAATGGTCATTTGAGAAGCTGTATATATTTTTTTCTTTTCTGATAGCTTTTAACTTCTCCACCTTTTTGTATTTATTTTATTATTATTATTATTATTAAAAGAATCTAGATCCTATCCTTAGCTTTTAATAGATTTAGCAATCAGTTCAGTTCAATTCAATCACACAGTCGTATCTGAATCTTTGCGACCCCATGGACTGCAGCACGCCAGGCCTCCCTGTCCATCACCAACTGCCGAAGTTCATTCAAACTCATGTCCATCGAGTCAGTGATGCCATCCAACCATCTCATCCTCTATCATCCCCATCTCCTCCCACCTTCAATCTTTCCCAGAATCAGGGTCTTTTCAAATGAGTCAGTTCTTTGCATCAGGTAGCCAAAGTATTGGAGTTTCAGCTTCAACAGCAGTCTTTCCAATGAATATTCAGGACTGATCTCCTTTAGGATGGACTGGTTGGATTTCCTTGCAGTCCAAGGGACTCTCAAGAGTCTTCTCCAACATCACAGTTCAAAAGCATTAATTCTTTGACACTCAACTTTCTTTATACTCCAACCCTCACATCCATACATGACTACGGGAAAAATCACAGCCTTGACTAGACAGACCTTTGTTGGCAAAGTATTGTCTCTGCTTTTTAATATGCTGTCTAGGTTGGTCATAACTTTCCTTCCAAGGAGCAAGCATCTTTTAATTTCATGGCTGCAGTCACCATCTGCAGTCATTTTGGAGCCCAAAAAAAGAGTCTCTCACTGTTCCCACTATTCCCCATCTATTTGCCATGAAATAATGGGACCAGATGCCATGATCTTAGTTTTCTGAGTGTTGAGTTTTAAGTCAACTTTTTCACTCTCCTCTTTCACTTTCATCAAGAGGCTTTTTAGTTCTTTGCTTTCTGCCATAAGGGTGGTGTCATCTGCATATCTGAGGTTATTGATATTTCTCCCAGCAATCTTGACTCCAGCTTGTGCTTCATCCAGCCCAGTGTTTCTCATGATGTTCTCTGCATATAAGTTAAATAAGCAGGATGACAAAATATAGCCTTGACATACTCCTTTTCCTATTTGGAATCAGTCTGTTTTTCCATGTCCAGTTCTAACTGTTGCTTCCTGACCTGCATACAGATTTCTCAAGACACAGGTCAGGTGGACTGATATTCCCATCTCTTTCAGAATTTTCCACAGTTTATTGTGATCCACACGGTCCAAGGCTTTGGCATAGTCAATAAAGCAGAAATAAATGTTTTTCTGGAACTCTCTTGCTTTTTCTATGATCCAGCAGATGTTGGCAATTTGATCTCTGGTTCCTCTGCCTTTTCTAAAACCAGCTTGTACATCTGGAAATTCACGGTTCACATATTGTTGAAGCCTGACTTGGAGAATTTTGAGCATTACCTTACTAGTGTGTGAGATGAGTGCAACTGTGCAGTAGTTTGAGCATTCTTTGGCATTGCCTTTCTTTCACATTGGAATGAAAACTGCCCTTTTCCAGTCCTGTGGCCACTACTGAGTTTTCAAAATTTGCTGGCATATGTCACTGACATCCCCATGGTCACAACATAAACTCAGTCCAAATTTAAAGCCATCATCTTATAGGCTTCCATTTTGCTGACATATAACTAAGTGATTTTCTTTTTCATTTGCATATACAAAGCCAGCCTTCTTGACTTTCATACTCAGTCCCTATTCCATAAATGTACTTATTCCACATAATTTATATGTATAGCACATAGATCAGTGGTATCAGAAAAGGCAAAGAAATAGGCTTTGTATCCTAGGATCAGATGTCATTTATGATGAACCTTCCAGACTATTTATACCAGCAATTTTATCTTTTTGGTAAGGAAATTCAAAGGCCTAAGAAGTTAAGAGTCATATTTCAGGATACAAAACCAAGTGCAAGTACTGAACTGGAACGTTGGTATCTGAACTGCCATTTGGTGTTTCTGCTACTGCAGCACAATGATTTCACCTACATAAGTAGTCATAGTAACAGTATAATGAAGCAATATTTTGAACAGGAGAATTAAGATTATGTTGATGATAATTATATTACTAAGCACCTGCTTGGATATGCCATTCTTTCTTTTCTCCAAATTGCTAAAATAGAATGCAAAGCACTTGAAAAGATACAACTACTCTATTATAGTAACTTATATGGATGAAATGACCATGGTTATAGTAATTTCCAGAAATGTACCTAATTATGGAACATTTTCAGAAGGTAAGCATTTGCTTTATAAAAATTAAGTGGCGAGGTTTTGTTTGATTTGAAAGAGAAGAAATCAAAGGAGGTTTAGGAAAAGTAGAATATTCACTTTTATTTTTGTTTTAAGGAAAATAAAATTTTTAGATATATGCTTCGATGTGAATTTTGTAATGTAGAACGTTATAGAGGCATAAGGAATTCTAAGAGAGAATCAAAGAAAAAGGTAATTCAACAGTGAACCCTGTTTATTACATTCTTACTATGTAACAGATGTTTCCAGGCTCTGGGAAGTAAAAGAAAATAAGACCCAGTTTTGGGCCTTAGGAATCTCAAGACTAATAATGAAATGAATTTATACTATTTAGTAAACTACAGTATAGGTAAAAATACAGGTAGAAACATGATACAGAAGAAGTACAAAAAAGAAATTGGTTTGCTCTTCCCATCAACGAAAAGAAAGGTCCTGCCAAGAAAATGATGACAAATAGTGGTGTCAAAAGTTAAAAGAGTTCACCATGGAGACATGAGGAATATTATATCCCCGAGGGGAAGCAGTCTGTTCAATAGTGTGGGGACATCAAACAACATGACATGTTTGAGAGAGGGCCAAAAATTTTCCTTTTGGATTATGCTTAGCATGTTTCAGGAGACGGGAATGTAAAATTACATAGAGAGTAGGACTTGAGAAGCCTTGTTCTATATACACATCAAACAATTTTTCATGAGAAGAGAAACATACACATGGATGGAGGGGAAGAAAACGAGCAAATCTGGCTTTATTTTGGTGAAATCTGTTGAGGCAAAGTTTAGGATCATGATCTTATATATATTGTAGTGAAAGTAGTGCTTTATGAAAGACAGAAAGTCATCCACAATTGCATCATCATTTACCTTGATCTCTTGAAAGGCAATAGCATCATACTCCCCTCTACATATCCCTTCTCACTTGGCGTTTCCTTGAACAGCCCTCACTCCAATTCTTCTTCCTTTAAGCCCTTTGCTGCCATCATGCCCATAACTTTGTTACTTGAGGATATAATGAGATTGTAAAAAATTCCTCAGGAAATAATAGTGCAGCCAGGAAAAGAGGAATGGTCAAATCAGTTAAGTCAGGGGAGAAAACAGTTTGGTTAAAGGCAATGGAAATTGAATAGGAGCCTCATGGTAGAGTTGAGAAAGAATGAGGAGAAAGAAGGCATAGTGATTTGTTTGAAGGAGACTAGAGGACTAGGGCCAAAATTAAAGCCCTTAGAGCTATATTTTAGACTAAATGTGCAAAGTAATTTGAAGCAAAGCTAGTGGAGCAAAATATAATAAAGAGTCCAAATTGACTGTGCCTTTTCATAAGCAAAGGTCATGAACCAGTGGCATTTTCTTTGTAATAGGAACCCTATAGGAAACCTAAGATCAATGCTGGATGTAGATTTACTTGCATTAAACATGCTGATTCTACACTATTTTTGAAAGGTTAAGAAAAGATTTGAGGAACCCAATACAATGAAAAGTGTTTACATGATTTCTTTTTTTTTTTAATCTTAGTAGGTTGAAGCAAACCCTGGACTGAATCTGTAAGATGATAGTTGTAGCAGACACAGATGGATCCCATCCATATCCTCTCACCTTTACCATCTTGGTTCATACTTGTGAAGTTCAAATTGCTAGCTCTTAAATTTAATGCATGTGTGTGGCGTGTTTTTTTTTTTTTTTTTTTTTTTGGCTTCTGGGGCTTGTTTTGGGGCTAAGCAGCACACCAAACATTACAGGCAATTAATAACTCCCAGCAAAGGCTAACAGAATTTTGCCTAGAGAATGCACTGGTCATAGCAAACACCCTCTTCCAACAACACAAGAGAAGACTCTATACAGGGACATCACCAGATGGTCAATACCAAAATCATATTGATTATATTCTTTGCAGCCAAAGATGAAAAAGCTCTATCAGTTCAGTTCAGTTCAGTCGCTCAGTCGTGTCCAACTCTTTGTGACCCCATGAATCGCAGCACGCCAGGCCTCCCTGTCCATCACCAACTCCCAGAGTTCACTCACACTCACGTCCATCTAGTCAGTGATGCCATCCAGCCATCTCATCCTCTGTCGTCCCCTTCTCCTCCTGCCCCCAATCCTTCCCAGCATCAGAGTCTTTTCCGATGAGTCAACTCTTCGCATGAGGTGGCCAAAGTACTGGAGTTTCAGCTTTAACATCATTCCTTCCAAAGAAATCCCAGGGCTGATCTCCTTCAGAATGGACTGGTTGGATCTCCTTGCAGTCCAAGGGACTCTCAAGAGTCTTTTCCAACACCACAGTTCAAAAGCATCAATTCTTTGGCGCTCAGCCTTCTTCACAGTCCAACTCTCACAGCCATACATGACCACAGGAAAAACCATAGCTTTGACTAGATGGACCCTTGTTGGCAAAGTAATGTCTCTGCTTTTGAATATGCTATCTAGGTTGGTCATAACCTTCCTTCCAAGGAGTAAGCGTCTTTTAATTTCATGGCTGCAGTCACGATCTGCAGTGATTTTGTAGCCCAAAAAAATAAAGTCTATTTATAAAGTCCCATCTATTTCCCATGAAGTGATGGGACGGGATGCCATGATCTTCTTTTTCTGAATGTTGAGCTTTAAGCAAACTTTTTCAAGTCAGCCAAAAAAAAAAAAAAAAAAAAGACTGTTAGCTGACTGTGGTTCAGATCATGAACTCCTTATTGCCAAATTAAGACTTAAATTGAAGAAAGTAGGGAAAATCACTAGACTATTCAGGTATGACCTCAATCAAATCCCTTATGATTATACAGTGGAAGTGACAAATATATTCAAGGGATTAGATCTGATAGACAGAGTGCCTGAAGAACCATGGACAGAGGTTTGTGACATTGTACAAGAGGCAGTGATCAAGACCATCCTCAAGAAAAAGAAATGCAAAAAGGCAAAATGGTTGTATGAGGAGGCCTTACAAATAGCTGAGAAAAGAAGAGAAGCTAAAGGCAAAGGAGAAAAGGAAAGATATACCAATTTGAATGCAGAGTTCCAAAGAATAGCAAGGGAAGATAAGAAAGCCTTCCTCAGTGATCAGTGCAAAGAAATAAAAGAAAGCAATAGAATAGGAAAGACTAGAGATCTCTTCAAGAAAATTAGAGATACCAAGGGAACATTTCATGCAAAGATGGGCTCAATAAAGGACAAAAATGGTATGGACCTCACAGAAGGAGAAGATATTAAGAAGAAGTGGCAAGAATACACAGAAGAACTGTACAAAAAAGATCTTCATGACCCAGATAACCATGATGCTGTGATCACTCACCTAGAGCCAGACATCCTGGAATGCAAAGTCAAGTGGGCCTTAGGAAGCATCACTATGAACAAAATTAGTGAAGGTGATGGAATTCCATTTGAGCTACTTCAAGTCCTAAAAGATGATGCTGTGAAAGTACTGCACTCAATATGCCAGCAAATTTGGAAAACTCAGCAGTGGCCACAGGACTGGAAAAGAGCAGTTTTCATTCCAATCCCAAAGAAAGGCCATGCCAAAGAATGCTCAAACTACTGCACAGTTGCACTCATCTCACACACTAGTAAGGTAATGCTCAAAATTCTCCAAGTCAGGCTTCAACAATATGTGAACTGTGAACTTCCAGATGTTCAAGCTGAATTTAGAAAAGGCAGAGGAACCAGAGATCAAATTGCCAACATCCACTGGATCACTGAAAAAGCAAGAGAGTTCCAGAAAAACATCTACTTCTGCTTTATTAACTATGCCAAAGCCTTGGACTGTGTGGATCACAACAAACTGTGGAAAATTCTGAAAGAGATGGGAATACCAGATCACCTGACCTGCCTCTTGAGAAATCTGTATGCAGGTCAAGAAGCAATAGTTAGAACTTGACATGGAACAACAGACTGGTTCCAAATCAGGAAAGGAGGACGTCAATGCTGTATATTGTCACCCTGCTTATTTAACTTCTATGCAGAGTACATCATGCAAAATGCCGGGCTGGGTGAAGTACAAGCTGGAGTCAAGATTGCTGGGAGAAATATCAATAACCTTAGATATGCAGATGATACCACCCTTATGGCAGAAGCAAAGAAGAACTAAAGATCCTCTTGATTGAAAGTAGAAGAGGAGAGTGAAAAAGTTGACTTAAAACTCAACATTCAGAAAACTAAGATCATGGTATCCAGTCCTATCACTTCCTAACAAATATCGGGAAACAGTGGAGACAGTGACAGACTTTTTTTTCTTGGGCTCCAAAATGACTGCAGATGGTGACTGCAGCTATGAAATTAAAAGACGCTTGTTCCTTGGAAGAAAAGCTATGACCAACCTAGACAGCATTATAAAAAGCAGAGACATTACTTTGCTGACAAAGGTCTGTCTAGTCAAAGCTATGGTTTTTCCAGTAGTCATGTATGGATTTGAGGGTTGGACTGTGAAGCAAGTTGAGTGCCAAAAAATTGATGCTTTTGAACTGTGGTTTTGCAGAAGACTCTTGAGAGTCTCTTGGACTGCAAGGAGATCCAACCAGTCCATCCTAAAGGAGATCATTCATTGGGAGGACTGATGCTGAAGCTAAAACTCCAGTCCTTTGGCCACCTGATGCGAAGAACTGACTCGTTTGAAAAGACCCTGATGCTGGGAAAGATTGAAGTCAGGAGGAGAAGGGGGCGACAGAGGATGAGATGGTTGGGTGGCATCACGGACTCAATGGACATGAGGATGAGTAAGCTCTGGGAGTTGGGATGGACAGGGAAGCCTGGTGTGCTGCAGTCCATGGGGTTGCAAAGAGTCGGACACGACTGAGTGACTGACCTGAACTAACTGAACTGAATAAGTCCCAGGAACAGCCCGCCTCCAATAATTGATAGGAGTCCATGTATAAATATCTCAGTTTCCATATCTCTCAACTGGGATTAGTCTTAGATGTGTGTCTTCAGCAGAAATAAGCTCCTTTCATCCAAAGTGATAGGTTTCTTGATAATCGCTCTTTATTGGCTGACTTTCTTGTCCTCATTTCTCACTGTTTTACTGCTATAGCCTTAGTCTCCATATTAAATTATTTTCACTCAACCCTTAGATTCAGAGACAGCTTCTGGTAGAACTCACACTAATAAGTTTTCCTTGAAATGAAGCATATCAAAGGAAGAAGATAGTACTACATTATAGATTTTCTGTAATAAACATGGAGAAATACAGTCAAGTAGTATAAAGTACATGACAACTAAAAATATCCTAGGACTATTAACTTAGTCTTGTCCAACTCTTTGCAACCCCATGGACTATACAGTCCATGAAATTCTCCAGGCCAGAATACTGGAGTGGGTAGCCTTTCCTTTCTCCAGGGAATCTTCCCAACCCAGGGATCAAACCCAGGTCTCCTGAATTGCAAGTGAATTCTTTTTGTTTGTTTGTTTGTTTGTTTCTTGTTTTTAATTGGAGGCTAATTAGTTTACAATATTGTGGTGGTTTTTGCCATCCATTCACATGAATCAGCCATGGGTGTACCTGTGTTCCCCATCCTGACCCTCCCTCCCACCTCACTTCCCATCCCATCCCTCAGAGTCATCCCAGTGCACCAGCCCTGAGCACCCTATATGGTGACCCTATATGCAGGTGAATTCTTTACCAGCTGAGCCACAAGGGAAGTCCATTTGCTCTGAATCCACATGCAAATAATAAGGAAACCAAATACAGAAACTGTCATTAAATTATAACAGATTCTAAAAGCTTTTTTTTTCATCTTTAATTTTCATTTTTGATGAATTAGTATCTAGTCTTTTCTTTGCCTTCCAGATAAGAGAAAACCCAGTGCTGTGAGTTTTGTAGATTGCTATAACTTACGTTTATTTAATTCACTGTCAAAATTTTGTGCACCTTGTTTTGATTATTTATATCTGTATCCATTAGCTTTTGTTGCCTAATAAACCACTCAGACTTAGTGGCTGAAAACAAGAACCATTTACTTAGCTTACCATTCTGTATTGCCCTCAGTTTAGGCTGGACTAAGCTGGGAAGTTCTGATTTAAAGCCTCATGGTCTTGTGATCAACCGGCAGATTAACTGAGGGCTGGCTGGCCTGGCTAGGATGACATGTCTCTGTTCCACATTCTCCAGAAGGCTAGCTCTGATTTGTTCTTGTGACTGGGCAAGGTTCCAAAGAAAAAGAACAGAGGCCCAAGAGGCTTCTCTGAGGCTCAGGGTTGGAAATAACAGTATGTAACTTCCACCATATTCTATGAGTCAGGATTAAGTCAGGAGACCAGCCCAGATTCTAGAGTTGGGATAATAGATTGCATTTTCTAATGCGAGAAACATCAAAGTTACATTGTAAAGAATATACATTTAGGAAGAAGCAAAGAATTGAATTTATAATTTTAATCTGTTTATATAATATTAATACAAAATTAAAACTAGATGATGCTCAAATAAAAAATTAGGAAAATGAAAGCACAACTAGACTTATATGTTTGTCTGCTTTTCCATATTGTATTTTACAATGGCTGTATATTAGTTATGAGGAAATACTAAATATTTACCAAAGTGAATCATAAATTTGAGATATTTTTCTGTGAATACTTTTGGAATTACCTAGGGAGGGCACTGTTAGCCACAGTTAAGAAGAAAGAAAAGCTTTTAATGCAGAAGTTGATTTCACTTACCTACAAGTTAAACATGATCAATGTGGCATCACCCAAATTTGTCAAGAAGAAAATGCCATTTAAAATTGCTTTGAATATTTACCATGTGTCTGAAAGATTATTTTCTTTGAATAGCTAAATGTTAACCTCTGGAAAAGAGGAAAATTGAGTGAAAATAGTGACAGGTCCTTAATTCTGGTGGCACTCCTGGGTATTCTCTAATTATAATTCCAATTTGGCCTATTAAAGTAGGAACAAAGACATTGATTTTATTCATGTTGCTTACTCTATCTCACTTCTCTTTTAATGTGTATGAGTGATGTTTGCAGTTTTTCCACCTTCTTAAAACCGAGTCATATATTCTGGACAAAGAATGAGGGTCAGTTTTTAGCCTTAGCTTTCCTAAACTAACCATATAAATCAAATTGTTACCTCAGAAATGAAGAGGTGGGAGTGATGTTTATAATAGTCATTTAAATTATAGAATAATAAAACATTATGGACTCTTCTTTAATTCCTGCTATGCTCCAGATAAATCAGTAGATGTTGGAAAATAGATCTTTGTTAAAGCCAGAGAGAGTTCCCAGTAAAAGTGAATCCCTTCCATAAACATACACCAATTTCACATAGTAATATCTCCTTTTAGGCATTCTGTGGCATGATGATGGCCAGCAAAGCATTTTTCTAGTATGAAATTAATTTCCTCCTACATAAGTGGGGAGAAATATATGATCGTTGGGTGGGTAGAGAGCCATAATAATAATAGATGCCATTTGCTGTCCACAAAGTTTACAGAGCTTAGAAGTAGAAGAGTAGAATAGAATAGAATTAATATTTTGTTTAATCTGTGTTGTCCACAGTAATCAGATGTCTTACAGTAATCCTTCAGAATGTAGGAATTATTTATGTTGCAAAAATAGGACTATTTAGTTTGTTCAGAGATTTTGACTTTTTTCATTGGGAAATAATGAATTTTATATATATGAAAATGATTACTTTTCAGCTCTTAAATGTTGTATAAAATACAAATATTTTTTTCTCTTTGCACTTTTGCTTTTCCTATGCTTCAAGCATCTTCATTGCCACCTGTGTTCCCTTCTTACTTTATTATTTTTTATTTTTTAAATTTTATTTTATTTTTAAACTTTACAATATTGTATTGGTTCTGCCATATATCGAAATGAATCCGCTACAGGCATACATGTGTTCCCCTTAGAAGACAAACCAACAAACAAAATTTCCAAGATATTCAACATTCTCATTGCTTGACAAAAGCATGACTAAACACTAGTTTTGAAAAGCTATAAGAGCACATAGGACAAAATAGTGGATCAGTAGGTATATAATGTCTATATTTTTTTTACATCTATCCATTATCTGTTTATTTCTGTGTATATGGGCACACTCACACACATATATTGTATAGAGAAAGTGAGAGAGAAGGAAGGGTTTAAAATTTATTTTGCTATATTTTATTAACTGTGTAATTTATATTATTGGATATTTAATAAAAGAGCACATTAATTCCTGACATCTCTATATTGCTTGAATTTTCTCTTCTTGGGACTGAAGGCAGGAAAGGGAGGGAAGCCAAGGAAATGGACTTAGAATGAAGACATGTAATTTGCTTCTGCCAAAGAAAAATACTTTATTGTGATAGATGAAATTTTTTCATTTTAACTGTATTTACATCAGGCATTGTAAAAATTCAGGAGCATTATATATTAGTATGAAAAAGAGTAAAATAAACATCTTGAACTTGATCCTATCAAATTGCAGAATACCAATTATATATTTATGAGGAAAAAATAGTAAAGTTACAACTCTTTCCCAAATATCTTTGCATCTGTGATTCAGAGCTTTCACAACTACAAAATAATTTATTTTCTACTCACCTATAGCAGAAATAGGAAATCTTTCTCTGTATATTTGCAGGTTTACTATTTAAATAACAACTTTTAGCTGTTCTACAGATGACCTCATTTTCAGAACTGACTTGGAATATTAAACTGTAGATACTGCAAACATCTACAAGTATCCTAAATGATACATGCAAGTCACTGTCAAGTGGTTGAGTGAAAAGGGAAATAACACACTGTTTTTGAACATGTCTACACCATTGCACACATTGTGACCTCTATCACTTCAGTGTCTCTGACTGGAAATGTAATCAGTTTGGCAGTTTAAAATCAGTAAAGATACAACACTAACAAACTTGAAGTTGCAGAATCATTAGCATCTTTCAGCATTGTGATGACAAGTAATCATTTGTTACTCATTTCTTTCTTACTGTAAAGCACAAGAAGGTATGATCATCAGAGGATTTTGTTGTCCTGTTGCATATCTAGGACAGCAATGGGCCTGATAAAGGAGTAAGAATTAGAACATGGTATTATATAACCATGGAACATCAAATAATTTCTCCAGGAATATGTAGACCTTTGAATGTTGATATGGTCCCTCTCTAAACCTATGTATAAAATACATTAAGCCCATAGTTTCTTTGTTTCTTAAAACCTGATAGATTCCTCAGTCCTTATGAGGTATATAGATGTTCAAACTCTCAATATGAATGAAAGCAAATCTGAACTTGGTTTGAATCTACACTGTTAGAAATTTTTAAATCTAGACCTGCCTCTTGTCTTTTGCCCTAGCTCAAGATTCTTTAGCAATTTTTGCTATTATAGTTATCTACTACTTACACCTAGTTTTGTTCCCTAAAATTCTTCATAGGAACAGTCAAAGCCATGGGTGTGTCTATCCAGGTTTTTATTAGAAATAATAAGTTTAGATTTCCACCCACCTCAATATATGTGTATGAAAATAACCAAAGCTGTGAAAGTCATGAAGCTATATTCAGTTCATATCAAGCAAGAAGCCTTACCACTACCATTCAAGCTCTACAGTTCATTAACGATTTCTCCTTTTACCCTTTTACCAGTCATAGACATGACCCTGGGTAACTCTACATTGAAATATTTCTTGGGAATTTTCCTTTAGTGAGCTCCAGTACAGTTCCTTTCAGGGAACAATAAATTTCCTTCCCTTTTCTCCCTTTAAAAATATTTTTATGGACCACAGTGACCAAGGATACATGACAAAGAATTTCTCTGATGCTGTTACATCTCATGGAAGGTGAAATTTGATTATGTAATGTTGGGAATTGAAAGTCATCTATTGGTTTGTGGAGATAATTTAAATTGAATTTGTATGGGATGCTCTGTTTTATTTTATTATTGAAATATAAAATTTTACAATTTTAAAGTTTTACAGCTTTACAATGTTGTGTTAGTTTCTGCTGTACAACAAAGTGAATCAGCTATATGTGTTCATATATCCCCTCCCTCCTGAGCCTCCATTCCACGCTCTCCATCCCACCCCTCTAGGTCATCACGGAGCATCGAGCTGAGCTCCCTATGCTATACAGCAGATCCCCACTAGCTATCTATTTTACACATGGTAGTGTGTATATGTCAATGCTTTTCTCCCAGTTAGTCCTACCCTCTCCTTCCCCTGTTGTATCCACAAGTTCATTCTCTATATCTGCATCTCTATTCCTGCCCTGCAAATAGGTTCATCTGTACATACAGACTGAAGTAAGTCAGAATGGGATGCTCTTCTGAATCCAGTTTAATATGGTTCATGATTACCTTTGAATGCCTTTTTACCCTTTGTTCACCAAAATATATATATATATATATATATTTTTTTTCCCCAGAGCTCTTCAGTTCAGTTCAGTCGCTCAGTCATGTCTGACTCTTTGTGACACCATGGACAGCATGCCAGGCTTCCCTGTCCATCTCTTACCTTTTGTCTAAATCCTTACTACTTAAACTGTGGTCCCCACACCAGCATCATCATTTCCTGGAAGTTGTTAGAAATGTAGACCTCTCAGACCTCTCAGAAATGTAGAAATCTCAGACCTCACCCCAGACTTACTGAACCAGAATCTGTAGTTTTAAAAGACTTTCTCCCCAGGTGATTCACATGCACATTAAAGTTTGAGAAGTATGGTTCAAAAATATTTTCTGAAAGGAAAAATAACATTCCAGCTGGTTATTCTCCTTTGCATATCATGTACTCACTATTTCTTTCTCAGGACTACTCACTACTTTCTTTCATCTTTCCTTGGATTCTAAGTACTCAAGCTGTCTCAAAAATATGCTAGTTTTCCTACCCAATCAAAAAATTGGCCAAAGAACTAAACAGACATTCTCCAAAGAAGACATACAGATGGTTAAAAAACACATGAAAAGATGCTCAACATCACTCATTATCAGAGAAATGCAAATCAAAACCAATGTGAGGTACAATCTCACACCAGTCAGAATGGCTGCCATCAAAAAGTCTACAAACAATAAATGTTGGAGAGGGTGTGGAGAAAAGGGAACCCTCTTACACTGTTGGTGGGAATGCAAACTAGTATAGCCACTATGGAAAACAGTGTGGAGATTCCTTAAAAGACTGGAAATAAAACTGCCATAAGACCCAGCAATCTCACTGCTGGGCATACACACCGAGGAAACCAGAATTGAAAGAGACACGTGTACCCCAGTGTTCATTGCAGCAATGTTTACAATAGCTAGGACATGGAAGCAACCTAGATGTCTTTGGCAGACTGATGGATAAGAAAGTTGTGGTACATATACACAATGCAGTATTACTCAGCTATAAAAAAGAACACATTTGAGTCAGTTCTAATGGGGTGGATGAAACTGGAGCCTATTATACAGAGTGAAGTAAGTCAGAAAAACACCAGTACAGTATATTAACGCATATATATGGAATTTAGAAAGATGGTAATGATGACCCTATATACAAGACAGCAAAAGAGACATGGATGTAAAGAACAGAATTTTTGGACTCTGTGGGAGAAGGCGAGGGTGGGATGATTTGAGAGAATAGCATTTTTTTTAACTTTACAATATTGTATTGGTTTTGCCATATATCAAAATGAATCCGCCACAGGTATACATGTGAGAATAGCATTGAAACATGTATATTACTATATGTGAAATAGATGACCAGTCCAAGTTCAATGCATGAAGCAGGGCACTCAAAGCCTGGTGCACTGGGAAAATCCAGAGGGATGGGATGGGAAGGGAGGTGGGAGTGGGGTTCAGGATGAGGGGGGACACATGTATATCCGTGGCCGATTCATGTCAATGTATGGCAAAAACCACCACAATATTGTAAAGTAATTAGCCTCCAATTAAAATAAATAAATTAAGTAAAATTACAGTGGAAATTTTTTCTGAGTTGGGCACATGTAATTAAGTTGAATTGTCATTATTTTAGGCAAGTGGCCCATTTAAAGGATTTATATGATACAGTGTTCATATTAATTTTGTAATACTCTGCACACCAACTAAAAATATCATCAATCTGTTAGCCATCTGTATGTCTTCTTTAGAGAAGTGTCTGTTTAGGTCTTTTCCCCACTTTTTGATTGGGTTGTTTGTTTTTCTGGTATTGAGTTGTGTGAGTTGCTTGTATATTTTGGAAATTAATCCTTTGTCAGTTGTTTCATTTGCTATTATTTTCTCTTCATTCTGAGGGTTGTCTTTTCACCTTGCTTATAGTTTCCTTTGCTGTGCAAAAGCTTTTAAGTTTAATCAGGTCCTACTTGTTTACTTTTGTTTTTATTTGTTACTCTAGGAGGTAAAGGAATGCATTTGAGTCAGTTCTAATGAGGTGGATAAACCTAGAACCTATTATACAGAATGAAATGAGTCAGAAAGAGAAAGATAAATACCATATTCTAATATATATATATGGAATCTAGAAAAAATGGTACTGAAGAATTTATTTACAGGGCAACAATGGAGAAACAGACATAGAGAATAGACTTATGGACATGGGAAGGGGGAGGAGAGGGTGAGATGTATGGAAAGAGTAACATGGAAACTTACATTACCATATGTAAAATAGATAGCCAATGGGAATTTTCTGTATGGCTCAGGAAACTCAAACAGGGACTCTATATCAAGCTAGAGGGGTGGGATGGGGAGGGAGATGGGAGGGAGTTTCAAAAGCGAGGGGATATATGTGTACCTATGACTGGTTCATGTTGAGGTTTGACAGAAAACAGCAAAATTCTGTAAAGCAATTATCCTTCAATAAAAAGTAAATATATTTTTAAAAAGATATCAATCTGAAAAAAAAATATATGCTAGTTGTCTTATGAACACTAGATTGAAAAGATATCATTTCCACAAAAGCACTTTTTCTACATTTACATTTGACATGTTATTTTCTGAATCTAGAGCTGATCCTCCAATAGAGCAGGTATTAGCCACATGTGGTTATTTAGAGTAAAATTAATTAAAATAAAAATTAAGTTAAATATTTGCTTCTTCAGTCACTAAAGTCACATTTCAAGTACATATTGTGCATTGGGTAGTGCAGATGTTGAGCATTTACATCATTAGGGAACGTTCTATCAGACAGCATTTGTCTAGGGATGAGTATATTCTAAGTTAGGCTTTGAAATTGTCAGTTTCGGCAGCTTCCAGATTAGATTGGCAGCTTCAGTGAACCAGGATAACCAGCTGAAAGAAAAAGAGAAAATCTAGTTAAATCAAGGGGTTATTCCCAGTACATTTGATCTATTTCTGAAATATCAGGCTATTTCATGTAGGTTAGATGTGTGAGAGGAATGATGTTTAAAAATGCCCCCTCTTCTCAAATTTCTTTACCAATTATAAGGAGATCATAGTAACAGCATCCTCCTGGAATGAGGGGACTTGGAAATG
Organism: Bos mutus; assembly: GCF_027580195.1. Classification (NCBI taxonomy): domain Eukaryota; kingdom Metazoa; phylum Chordata; class Mammalia; order Artiodactyla; family Bovidae; genus Bos; species Bos mutus. The sequence goes on from NC_091646.1 coordinate 104,550,986, forward strand.
GGAGCATAGACTCCAGTTGGCAATAAATCACTGAATGTGTGATACTGGGTAAATCACTTGACCTGTCTGAGTTTGAGTTTATTTATCTACACAATCTGTTTGGTGGTCTTTAGACTCTCATCTGTTTATTTAGTTGTCAGTTCCATGAATTAGACACTTGAAATCAACTCAGTGGGTATCAACCTGTAGATAGCATTTAAAGAGGGATATGCATTTGATATCTATCAAACAGAAGTGCTGAGGTTACAGATAATTTTTTTAAGTATCTGCTTTCAAGGAAATAATAATCTGCAAGAGTGGCCTATAAAGTGGAGTGCTTACCTCAGGAGAAACCAAGTTGATTCTCAAAACTGATGTGATGATAGTAAAATTTTCTCTATATATTCATTGTTTATTTAAAATCAGCCTTAGAAGAATTTGATATATGGATTATCAGTAGTAAGAATAGTTATGAGTGAAATTTTGTCAAGGAATATGTTTATCAATAAATTAAGTATATATTCAAACATATAATCATAATGCACACATTTATTGGAAGTGCATGTTCAGATATTTTTAAAGTTTTGGAGAGGGTAATGAAAGAAGTTTGGAGAGCACTTGTCTAGAGGAGAGATAGAAAAATAATAATACAGTGTGTGTATGAGAGAGAACTCCTTTAATAGGAACATAGAGTTCAATAAGTGTACAAAATAGAGCGCATAACCATGAGTGGGAGTCAGGGGTGGGACAGATTTTCAGAAGATGTGCTCCTTGAATTGTCCAAGTGAGAAGCAAAGGTGGTGTGGGCAGAATGAGTGGCATATGCAATGACACATATGCACTAACGAGGGTGAAAAATGTAGGAACCATAACTGGCTCAATGTGGCTGGAAAAGCCACATTATATGTCAAGGAGGGGTAAGAGACAAGGCTGGAGAGAAGGACATAAGCCATAAACATATATGTATATACATGGTTTTCCAGAATCAAGGAGCATTTTCATTTTAAAATGTTTTTTCAAAGTGTCTCAGCTGTGCCACATTTTCTTTTTGCCAAAATTGTTTTTTAAATATTAATTTAAAAAATTGGGATTATATATTTTTCTTTTTAATAATCTGAATCATTCCCAAGTTATTATATAGAGAAAAGGGATCACTTTGATAATTTTGTAGGTTTTTTTTGGTTTGTTTTTTAGTTGCACTAGGTCTTCCTTGCTGCTCACCGGCTTTCTCTGGTTGTGAAAAGCAGTGGTTACTCTCTAGTTGTGGTCTGCAGGCTTCTCATTGCAGTGGCTTCTCTGGTCGTGGAGCACAAGCTCTAGGAGCATGGGCTTCAGTAGTCGCAGTGTGTGGGCTCCATAGTTGTGGCTCTCGGGCTTAGTTGCTCCACAGCATGTGGAATCTTCCCACACCAGGATCGAACCTGTGTCCCTGCATTGGCAGGCTGGTTCTTATCCACTGTACCACCAGGGAAGTCTGGTTTTCATGTTTTGTTAAGCTAGTTCGAGTTTAGTGCAAACACTGAAGAAAACTTGAGATCTATGGGAATCTACAAGACTTTTATGAATGCTTCCAAACATTGACCTATTCTAAGCAGTAGACATCATTGTTAATCTTTCTAATTTCCAGTGTTTAGCATTATTTTAATTTTTACCCTTTTTATTTATTATTTTTCAATACTACTATTTAAAGAAAAATAAATAACTTGATATTGTGACCTTAATTTTCTCAGGATTAAATGGTAAAATTATTATTTTTCTACAACACTTTTTCATTATATTCAGGAAAAATAATTGGTTATTTATGATACCAACAAGTATTCCAGCATATACAAGTAAAGTATAATTTTCTTAACCTATTAATTTAGTTACTATTAAATTCATTAATTGAACAACTGTCTGATTAAACACAGATGCTATTATTTTTTGCCAGAATTTTTTGATTAAAAGATATTGTGAAAATCAGGAAAATTTCAATATAGATGTGTGTTTGAATGATGTCACAGGAAATAAATATTTCCCTGGGAATATATTGCCAACTCATCTGAAATTCTTGAGTCTATTCAAGGCATAAGGGCACTAAATCATTCCCTTTCTTCTGCCAGACCCTCAGTAGTGTAACAAACCCCATTAGAGTTTGCCTTTTTTCCCTTTCACTAGTTACAGACCTCTGGGCTTGGAAACTTGACTAGAAAGTACAGAGTAATAATAAGATTAAGACTTAAATTGCCCTAATCTTTTGATTGGCTGGTCAACAACATCAATTATTTCCTGGGTTTGTATTGGAGAGGAATCCTATATACCTAAAGACCCTACTAGGAAAATATCTGCTACTGATTATTTCTAATTTCCAGGTATATTGAAAGTAGTAATAACCAACTCTAAATAGTTTATATAATAATGAGGTTCCATGAATCTTACTTTAACTTTAAGAAAGACATTTGTATTGTAGGCTACAAATTAAAAAGCTGTATCAATTATTAATTTGCATCTCAGCAGAAGACTCCTTTAAATAACTGTGAAGATATTTCATTTTGAATTTTATCAACTTTATTGACCATGAAAACAATATTTTTGTGCCATTTTCTGTTAATTATATTAATATTTCAGATCAGATCAGATCAGATCAGTTGCTCAGTCGTGTCCGACTCTTTGCGACCCCATGAATCGCAGCACGCCAGGCCTCCCTGTCCATCACCAACTCTCGGAGTTCACCCAGACTCACGTCAGATACAGTAAAGAAAATTTTCCTTTCAGAAATTGTTAAAGAGTAGTACATTTCTAATACTTCTATTACTGATTCCAGAAATAGCAAAACTCTGAAAATGTTAAGGCATCTTTTGTCATTTGTTGTCTACTCTACACAATTGTTTTTTAACATCAAAGCATTTTCAGTAATGCTTCCTAAGAGACTTTTTTCTCTCTCTGTTAACAGTAGATGAATATTTGGGAGTATAAAATTTTATTCACTTCTAAATTGATGCTGCTAAGTCGCTTCAGTCATGTCCAACTCTGTGCGACCCCATAGATGGCAACCCACCAGGCTCCCCCGTCCCTGGCTGCTAAGTCGCTTCAGTCATGTCCAACTCTGTGCGACCCCATAGATGGCAACCCACCAGGCTCCCCCGTCCCAGGCATTCTCCCTGGCAACACTGGAGTGGGTTGCCATTTCCTTCTCCAATGCATGAAAGTGAAAAGTGAAAGTGAAGTCGCTCAGTCGTGTCCGACTCCTAGCGACCCCATGGACTGCAGCCTACCAGGCTCCTCCGTCCATGGGATTTTCCAGACAAGAGTACTGGAGTGGGGTGCCATCGCCTTCTCCATCTAAATTGATGACACATGCCTTATATTACAAGCTATAGAGAAGATGTGATCAGCTATGATGTACTGAAATCAACAATGTGCTAAGTATAAATGAGCAAAAAATGTCATTTTAATTCTTGACTCACAATATCTTAGGATGTTAAAAATAAATGTATATTTAATACAAGATATTGGTTACATACCATGTGCTTGTCACTTATTAATAGAAGGCCGTTACTTAAAATATCTTTTTTCCCCCCACAGGCCCTGTGAAAAAATTGTGTTAACTCTTTTTAGCAATTAAACAAACTGAGGTTCAGAGAAAGGAGGGGATCAGTGATCAAATACATGGTAAAACACTAGTGGATAGCTAACCCAGAGTTTCTGAGTTCTAATATACTCAGAGCGCCTTTGTTCTTTTCAATGATATCAATTTTAACTCTTCTTTATTCCCAAAGTTTTAAGTTAGTCATAATTTGTGGATGCCATATATATGCAGATATGTAGAGGAAAGTATTGGGTCAGCCAAAAAGTTCATGTTTTTCTGTAAAATGTTACGAAAAACCTCACGAACATTTTGGCCAACCGAATAAGTTACTCTACCTAGCAAAAATATGTTAGTCAAGGTGATAAAATACTTGGATTAAATGAAGAATAGCTAGGTTTGACCTTGACTGTCTTGTGACTTGCTATATAATCTTGAGAAAGGCTTTTTTCTTCCTCTGTGCCTCAGTTTCCTCATTTCTCCTTGTGTCCCTCAGGTCTCTGCTCAATGATGCTACAAAGCAATAAGCTCCAAATCTCAGGAGTTTAAAACAAAAAATATATATATTCTTTTTTTATTTTTTAGCTGACAAGTTTGCTGGTGAGTCAAAGTGGATTTGTTTCAGGCTATAGATTGGGCTTAGGTCTGCCCCTTTCTTTCTGAGAGGAGCAGTTACTTTTGTGGTGCATGCACAAAAGGAAAAGAGGCCAAGCCAGACTGCACTAGCACAGTTAAAGCTTCTGTTAATACTTGCTTCACATCTACTAACTATTCATTGTCAGAAGCTAGTCATATGGTGAAGCGCGAAAGTTAATGAGGCAGAGATATAAAGTACACCTAATCTGTTCATAGAAGGCAATGGCAACCCACTCCATTACTTTTGCCTGGAGAATCCCATGGATGGAGGAGCCTGGTAGGCTACAATCCCTGGGGTCGCTAAGAGTCAGACACGACTGAGCGACTTCACTTTCACTTTTCACTTTCATGCATTGGAGAAGGAAATGGCAACCCACTCCAGTATTCTTGCCTGGACAGGGGATCCTGTTGGTCTGCCGTCTATGAGGTTGCGCAGAGTCGGACACAACTGACGAGACTTAGCAGTAGCAGTAGCAATCTGTTAATAGGCTCTACAAAGTTGCACAGCAAAGGGAATGTGTTCAGAATTCTGTTCGTGGGCAGGGGTGAAGAATTAGGTACAATAATTAAATCTGCTCCATTCCTCTTTAGTTATCAGCTGAGTAGCTGTACTTTGTTAAACAAAACTGTTCCAACCAACTTTAAGGTGCTACATATTTTCATGTGGCTTTAGAAATAATGTGTGGATGTTAGGATACTTTAGTAGAATTATGGTATGTTGTTTATAGGCTAATGAAAAAAAATCACATAAGGAAAACTATGTTTGCTTTTAGAAGATTAAAATTTAAATACACACTGAGGCTCTGATAGCATTAGTTATTCACTTCTTCAACATTGTCATTTTATTGACATTAGTTAAAGAAATAGAAATCTTACAGAAGCCAAGGGATTGTATGAGCAGACATATGGTTTTTAATTTAGTTTTACATATTTCCTTCACTAAATAGGACATGCAGTTTATTGGACAGTGCATAAAGCAAAGCTCTCCCTATTGGTACCAACTTGGCAGGCAATTTGGTTTTAATCCTGTCTAGAGATTGCTTGTGCATTCCTGTACATTTCAACTCTGATCTTCTAATGGTCATCTGTTATGCTGTGATTACATGGATGAACTGCAAAAAGATCATCTGACTAAATTGTCAAGTTAAGGGCACAGAATCTGTGCAAAGGAAAAATGCTACAATTCAAAATAAAATAGGCTGTGATTTACAATGAAGTTTGACACTTTAAAAAATAATACGAATACTCCACTTAATAAATTCTGCCTATGAAAATGTTCTAATGAATAATTCTCTGCATTGTTGACAATCTCAACAGAATGGCTAATTTTAACATGGGTTTGAGGACGGAAATACCTTTCACTCCTGTAGTTAGTAACCTTAAAGCTAGAAAGTGCTGAGAGTTCACATCACGCCTTCTATAAGGACCAGTAGACTGGAGTTTAGTGTAGCTTTTTTTTTTTTGTACTCTATTAGCAGAAGAAAAACTGCCTATTATAAGCTTTTCCAAAGAATATTTTATTTCTTGACTCAAAACACCATCACTTCTTTCAGTACTTCACTTTATGTAATAATAATCGAAAGCAAATTTTTACAAGACCCACTGGTTCTTCAAAGATAGATGCCAGAGGCTGAGCCAAAACCCAAGATGGGCAATAATCTCTCTGTTGGTATATAGGACTTCATGCCATATTCCCTTTGGTTAGCTTTAGAGAAGCGTAAAGTGTCTTTTTTTTTATTCATGCTTCATCTAGAACATAAACAAAAGTTGTGTACTTCTAAACATCATCTTGCTTTTGATATCCTAATACTCAGTTCCCATGTATTAGACCTTGTGGACACAACCTAACACCCAAGTTCCTCTCAGAGTCTTAAGGGGAGTTAACTCCACTATGCCTTTTATCCTTTTCTCATTATTAACTAGCATTTAGTAAGAAGTTTTTAGATTAGCTAAATTCTTTACATGCATGCTGCGTGTACTATCTACTAATTAGCTGACCTCTGCTTAATTGTCTTCATCTGAAAATTGGAAATTATCATAGTACTGATCTCCTGGGGTTGTTTTAGGAATTGAATAAAATGAGGGTGTAAACTACTTAAAAAAAAGTATTTATCATGTGTGAACAATCAAAAACTATGAAATATTTCCATTTATACATTCAAAAATGTAATAAACATCTACTGCATTTTCACACACTGACCTAGGGACTGGGAATTCAGTTTTGAAAAAGACAGACAAAGTTTCTGTTCTTGAGGAGTTCACATTTCAGTGAGAGATGACAAACAATAAATAGCTAAAGCAAACAACATCGATTCTAGTAATAAAATAATTTTATAAGTGAAGACATTTAATTTGAAAGAAGGCACATAATTTTCTCAAGATCATAAAGCCGAAAGGTAGTAGAACCTGGGTTAGAGTCTAAGATTATGGTATTCCAAAACCCATCTTTGGTATTCCAAAACTTTAAACCTGTCATCCTTCCCATGCTGTTATGCTCATTATAGCCTTTGAAACTTTTTGCCACTGCAGCCTTCCTCTCTTGTACTCCCTACACCATTCTCTGAAATCACTATGTCATGTCTTTGCCTTTACTGAAACTTGATTCTCCTTGAAAGTGAGCATATAAATTATGATGGTGGTTCTCAAACTTCAGGGCCTATTGGAATCATGGGGGATCTTTAATACAATACCAATCTCTGGGTTGCCTCTAGAGATTATGATTGAATTATTCTGGGTTGTGGATCAAGTGATTCCATTGTGCAGCCTTCAGATGATGACTTCTAATAATACTCTGCCTCTATCCCAAAAGGTTATCATCAGGTTGCCTACCTTTAACTTCTTTCTTGGAACAATTTCCTGAATCCTTTGAAAATTTCTATAATTAGTGGTCACTCCCACATTTCCCTTGATCCAAATAGATCTCTCTTTCTTCCAGATCATCACTTGCAGTTCTTTTCAAAGCCCTAGTATTGAAAGTACATTTCTGTTACTTGATGGTGTCTTCCTCCCTCTAGATGACCCTATTGCATGGTCTCTTGACCTCTTTATTACATTAAATAAAATCCTTCTTGCATTTTCCTCCAGTGAGTATTCCATTATTCTGGCCCCATCACAGCCAAATTTCTGAGAAATGTCTTTTCACTTTGTCTCAGCTTAACTGCAGTCATCTCCATTGCTGTATTTCTATTCAGTCTATATCTGCTTTTGTTACTAGAATATAGAATGTACAACTCAGGGGATGTGAGCATAATACAATTTTATTTTGCCCTCACCTTGCCCATTTGTAATGTAGTGCTACCTCTGAACAGGACTCAATACAATGTCATATTGGCTCTTATCTAGTCCACAGGACATTTTGAACGTGTCATGCTTCCAAAGATTATCTGCTGATCCCAACACAGCTACCCAAATCCTGAGACAATTAGAGCTTTCTCAAGCAGGAATCAAGCACAGGTTCTCCATACCTCAGAACTACAAAATTGAGTGTCTATATAGAAGTTCCCGTTACTAGACCCGTGACGAGAGGGGAAGATGATGAATCACAAATCGCTAAAGAAGTCTATTCCTCCTCTATTATTTGACTCACTTTTGTAATGGAATGAGATGGAATACATTCCACATTTATAATGGCATACATTCTCACATTATTTCCTTCATTGTTTCATCTGGACCCACTAATATCAATCTTAATATCACTGTAAGTAGTACAACCAGACATCATGTGTTTCATGATGTGATGTAATGAAGTATACTTGCTTAAAAAAATTGAATCTAAATCAAATCAACCTCTAGATTTAATTTAGAGTTTATAGGAAATACATGGCTTTAAGGAACAAGTTAAATGATACTGCTAGAAAGCATGGAACTTAAAAAAAATGCAAGTAGCTTTATAAGACAATGACCTAGTTTTCCCAGAAAATCAATTGCAAGGGGGAAAAGGAGTGGGGCTCTGCAGCTCTTACAGAATAAAAGAGATTTAAAGGACAAAAGAGCCAAACATGATCAGCAGATCTTGTTTGAAACCTAATTAAAGGAAAAAAGCTAACTAACTGTAAATACAGTCTTAGAATCAGAGCATCTGAATATTGTCTGGTTATTTGGATAGCATTAAGAAATTATTTGGAGAAGGCAATGGCACCCCACTCCAGTATTCTTGCCTGGAAAATCCCATGGACGGAGGAGCCTGGTAGGCTGCAGTCCATGGGGTCACTAAGAGTCAGACAGGACTGAGCGACTTCACTTCATGCATTGGGAGAAGGAAATGGCAACCCACTCCAGTGTTCTTGCCTGGAGAATCCCAGGGATGGCGGAGCCTGATGGGCTGCCGTCTATGGGGTCGCACAGAGTCGGACATGACTGAAGTAACTTAGCAGCAGCAGCAGCAGCAGCAAGAAATTATTATAAATTCTGATATGTATAAAATAGGATAATACTTATGTTAAAAATAAAAATATCTATAATTTAGGCATTTTAGCTAAGTATTTGTCAAATGATACAATGTCTGGAATTTATAAATGTCTACTTCCTAAAATTTTAGAGAAGACAGAAAATTGGGCAAGTACTAATTATGGGACTGGGTTTAGTATTCTAGTTTCTCTAATTTTGTGTATGCTTGAGAATTTCTAAGTAAAATTGTAGTATTGTTTTTGCATTCTTAATTTTAGTTTAGTTGTTCTTGTTCTTACTGTTGAGTTTTGTTCTTTCAAGGATCATGGATCTGTGTATTTAAAAATGTATTTAGCTCCCAGGTTAAGTCTGCCCATTGGCTAGTTGTGCTTCCCTAGTGGCTCAGACGGCAAAGCATCTGTCTGCAATGCAGGAGACCCAGGTCGATCCCTGGGTTGGGAAGATCCCCTGGAGAAGGAAATGGCAGCCCACTCCAGTATTTTTGCCTGGAAAATCCCATGGACCGCAGAGCCTGGTAGGTTACCGTCCATGGGGTTGCAAAGAGTCGGACATGACTGAGCGACTTCACTTCACTTTAGGGGATGATTCCCACTTGGGTGTTGAACATCATTTCTTTACCAGCTCAGGTCTCACATATTAATCTGAAGTTAAGTGTAAGTGTTAGTTGCTCAGTCGTGCCTGACTCTTTGCGACCCTGTGGACTACAGTCCATCAGGCTCCTCTGTCCATGAAATTTTCCAGGCAGGGATACTGGAGTGGGTTGCCATTTCCTTCTCCACAGGATCTTCCCAATCCAGAGATAGAACCCGGGTCTCCTGCACTGCAGGCAGATTCTTTACTGACTGAGCTACAAGGGAAGCCCAATCTGAAGTTAGACCCCTTTAAAACTTCAGCATTGAAAGAAGATTTCTGGATGTGTGACTATGCAAACACCATACTTTTATTTTGAGGAGTTAGGAAAAATTGATAATTGTATATATATATATATATATATATATATATATATATATATATATATAAATTTTTTCAGTAGTGTTTAAAAAATGAAATTAGGTTGGTCTTTCTCTTTAGAATAGGTCCCCTAAAGGGAATCAGTCATATTTATTATCTCAGTTCTGCAAAGATTGCTAAAGCCTAATCAGAATGTGGCATTCCACCTTCCTTATGACTGTATGCCTTAGATACTACCTCAGAAAGTCACCAGACTTTATACAAGGTAGACTGTGTCCATATTCTTATGTGATAGCAGGATACCTTATTGCAAAGATAAGAGATATTAAAAGTCCAGGATCCTAATCTATAAATAGTGATTCTTCCAAAGCAGTATTTAAGAAATTTGCCTCACCATAAGATTTACCTAGGATATTTGCTAAGGACACAAGCCCTGGCTCTCCTGGAGATCCTTAAAGGTCTTGACTCAGTAGGTTGTGGGTGAGCCATTTAATGTATCTTTTAAAAGCTCTTCAAGTGAAAACCCATTTATGAAAACCCATTTGAGAAACATTGCTCCACAGTAATACATTTCACTTTAATTAGGCATACCCAAATTCTTCCTGACCACATGTAAGAAACCACCAACTTAAGGTCTTCCATTAAAAATATGTTTTGCATTCAGTGACAACCAGGAGCCCACCCTGATATCTTGTAGCCTCATGTAGAGACAAAATGCAAAAGAACATCTAATATTAAGAAATATAGTTTGCATACATTATTTTTGCTAATTTGATTTGCTAATCCTGGATGCCCAGTAAAGTTTTTATTTCTAGCTTTACCTTCATCATCCACCATGCCTTAGAAGTAAAGATGAAGTTCTTAAGAGAATAAATCCTGAGGAACTAAGAGTTTTCATCACAAGAAGAAAATATTTTTTTCTTTTTCTTTTTGCTCTTTCTTTTTATTGTATATGAGAAGACTGGTGTTAAATAACTTACTGTGGTAGTCATTTCACTATGTATGTAGGTCAAATCATTATGCTGTACATCTTAAACTTACACAGTGATGTGTGTCATTATGTCAATAACACTAAAAGGGCAAACAAATACTCTTTATGGGCCTTGTGATTAGCTGTTTTTTACGGAAATAGTACCTGGATTGTTCTGTTTAATAAATATTTATTGAATGCATGCATGCATGCATTAATTTAATACATTAAGAGTTTATCTGTTTTCTGAAGCATTCCAAGATCAAGTAATAATTGAATGTGTTTTTTTTTTTTTTTCTGGTACCTTTCTTTATATACTTATAGCAGCATGTACCAATCCAGAGTCCCATCAGGGAAATGTTATGCTGTAAAATGACAATTTGATGTTTTATTTATACTTTCTTTTTCTTAGAAGCAGTTAACAACATCTAGAGTACCTGACTTGGAGAAGGCAATGGCACCCCACTCCAGTACTCTTGCCTGGAAAATCCCATGGACGGAGGAGCCTGGTAGGCTGCATTCCATGGGGTCGAGAAGAGTCGGACACGACTGAGCGACTTCACTTTCACTTTTCACTTTCATGCATTGGAGAAGGAAATGGCAACCCACTCCAGTGTTCTTGTCTGGAGAATCCCAGGGATGAGGGAGCCTGGCGGGCTGCCGTCTATGGGGTCGCATAGAGTCAGACACAACTGAAGTGACTTAGCAGCAGCAGAGTATCTGACTATATTTCTTTAGAGTTTTGCAGCCTTTTTCAGGGAATTTACTGAACTAATATTTTAAATGCTGAATTTTGGTTTTCTTTTGTTAAAAGTCATTTATTCATGTTTTGCATGTGATTATGAATCTCATTTTGAATAAGATTTTCCTTTCATTTTCTTGTTTGCCTTCTACAGTATTCGTAGTTGCCACCTCAGAGCCTCCTCAGGAATCGTCCATAGAATTGATGATCTCAGTATTCCTACTGCTGCTGCTAAGTCACTTCAGTCGTGTTCAACTCTGTGCGACCCCATAGACGGCAGTCCACCAGGCTCCCCCGTCCCTGGGATTCTCCAGGCAAGAACACTGGAGTGGGTTGCCATTTCCTTCTCCAATGCATGAAAGTGAAAAGTGAAAGTGAAGTCGCTCAGTCGTGTCCGACTCTTCTCGACCCCATGGAATGCAGCCTACCAGGCTCCTCCATCCATGGGATTTTCCAGGCAAGAGTACTGGAGTGGGGTGCCATTGCCTTCTCTGTGTTCCTACCCCTGCATAAGCAGTGGGTATCATAGATCTAATCACAAAGCCAGAGAAGGTGGTGTTGCCATTTTCTGGTGTTAAATATATATATCTATATATTATAAAATAGCTCCAGCACATAGAAAATGTGAATGAATTTTACAGTGAACATTTGTATGTTTGTGTGTGCTAAGTCGCTTCAGTTGTGTCTGGTTCTTTGCAACCCCATGGACTGTAGTCCACCAGGCTCCTCTGTCCAAGGGATTCTACTAAACTGGGTTGTCATGTCCTCCCCTAGGGGATCTTCCTGACCCACGGAATCAAACCTGTGTCTCTTGCATTACAAGAGAAGACTTTACCACTGAGCTACCAGGGAAGCCTGAACATTTGTATACCTAGCACCGATATTCAACACAGCATTTTGCTCTACTTGTTTTATCACATCTTTGTCTACCTATCCTTCTATCCCTGATATTTTTTGCAGGCATTTTATCATAAGTTGCACATATCAGTATACTTCTGTCATAAACATTTTAGCATGCAACTCGTAAGCAAGAGGTCAGTATTTTTTTACAGTTCTTTTTAAAATTTAAAGTAAAATCTACTTACAACAATATGTACAAATCTTAAGCAGGCATTTTGGTGAATTTTGACAAATAACCAAACTCCCATTACAATATAGGATATTGTCATCACCCCAGAAAAGTTTTCACATTTTCCTTTCCAGTCCATTTTTATTTCATGCCTACTTTCAGAGGTAACTACTATTCTGACTTTTTTTCAACTATGAATTAATTTTCTCTGCTTGTTCCAGCACTTTCTATGATTTGTTCATACACTATGTACTCTTTTGTGTAAGGCTTTTTTCACTCAGCACATTTTTGATATTCATTCATGTCACTGTGCAAGGAACTTATTACTACTTTGTAGTACTAAGTAGTATTTCATTATATAAATCTGCCACGATTTGTTTATTCTCCTATTGATTGACACTTCAGTTGTGTTTCTAGTTTGGGGTTTTATGAATAAAGCTCTATGCACATTCTTGTACAAGGTTTTGTGTAAACATACATGTTTGCATATAACTTGGGTAAATAACGAGTAGTATATTTCCTGGTTGCAGCATGAGTGTATCTTTACACTCATACAGTTTTATATAAAACTGCTTGACCTTTTTTTCCAAGCTACTTGTATCATTTTACACCCCTCCCCAACAATGTGTATGTGAGAGCTCAAGTTTTTCCACATCCTTGACAAATCAGGTGTTATCAGTCTTAATTTATCCATTCTGGTGGATTTAGTGGTATCTCATTGTGATTTTAATTTTCATTTCCCAGATGACTAATAATTTTGAGATTTTTTTAATGTGCATTATGGCCACTCTTGGCATAAATAACATTTGTTTTTTAGGTATTCTTTTTGTTTAAGAGTGGATTTCAACTTGCTAATATATTGCTAATCATTCTTATGACAATATTCATTAGGAACATATGTTTTTTATTCCCTTTGTTAGGTTTTGATCCATGGAGGTAGAGCATTTATAACATGATTATTTCACAAGATATGAACACATAATCACCAGTTCTTGCCTCCAGGCTTAAGGTATGTGACTTAAGTGTAGTATTTCTGTTTTGTCTTTGGTTCATGAAGATATTTATCCTAAGGCTATTATTTTTAGTTTCCTGTTTTCATATTATCTGTTTCTTTATGTATTTAAAGTATTGAGGATGCATCAAATATTTTCTTTCTGTGTCATCTAGACCAAAATTGACATCTTTACAATTTTGTCATGACAAAACAATTTTTTGGTTTGGTTTTGATTTACTTTTCCTTGGTTAGTGTTGATTACATTGATTTAAATGTATAGGACACAACACAAAGATACTTGGAGGGTACCAAAAGGCAGAACTTTTTGTTACTTACAACTCCAAAAGAGAGAAGGCAGGCAGGGGTACACAGAGGGTCACACCTGGGAATAGGGCAACAGCAAACTGGACCTTTAAGGGGGCAGCTTATGTATGGCAAATGGGGTTAGGTTATCTAAATTTCTCAAATTCTCTGTTGATTGGCTGTAGTGAATAATTTCAAGGGCTTGGGGGCATAGGGGCTGCCCCTAGTTGTCTGACGCTTGGACATAGGGTAATTAGAGCTGGTGCATTGGAGAAGGCAATGGCACCCCACTCCAGTACTCTTGCCTGGAAAATCCCATGGGCAGAGGAGCCTGGTAGGCTGCAGTCCATGAGGTCGCTAAGAGTCAGACATGACTGAGCGGCTTCACTTTCACTTTTCACTTTCATGCATTGGAGAAGGAAATGGCAACCCACTCCAGTGTTCTTGCCTGGAGAATCCCAGGGACGGGGGAGCCTGGTGGACTGCCGTCTATGGGGTCGCACAGAGTTGAACACGACTGAAGTGACTTAGCAGCAGCAGCAGCAGAGCTGGTGCATAGTGACCCAATATGTGACAGCAAAAAAGACAAGTGCTTGATTTGTGATCTTAATCACCTGCTAAAGAAAGGGAACTGATTGGCTTCTAGGCAGGGCCTCAAAACTGAATACAGACAGCATAAAAAAAAAAACTACTATACTAACAAACAAATAAAATAACCCACTATGTCTAACAAAGTAGACATCCTGCATTAGTACATCATTCTCGGTTGATTTCCTTAACCTTCTCATGACATAGTTTTAGGATCAGTGATGCAAGTCATTGAGCTTATATTTGAGATATAACATAAAAATTGAGAGTAGTTAAATTGGACTACATCAAAATTTAAGACTGTGCATCAAGGGACCTAATCAACAGAGTGAAAAGGAAACCTATAGAAGAGGAGAAAATATTTACAAATCATACGTCTGATAAGGGGTTAATATCTGGAATATATATATATATGTGTGTGTGTGTATATATATATATATATATATATATATATATAATTGCAACTTGACAACAATCAGTATCCTGATGAAAAACTGGGAAAGGAGTTGAATAGACATTTCTCCAAAGAAGATGTTGGAGAAATGTCTATAATGTCTATAAGCACATGAAAAAATGCTAAACATCACTAATCAATAGAGAAATCCAATTTAAAATCATATCAAGATGCCATTTCATACTTATTAGGATAGCTATCATGAAAGATAAAATAAAAAATTGTTGTTTACAATTTGGGAAAATTAGAATTCTTTAACACTGCAGATGGGAATGCAACATAGTGTATCTGCTGTAGAAAACAGAATGGCAGTTCCTTAAAAAATTAAAAATAGAATTACTGTGTGATCCAGCAATCCCACTTCTAGGTATATATCCAAAATAATTGAAAGCATGCTCTCAAAGAGATATTTGTATACCTACATTCATAGCAACATCAATAACTACAAGGTGGAAGAAACTCAAGTGTCCAACAATGGATAAATGGATAAACAAAGTGGATAAACAAAATATACATACAATGGAATATTAAAAGTAAGAAAATTCTGAGACATGCTACAACATGGATGAAACTTGAGGACATTATGCTAAGTGAAATAAGCCAGTCCCCAAAGACAAATACTGTATGTTTCTACTTATATGAGATATTAAGTATAGTCGAATTCATAGGGAGCAAAAGTAGAATGGTTGTTTCCAGGGGTTGTGGGGAGGAGGAATTGTCCAATGGCTATAGAGTTTCACTTTTGCAGGATGAAAAGAACTTGGGAGATTGGTTGCACATCAGTGTGAATATACTTAACATTATTAAACTGTACTCTTGAATGCATGAATTTGCTAAAACATTGATAGTTACACTAAATATTTGTGCTGCAATTATTTGGATGTTATTTAAGGAAAAATCTGAGTTAAGGGTTAAGTAGTTTAAAACTCAAATAGCATATTTAAGAGCAGAAACATCACTTTTCCAACAAAGGTCCATATAGTCAAAGGTATGTTTTTTCCCAGTTGTCATGAGAGTTGGTCCATAAAGAAGTCTGAGCACTGAAGAACTAATGCTTTTGAGTTGTGGCGCTGGAGAAGACTCTTGAGAGTCTCTTGGACTGCAAGCAGATAAAACCAGTCAATCCTAAAGGAAATCAACCTTAAATATTCATTGAAAGAACTGAAACTGAAGCTCCAGTACTTTGGCCACCTGATGCATAGAGCTGTCTCATTAGAAAAGATCCTAATGCTGGGAAAGACCGAAGGCAAAAGGAGAAGGAAGTGGCAGATGAGATTGTTAGATAGCATCATGGACTCAATGGACATGAATCTGAGCAAACTCAGGGAGATAGTGGAGAACAGAGGAGCCTGGCGTGCTGTAGTCCATAGGGTCACAAAGGATTAGGCACGACTTAGTGACTGAACAACGACGACAACAGCAATAACAATTTTAAAGCATAGTATAAAGATAAAATTATCTGTTCCTTTAAGTAAGATTTCTCTGATGCTAGAGATTCTGAAAAAATCTTTGTGAAAAATTATCTGATGAAACAGCTCTGAAGACTATTGCCAATTAAATGTTAAGCATCTTACTGAATTTATCTTACTTAGAATTGGGATAATCTTTTTTGGGGGGAAAGGGAGATATTTATTATTTTTAGAAAATTCTGATGGCAAAATGGAGGCTGATTATCTTGCAGAAGAAAGCTGTATTCTCTGGTAAAAAGCTTGTTTGTGCCCAAAGTCTCTGTCACCATTAAGAAATGACACTACATATATGGGAAATTAGAGGAAAGCTGAAGGAAAATGTTAAGGTGATACTCATAAATTCCAGTCTTAGAAAACTCCAATATTTCTAAAGTTCTAAATAGTTTTCAAAATCATGTTGAAATTAGTAAATTTGGAATGGTTTCTGATCTTCTACAGTACTATAGTGATGGTCATGTATGTAATAGCACACACTTGTTTACATAATGTCACTGCTGTTACCTGGGTCCTACTGTATTTGCTTATACCTTCCTCTCTAGGAATTTTGGTTAAACTTGGTATTCATGGAATTTTTACTTATAATTTTGCTAAATTTGTATAAAGGATTATTATTTAAATAGGCAATCAAAAAACATTTTTAAAATATCAATATTATAAAATCTATTAAATAACAAAGTTTGACTTGATTTACTGAAACAAAACACAGTCATGTGAATATATTTATCAATAAAATTCTAGAACAGTGGTTTCCACCTGAGATCAATTTTGCTGCCAGGGGACACTTGGAAGTATCTGGAGACACTTTTGTTCGTCAGAACTGAGATGTTATTACTGGCATCTACGAGGCAGAGCTCAGAACCTTGCTAAATGTCTTTCAGTGCACAAGACAGTTTCCCAACAGCAAATAATTATTCAGCCCAAAATGTTGATAGTGCCAAGGTTCAAAAACCTTACTCTCTAGAGAAGCTTCCTATTCCAATGTTTAAAGGCCAACATAGATAGTTCACAGTAAAGCTACTATCACATAGGTTTGAAACTATATCTGGAGACTATCGTGTTGCTTGTGGATGAATTCAAACTGTGGAATCAAGATACAGTATACAATTTGCTTAACTGACAGTCACAAGGAGGCCCGGTTTGTAATCCTGACTTTGGCCAACACTAATGAATCTGCCAACACAGATCATTATGAACCAATGTCTTGCTGGCTATGTTTTCCAAAGATGTCCTTCCAGTGCTATGCTTAACAGCCAGTTACAATATATTTTAGTGTCCTGATTCAGGTATTTAAAAGCATTTGAGGATGGTGCCATCTGCTCGGTCACGAAGAAGGTAGTAGTTCTCTCTGGGGATCTATGATGGCTATCTGGACATTTATAGGCATGCCACAAAGATCTGTGAGTTCTCTCACCAGAAGCCTAGGTCCCCTGACCTAGTCACTGTAGCCAAGTTAATGGAAGTTGTGAATGAGATATTTTCATCTTCAAACGTCACTGCCATAAAAAATGTCTTGGTTCTGGAACAGGACTTTCCTGGAGCTCTCATCACAGTGGTCTATAGATCAGGACTGGAGGGAGCCACATTTTAACAGATATACAGTCAACATGTGGCTCTGTGCAGAAACAGAGTGATGGCTGTACGCTGCCATGTGAGCGACCATGGCTATGTGCTCATACCTGGACTTCTGTCACCTCCTCCTTGTGAAGCCCAGCAGGAACAACCTACTTGTTTGTGTGCAGCTCTACATCAGCCAGGATGGTGTGCTCTGTGCACTGAAAGGAGAGTGAGGGTTTTCAACAAGGAAAGACTGTGACCTGCTGTTTTTAGCGAGTTTTCTTTCCTTTTATTAAGCACATGGAATTATCATTGCAAGATATATTGAACAGAAATGAGCATGTCGTGTAGTTTGAACTTTCCATTAAGTAACATGCATTTTCCAGAAAACACAGTTAAATAGTTACCTCTCTATGATAACATGCACTTTGGAGGGACACAGTTAATCCTACAGCTTTCTCCTAAATATGAAATTTTTAGCCCTCATAACATCCATTTGTTCACCGAAGACCTATATTTTTAAACATCAATGAGTACCATGATCTTGGGAAAGTCAATCAACTTTCTGGGTTTCAGTTATGACATTTCTAAAATGGGAAAAAGGAAGGAACATAAAAACACTGGAATCATATTATATTAATTTTTTTCACTTGTGTGTGTGTGTGCTCAGTCATGCCCAACTCTTTATGACCCCATGTACTATAGCCCACCAGGCTCTTCTGTCCATGGAATTTTCCAGGCAAAAATACTGAAATGGGTTGCCGTTTCCTACTCCAGGTGATCTTCCCGACCCAGGGATAGAGCCTGCCTCTCTTACCTCACTCTAATTCATACTGCAGATGATAGTGATTTTTAAACATATCTTTGCAGCCATGAAATTAAAAGACGCTTACTCCTTGGAAGGAAAGTTATGACCAACGTAGATAGCATATTAAAAAGCAGAGATATTACTTTGCCAACAAAGGTTCGCCTAGTCAAGGCTATGGTTTTTCCTGTGGCCATGTATGGATGTGAGAGTTGGACTGTGAAGAAGGCTGAGTGCCAAAGAATTGAATTAAATTCAAGATGGAAGTGAGAAAGTAAAGAGAAATGAAATGAAAAGTAGACCTTTTGTCTGAGTCAGACAAGTTTTGGTTTAGAAGTAGACAGAGCACAACATGGTGGAGCCAGCCTGGATTGACCTACACATTTCTACAAATGTTTTGTTTCCTTATTTCAATGATTTGCTTCCTTGGACCTGTAATATTTGTTCCCATTCTTCATCCATTATTTTTTCCAACTCTGGATATATCTGTTAAACATTGAAAATTTGTAATGGTCTCAGTTCAGTTCAGTTCAGTCGCTCAGTTGTGTCCGATTCTTTGAGACCCCATGAATCGCAGCACGCCAGGCCTCCCTGTCCATCACCAACTCCCGGAGTTCACTCAAACTCATGTCCATCGAGTCGGTGATGCCATCCAGCCATCTCATCCTCTGTCGTCCCCTTCTCCTCCTGCCCCCAATCCCTCCCAGCATCAGAGTCTTTTCCAGTGAGTCAACTCTGCATGAGGTGGCCAAAGTACTGGAGCTTCAGCTTTAGCATCATTCCCTCCAAAGAACACCCAGGGCTGATCTCCTTTAGAATGGACTGGTTGGATCTCCTTGCAGTCCAAGGGACTCTCAGGAGTCTTCTCCAACACCACAGTTCAAAAGCATCAATTCTTTGGTACTCAGCTTTCTTCACAGTCCAACTCTCGCATCCATACATGACCACTGGAAAAACCATAGCCTTAACTAGACAGACCATTGGTCTACATGTGAGATTTCAGTCGTTGTCATTGTTTCATCCTTCCCATTATGCTGTCCAGGTATCTCCTGGAGCTACACACTAAATCCAGCTGACTGTGGGCACCTTAAATATAGCTTATAAGAATGCTACATTGTTCTTCTCTCAACCAAATTTTTGTTTCCTTCTAGATTATTTTATGTCTTATTTAGTTATACCACTATCCACCGAACTATTCTAGCTAGGTATCTGAGGTTTATCTTTAAATCTCTTTTTCTCTCAACCCTGACATCAAATCTGTTATAGTGTTTTGTCAGTTTTACCCTCTAAATATTTTTAATGAGCTCCCTTCTATTCATTCTCATAACAGCATTCATATTTCAAGTTTAAATCTAACATCTCACTATTACAACTTCCTAAATCTTCTTGTTGGGTGAGTAATCAATATTCAGTGGCCCCCACTAAAACTATGGAAACCCTCCTGTACAAAACCACCAGCATTATTTTAAAAGCAGTATTTCAGGGCCTTCCCTGGTAGCTTAGTGGTAAAGAATCTGCCTGCCAATGCAGGAGACACGGGTTGAGATCCATGATCTAGGAAGATTTCACATACTGTGGAACAACTAAACCTGTGCGCCACAGCTCTTAAGCCTGTGCCCTAGAGCCCAGGAGCCTCAACTACGGAAGCCCATGCACTCTAGTGCCTGTGCTCTGCAGCAAGAGAAGCCACCACAATCAGAAGCCCACCTACCACAACAAAGAGTACTTCCCACTTGCCACAACTAGAGAAAAGCCTGTGCAGCAACGAAGATGCAGTACAGCAAAAATAAATAAATAAAATTATTTTAAAAAACAATATTTCAAATAATAGGCTGCTTAAAATGCTTCCATGGATCCTAGTTACTTGAAGAACAGATTCCAGCATTTCTGACTTATACAAGGCTGTCTATGACCTGACCCTGTTTCTTACCACTGACCATTTCCCTGCCTCAAATTTCAGACTTCAATAACCCAGAATGGTACTTGTTTCCTTTATACACTATGTAGTTTTGCTTTTCAAAGACTTTCCTTATAACATGCTAATTGCCAAGAATAGCTTCTTCCCAATCTTTACCTCACCTTTTTACTTTCCCTCTTCCCACAGCCAATTCATACTCATACCAATGACTCAATATTTATACACATACCAATGACTCGATATTCAGGTTATTTCTTTCCTAAATTCCTCAGCTTAAATGCTGTTATGTTCTTCCTCTAGGTGTCCAGTAATACCATGTGCACATTTCTATTAATCAGTTTACTATATTGGTTTATTATTTATCATCTTATCTTCAGTGTTTATCAAAATATGTTATAATTGCCACTCAGTGCTTGTTGATTGCTTAAAACACTGATAAATGGAAAAAAAAAAGGAAGAGACAGAGAAAGAAAGAGAAAAAAGAAGGAAAACAAAAGTCAGTTCTTTTATAGGCCATTATTGACATTTCATTCTCTTTTTCTTCGTTTGTAAGATCTCTTTTTCATTCTTGAATTCTACCATTTGGAGGAGGATGGAAGATACTCTAACAGTGGATTGATATTTTGCTTTTTGTCCTGCAAATACCTCATGCCCAGATATGCCACATTTCCTCATCCATCAAACCAGATAGTTGATTCAAGCATTATGTATGGCAGTTCTCTCTCCAATGTTAATAATTTTTATTTAAAATGAGGATTTCTAAGATCAGGATTTTCCCAACTATTACTTTTCTCTGATCTCTTCATTGAAAAGCAGCAATGCTTTTTGTGGCAGGTAGATTTGCTTCTTAAATTTATTGTCCAGCTATATTACACTTTAACTTGCAAAGTGGGCACCATGGTTGCAAACGGAGATTTTTCTATTCCTCACAGCTCCACAGCCAGGTGTTTTTTATTCCAGTAGGTAACGCCACAGTCCCCTGCGGCCAGAGAGAGGGAAAGTTTAACACTCAGGGCATCTGTTTCATGTCCCAATCTTCCACTCTTACAAAATACGCAGTCTCGTAGCTCATTTATTGCTAACCACATCAAAGGAATGTAAAGCCTCATGACAGAGATAATTTACATGGAAGAAAAATGAAATAAGGAATTCTGAAAGTAGAAATGAGACATAAATATCACTTCTATATTTGGAAGAATCCAATTATACATTCTATTTTTATACTAAGTATATTATAATACACAATGATAAACCCACTGTAAATCTACAAAAGCAATACAATTTAAAAATCAGAGTTTGGCAGTCCCTTTATATATTTGCCTATCCTCAAGACTGCTTCAAAGATAATCAAAATAATATATTTCTATCAATCTGGTGTTCAGTAACTTCTCTGGAGATTCTATAGTCCAGCATCTGCTTGAGAAATCTAAGAAATCAAGTTTCACTAACTGAAGAAATTATATTCTTTCTCCTTCTCTGGATTTCTGCTGTGTAATTTCTATTAAACTTTTTATTCAAGCCAGTTCTCATTTATCCATATTTCAAAGGACTGTAATATAATTCTGATGATTAAAAACCCTAAATATTGTTAAGTTCTTCTACATTAAACATTTTATTTTTTGAAACATTTATTTACTTATTTTTATTGAAGTATAGTTGATTTACAATGTTATGTTAATTTCAGGTGTACAGTAAAGTGATTCATATATATCTATTTTTTTCAGATTATTTTCCCTTACAGGTTATTACAAAATATAGAGTATTGTTCCTGTGCTATACAGTAGCTCCTTGTTGATTATCTGTTTTACATATAGTAGTGTACATATTGTAGTGACCCAAGGACGAAAGAGCAGATAAAACCAAGGAGGGTCTTGGAATGCAGGAACAGAGAAACCAGAAAGAACAGATAAAACCAAGGAGGGTCTTGGAATGCAGGAACAGAAAAACCAGACCCTTATCATCCTTCCCTCCCCCATGTTGTAACTATTAATGGATTTCAGGTCCTTCTGAGCAGTATAACCTGTCTCCCCTCCTACCCTGTAGGGAGAAGGTATTTGCCTTACTCTTCCCCTGCCCCACACCCAGTATATGTGCCTCATCCAATCAGCAAATGACCCGCAAGACCCCTATCCCACTCCTTGTTCCCTAGGTATAAAAGTGGGCTAAGGATCCCTGTTCAACGTTGGTTCTCCCTTGAGCTGGCCCGCTGTTCTAATAGCGTTCCCCACTCTAATAAACTTTATTTCCCTCTCATTGTCTCATGTCTGGAAATTCTTTTCCAATCCACGCCCGGGCCATGACACATATGTTAATTCCAAACTCCTAATTTATAATTTAAGCATTTTATAGCAATCTTTAGAAAGAAATTCATTGACTCTTTATTTTCAGTTTTGAATAGTTAAAAGTTCCACAGTGAAGGTAGAAGTAGCAATAAAATTACCTCAAGATAAATAATATAATGGGGTGTGAAAATTTCTTAAATTAGGTAATAGTGAACTCTACCACATTTAATATTCTTACTGAGCATCCAGTATCTGAAAATTGGAGGCAATCAGAAATTAGTACCCTCTTCTTTGAAATTATATGTTTTTTACACCTAAGAACTAAATCTTTTAGTGTATTGACCACCTTGTCCCAATATTAATTGTTTCTATGAAGAGATACATTTTTCTTTCTCTCTAACCACAGAGTCGGACACGACTGAAGCGACTTAGCAGCAGCAGCAGCAGCAACCATAATAAAACCCACTCATACTCCAGAAATCAGTTTAGATTTGAACAGCCTGAATGTAGTGGTATCCTCTTACATAAAGCCTGCATCTCCCTGTCATTTGCCATCCATCATCTACTAAGGTAATTAATATATGAGCATATATTCAGCACCTGCTATATAGCAGGCAATGGATAGGAGACAGCAAACTTTTGCTGCAAAGGGCCAGATAGTAAATACTTTAAGCTCTGCAAGCCATATGATCTTTCTTACACCTCTTCGACTTTGTTCTTGTCTTATAAAATCAGCCAAAGGTAACATGCAAATGAATGAATGTGGCTGTGTTCCAATAAAATTTTATTAATGAAAACAGGTGGTGGGTTGGATTTGTCCAATGTGATGCAGTTTACCGATCCCTAGAAAACACAGTCAACACTTAATGGTATATAGTAAGCAAATATAATCATAAGAATAAAAATTATAATGGGGAAATTTTTTAAGATGAGAAAAATACAAAGCTTTTAGAAGTTGGTTGGAAGTCCTAGACATCTGGTTAAGGGAAACATCTGGAAAATAGGGAGCGGGGAGGAGAAATAGTTGATCAGTTTATAGGAATTTCATGGTTTTCTTCAAAATTTAAAATCAATATATCAGTATTATATACTTTATGTTTTAAGAATAAAGTATGAAACATTCATTTTTGTTTTATAAAAATTAACCCCAACATATAATGCAATATGTTCTATATCAGAAATATTAAATGAAAAGTCAGACTTTTCAGAAAAAAAGTTTATATTTATAAAACTTGGAAAAGTAGTTGGCCATCTAAAATAGTTAAAAAATGATATTTCTGTGAGGTGAAGTTTATATCAACTAACTTTATTGTGGTAGTCATTCCACAATATGTAAATCTATCAAATCATCTCATTGTGCACCTTAAACTTACACAATGCTATCTGTCAGTTATATCTCAATAAAGCTAGCACAATATTTTCTGTAGGAGAAATAGGTTATTCTTAAATTGCTTTTTTCTACAAGGCATTTCAGGAATAATTTTTAGGTCAAAAGTCTCTGATAGTGTACTAGAAAATTAAATACAGAAAGTTTAATTGAAAATGTTCTTTCCCCAAAATTCAACTATCTCCAAAACATTTATTAATACAAATAACCCAGGATTATAAGATTTGATGCAGATTTGAACACTGTGATAATGTAATATTGTTGCAGGGAGGAAGGCAATTCTGACTCCATGTTGGAAACTATTCCTTTGACTTGCTTTTATTATTATAATCATACTCAACGGCTTGCCTGGAGGATGCTGCCCCTCTGCCTGACTGTAAACTAAAGTGCCTTTGTTCAGCCCCTGGAGAGATTGTTTGTCCCCGTCCACCTGTGAATAGAAGAGATTGGCAACCCTTTCTGAAGGCTGGACATTCCCTCCCTTGGAGATGCTTTGCAAGACTAAAGACCCTTTTACTTTACTTCCCCACTGTATCTCCCTCTCTGTTCTGCCTTTTGACTTGAGTTTCGCATTGCTTCTTTCTCTCTAATCTGTAAAAGAACCTGGCAACCAGACACCAAGAAGATGGTTATTTTGAGGCGCTAGCCTGCTAGCTTCTCAGTCTGCCAGCTCCCTGATGAAAGTCTCTTCCTTGTCTCAGCACTTCATCTCTTGGATTCATTGGCCTATCGTGCAGTGAGCAGAGCGAGCTTGGACTCGGTAACAATATGCCCAATGGGAAGAGAAGAGAGCAAGGGTAAAATATCATTCATTCTTTATATCATCATTTTTACTAAACCCTTCTGAGCAAATGTTGATTGGCAGTGAACTATATAAAAATGTAAAAGTGATGCGAAGCATCGCATAGTGTTGAGTTTCCAAAGAGCAGCTCTTAAATGTGTTAAAATGAATTATAATCAGTCTGATCAAGCTTATTAAGTACATGAAGAATCTCAGGTGGGAAAATCATCTAATTCAAACTTAAATACTGAAGTTAGATTTTAGGGATAAGAAGCTAAGAATTTATCACACAATGCCAATGCATTGAAAATAATCATTGAATACCTACTCTTGGCCATGCACTAAGCTAGAGACACAGGAGTGAAGAAGTAAGCTATGAGTATCTGTGCTCTTCTGAAGTTCACAGGCTATTAGGACACATAATTTTTAAAATAAGTGATTATGCAAATAATTATTTGCAATTGTGATGAATGCTTTCAAATGCAACATTATGGACAAATGAGACTGAGAGACTTGCCTTATTCTAGAGATGAAGGGGAAGTTAAAACCTGTACTGTTTGAGGTAAGAGAAGGGTAACATAATAGTCATATGAGGTTAAAATAAAAATATTGCTCAGAAATCAGGAGACTCTGCATGTCTGTCCAATGAAAATTCTCTTTGAGATGATGAATTTGGCCAGGGCTTATCTCTCCTACTCTGTGAACTTATGAAATGGAGACTTTGTCCTCAAATCTGATTCACTATAGTATGCACTTAGAAGATACTCTTAGAAAATCTGAAAATGAATGACTTTTTTGTTTTAATTCTGTTCAGGTTATTAACCAAAATTTCAGAAATAGAGAACTGATTGGAATTTTTAAAACATGTTTATTTGGAGCTTGTTAGGACTGCAGCCTAGGAGACACAGATTGAAGATGCACTTGAATTCTGTTCCGCTCGACTATAACATGGGGGAGGCTTATAAAGGCAAAATCCACAAGGTTACAGTTATTTACATAAGTTGCTTATCAAGAATTATAATTAGAGCTGGCAAGAAGTAAGAGTGCTTGTTAAGTAATGGTTGGTTGGGGGTCTGAAATGGTTGCTTAGTTACAAGCAGAGACCTTGAGACCACAAGGTTGCAGCTGCCTGGTGATGTCCTTGATTCTGGTACAGTTCAAAGAAAATTCAAGTTCTCACTGTGCAGAGACATGTCTGAAACCAGATCCTTAATGTCTACCCAACTCCAGTTTTGAATGCCTTAGCTGTGATTAACTCCATTATAATTTGTCACCGAGTTGATAATTAGGTACAGTTGCCCTTACTGCTTCAGACTCTTCATTAATCACTATTGGTTTTCTTGAAGCTGCTTACCTGAAAACAAAATAAAACTAAATAGCACTATCTTAGGCCTCACTTAAGGTGATAAAATGTGTAATTGGGTTGTATGAGGGGGACATGATATTGCTTACTGGAAGACTGCATTTTCTGACCTGAATTCAAATCAGTAATTATTCTTCCCAGCAACTTGGGGTTAAAATGTCACAGTTCACTGTGCACTGACAAAGACAACCTCTTGACTAAATGTAGAACATTTGCTTAAGAAAACTGGCAATTGTAATTTTTTTCTCTGTCTCTTTGAGCTGTAAATGTTCTACAACCTGGGAATGTCTTTTTCAAAGACCTGGGAGCCTTTGAAATGTAATTATCAGAAATGTTTCGCAAATTCTGTGATAGCTGAAGACTAGCTAAAATAAGTACCAGTTAGCAAAGGTGCATGCCTGCTTCATTCAGTCCTGTCTGACTCTGTGCGACCCCATGGACTGTAGCCCATCAGACTCCTCTGTCCATGGGATTTTTCTGGTCAAGAATACTGGAGTGGGTAACCATTTCCTCCTTAAGGGGATCTTCTCAACCCACGTAACGAACCTGAATCTCCTGTGTCTCCTGCACTGGCAGGAGGGTTCTTTACCACTGTGCCACCTGGGAAGCCCCACACAGATATCCTAATCACACTGACGCACCTCCCTCCTACATCCTCCAGTATTTTTTCATTAGCTCACCCTAACCTGTAATATCTTTCTGCTTTTTTCTTCAGTGAAGCTGATTTACATCTCTCTCTTCTATTGCAATTTGTTCTTGTTCAGGTGCTAAGTCATGTCCGACTCTTTGCGACCCTATTGCGATTGTCTTTAATATATTCTCCTTTAGCCGTTTACTGATCTGGTGCAATTTTTCTTTTACAGCATAGAGAATGCTGTTTTCTTCCAATTTTATGCGGAATAAGATCAGATATTACAGCTACACTAAGGACCACAATCTGGGTTAAAACAAACATATGAGAGGAATGCAGTAATTTTTTTTTAAGAGAGAAATTACATGGACTTTATGATTACAGTCTATTCTTAGTAAACTCAGTTTTTACACACACACACACACACACACACACATATATATATATATCCCAGTGCAAATAGTATGATGTGGGCCCAAGACGGATTTGACACAGAAGAAGAAAACTATTGCTTAACTATTTTCCTAATTCATTGTTTGTGAAAGAAATGGAAATTGATGTTTTGAATTCATGGTAGATCTTTTATGGGCTGTTGAGCACATATGCACAAGCACGCTGGAACGTGTCTTGTGCAAAGAGGATGTTTAGCAGCATCCCTGGCCTTTATTCCCTAGATGACAGAAGCACCTATACTCTAGTTATGACACCAAAAATGTCTTCAGTCATTGCTAGATGTCCTCTGGGGCTTTAAAGAACATCCACCTAAGCACTACCTTTATTATCCTTTGTAGAACTCTGTCTCCAAGACCACCAAGCTCAATTAAGGAGGATCACTGACATGTCCCCTGGGCTGGATATCTGAATATTTGTCTGTGAAGTAAGAGGAGGAGAGAAAATAGTACAGGGGGGAAAAAGGGAAGAGGAGAACTAATTCCATTACAGATACAAGAATAGATTAATTTAAAAATTAGATACCTTGAGTTCTTGCACTTTTAACTTTCCAAAATGACCTCGTCTATATTTACTAATGTGTTTGATTACTTAGAATTGCCACCCATTTAAAGAGTTTCTAACTTCATATTATTTTGGCACATTTAAGAAGTATTTAAATAGCATTCTTAAATCTCACCCCTGCAAAACAAGAATAGAAATAAAACTACGGTCTAAATCTGTCAAGGATCAGAGTCACATTTCCTACCTCAAATGGAAGCAAATTAGCTCAGTACAGGTGATGAAGGCATGCATATGACAGCAGCTAGGGACGGGGAGGAAGCCATCATCTCTGGATACAGATATTCTAGAAGTAGCAGTCATACAGAAACAATCTTAGAAAGAAGTGTCTCTGGACTCAGAAGATGTGAATTCTAGTTCCTGATCTGGCATATTCAAGCGGTGTGACCTTGGGCAATTACACTCCTTCATCCTGAATGTTCTCATTTAATTGTACAAAGACATACCCTGTTTTGAAGTACTTTACCTTTGATTTGGCACTGAGAATGAAATGAAATGCTGTGAATGTTTGGTTTGTAGCAGTTTTTTGAACACAGCTAAATGGGTCTCTCTTTACAAAACTTGCGGATATAGTCTGGGCTGCAATACTTATATTCATAATGAAGGCCTACAGCAATACAGTAATTACCTGTACTTTTCCGGAATATATAGTACGTATAGTAACTACCTGTACTTTTCCAGAATATATAGTACATACTCATTTTCAGTACTATTTCTCATTTTTTCAGAAAATTTCTATACCAGTATACCAAATCAGAAGTGATTGCACAAACTACCATTTATCAGTGCACTAGTTTCTTTATTTTTATTTTTTTAGCTAAAGTATAAAATATCTCTGGTAGCTTTGTTTGTTTGTTTTGGGCCCTGCTGCAAGGCATGTGAGATCTTAGTTCCCTGACCATCCCCCTGCATTGGGAGTGCAGAGTCTTAATCACAGACCACCAGGGAAGTCCCTGGTAGTTTTTTTAATAAAACATTTGAAGCCATTTTGGAAACAAATCAGCATGTGTTTACTAATAACCTAAGCAAACATTTCATTGTGTTTATTCCTATTGAGTGTACCAAGATGCCTCTATGTTTTATTGATACTCAGATATAGATCTACATATGATAATAAGGAGAATATAATTCAGTTTAACAATTGCCAAATGCCTCTTATTTGCAAGTGATTGTTAATAAAACAATATAAAGCCTGTCAACATTTTATTTAAAAGATTTTATAATTCTTGGTACAGATATATAAATATGTCCTAGACTTAAAATTAGTCATTCCTCTATTTCCAGAACAAAATATATGGTAGAAAAATACTCATAACTAAAGCCAAAAGGAGATTTTCACCCTGTGGCAAGTTGAGAAATACCGTTTTGAAAATTGTGGTGCTTTTAAATAAAAGCAAGAATATTGAATGTGTTAATTAACTTGACTATAGTAATCATTTCACTATATACATGTATGTCAAACCTTGTACACCTTAAATATATGAAATTTCTACTAAAAAAACAAGAATGCTGTTTTTGAAGAGGGAATAACAGTTATAAAAATGTGATAATTTTAAATAAAATCAAGAACTCAGGTTTTGGAGGAGTAGGCAAGTACATCAAATTGTTACTCACAATAGTAAAACATGCTATTGAAATAAAATATATGTCTTGAATTTTCAAAATGTAAGTAACTTTTTTTTAAAATGTGGAAAAATAAGTTTTTGTAACTTCCATTTCAAAAATCACACTGTTTTTTCATTGTTAATGTTGACATCATATATAAGGTGATGATCTCCATGAATGATTTTTTGAAAGGAGTGGAGATCAACTAGGCAGAATAGTTGGCCTAATTATTGTCTTCATTTATTTGGATAAAAAAAAAAGTTTGACTTGATTAAATGTACTACTCGAACACACAAACTGAGATTTTTAATAAACAATGTTAAAAAATGAAAATTTTCCCTTAGTGTCAATATTTGTTAGTGTTATAAGAATTTAGAAGTCCTAATATATAAATATTTTGATAATTAGATAATTTAAATTTAATAAACCACATCTATAATGAGATAGTTTTTGAGATTTGACATAATTAAGAATAGTTTTATTTCAATGCTATTGGAAGGCAATAAATATTTGGATCAATAAATGTTTATCAGCTTCAGGAAGTTCTTTCATATGTTGTGAGGACAGAAAAGAGCTCTAGAATATGAAGTTACTTGAATTGTGGGAGTTTTACAGAACAGCTGTTAATAATAATTGTAAGGGGACTTTCTAGACATGTAGGGGGGATCAGTTAGGAGTATGTGCTTTGCTGTGAATAGAAGTCCAAAAGAAATCTACAGATTTCAACCAAATGACACAAATTCTATTTCTTCCCCCAGGCATGGGTAAAGGAGGAAATGCGTGATGGTGATTTAGTCACCAAGTCATGTCAGACTCTTTTGTGACCCCATAGGCAGGTTCCTGCCAGGCTGAGGAACTATAAGATAAATAACTGACACTTAACTGAGTAGCAAGAATACTGAAGTGGTTTGCCATTCTCTTCTCCAGTGGACCATGTTTTGTCAGAACTCTCCACCATGACACGTCCAATAGCACTCACTTCACACTGTAGCAAAGTAATGCTCAAAATTCTCCAAGCTAGGCTTCAACAGTATATGAACTGAGAACTTCCAGCTGTTAAAGATGGATTTAGAAAAGGCAGAGGAACCAGAGATCAAATTGCCAACATCCATTGGATCATAGAAAAAGAAAGAGAATTCCAGAAAAACATTGACTTCTGCTTCATTGACTATGCTAAAGCCTTGGACTGTGTGGATTACAGCAAACTGTGGAAAATTCTTCAAGAGATGGGAATACCAGACCGCCTGACCTGCCTCCTAAGAAACCTGTGTGCAGGTCAAGAAGCAACAGTTAGAACTGGACATGGAACAACAGACGGGTTCCAAATTTTGAAAGGAGTATGTCAAGGCCGTATATTGTCACCCTGTTTATTTAATTTATATGCAGAGTACATCATGCAAAATGCTGGGCTGAATGGTGCACAAGCTGGAATCAAGATTGCTGGGGGAAATGCAGATTACAGCACCCTTATGGCAGAAAACAAAGAGGAACTAAAGAGCCTCTTGATGAAAGTGAAAGAGGAGAGTGAAAAAGCTGGCTTAAAACTCAACATTCAGAAAACTAAGATCATGGCATCTGGTCCATCACTTCATGGCAAATAGATGAGGAAACAGTGGAAACAGTGTCAGACTTTATTTTCTTGGGCTCCAAAATCACTGCAGATGGTGACTGCAGCCATGAAATTAGGATGCTTGCTCCTTGGAAGGAAAGCTATGACCAACCTAGACAGCGTACTCAAAAGCAGAGACATTACTTTGCCAACAAAGGTCCATCTGGTCAAAGCTATGGTTTTTCCAGTAGTCATGTATGGATGTGAGAGTTGGGCCATAAAGAAACCTGAGCACAGAAGAATTGATGGTTTTGAACTGCGGTGTTGGAGAAGACTCTTGAGAGTCCCTTGGACTGCGAGGAGATCCATTCAGTCAATCCTAAAAGAAACCAGTCCTGAGTATTCATTGAAAGGACTGATGCTGAAGCTGAAGCACCAATACTTCGGCCATCTGATGCGAAGAACTGACTCACTGGAAAAGACCCTGATGCTGAAAAAGACTGAAGGTAGGAGGAAAAGGGGATGACAGAGGATGGGATGGTTGGATGGCATCACCATCTCGATGGACCTGAATTGGAGCAAGCTCCAAGAATTGGTGTTGGACAGGGAAGCCTGGCATGCTGCAGTCCATGGAGTTACAGAGTCAGACAAGACTGAGCAACTGAACTGATACTGAACTGAATAGCCGCTTTCTGTCAAAGGCTTCAGAAGTAATTTACACACATTGACTTATTTAAAATTTAAGTGTGATTTGCTTTTTGAACTTGTAATCAAATCAAATGGTTGCATTCTCAAATGACTGTATCAGCGGAAACCTAATTTGTTTCTTGAGTTGAATAGCCCTTCTCTTAATAAGAAGTCGAGATCTTCAACTGCTTTGCTCCCTCTTACACAGCACATATGACCTTGTGCTTGGTGGCCTTTCATGTCAGCAGATTTGTCTAGAATCATCACAAAACATCAGTGAGTTTTTATTAAAGTTTGACCTTCAAAGGGATGTTGCAAGAATTTCAGTCCTTTCCTCCTATGCGACTCATTGGATCTCAGGCACATTTATCCATCTCCTCTCAGTAAACAGGATCTGCAACCAAGGGATATTAAGAGGGGCCTTTGATGCTAGGGTAATTATACTACATCTTCCAAGGCTAGAGGTGCCTCCTTTCTTCATATTTGCATAATTAAAATGGGGCATGAATAAAAAAGGGAAGGTAAAGAATAGGACAACAAAGCTCCGTCTAGTCAAGGCTATGGTTTTTCCAGTGGTCATGTATGGATGTGAGACTTGGACTCTAAAGAAAGCTGAGTGCCGAAGAACTGATGCTTTTGAACTCTGGTGTTGGAGAAGACTCTTGAGAGTCCCTTGGACTGCAAGGAGATCCAACCAGTCCATTCTGAAGGAGATCAGCCCTGGGATTTCTTTGGAAGGAATGATGCTAAAGCTGAAACTCCAGTACTTTGGCCACCTCATGCGAAGAGTTGACTCATTGGAAAAGACTCTGATGGTGGGAGGGATTGGGGGCAGGAGGAGAAGGGGACGACAGAGGATGAGATGGCTGGATGGCATCACTGACTCGATGGACATGAGTTTGGGTGAACTCTGGAAGTTGGTGATGGACAGGGAGGCCTGGTGTGCTGCAATTCATGGAGTCACAAAGAGTCGGACACGACTGAGTGACTGAACTGAACTGAACTGAAAGAATGGGAAGGTGAAGGAAAGAGATAAAGAAGAAGAAGGAAAAGAAGGACAAAGAACTCAAAGATCAACTGCTATGTAGAAGAATTTTGCAGTCTTTTCTTTAATAATGCTCAGGTACACTTTAAATGTAACACAGCCCAGCAAGCTGGATCAAGTTCTGTCAGTTTCCAATATTCTTAAGGCTATATATAAGGGTATACAGTGAAGAAAAGTGTTACGTTCCCTGACATTAGGCACTATGCCCTTTTAGTAACAATAAAAGTGATATTTAGTGAATTCTTCTCAGAATCACTACTCACTACCTCTAAAAAATATGCTGTTTTTTGTTTGTATGCTATTGATTTAAAAATAGATGGCACATGATGTACAAGAGAAAGATAAAGGAAATGGAAAATTATTTTTTTCTGTATCAATGGAAATACACAGAACCTATAAACATTTAAAAGGCAAAGATAAATGCTGCAAGGAAACATGTATCAGTAATGGTCAGAAAACCAAAATACCTTCTATTCAAGTGAAAGTGAAAGTCACTCAGTCATGTCTGACTCTTTGTGACACCATGGACTATACAGTCCATGGAATTCTCCAGGCCAGAATACTGTAGTGGGTAGCTTTTGCCTTCTCCAGGGGATCTTCCCAACCCAGGGTTCAAACCCACGTCTCCCACATTGCAGGCAGATTCTTTACCAACTGAGCCACAAGGGAAGGCCTATTCAAGAGATAGAGGCTAATAGAACCAGTTGGAATGACTGATACAGTAAAGATGAGGAGGCAAAAATTTAGAATTACTACCCCTGGGGTAGAAATTGCAGAGAACACAGTCACTTATGCTATGCTCAATTGATTGATTTCAAGAGAATAGTTAGTCAAATGATTTGGGACTATTTGACATCTGCAAAATCTCTTCACTCCAACACTTAGATTAGTATTTTATTGAGAAACTTGGAGAAGGTGTATATATACCAGGGGATGAGAACTATGGAAAGATATCTTAGTATTCTATCACAAGGCCTTTAGTCTATAGGTCAATAATTTTTCTCCTGGAGGAACTCTTACAAATATTCCAAAAAACCCATGTAGGAAATGTTCATAAAATGGACAAAATGGAAACAACCTTACTGTATTAATTATTAACAAGGTAATGGATATATGGAATGTGTTATTTTCATAAAATGTAAAAGGTGGAATTAAGCCAAATACTGAATCTCAGAAATATGTAGAAGAAATTTGCCAGTTATAGCAGAATTTATGAGGTAGGATATCATGTACAACAGATACTGCATGCAAAACATATCATATATATGTTAGGGGTATCAAAGCAAGTAACTCTTACAAATAGTTAACAAAAACCTAATACAGATAAGGACACAGGCAGGAATTTCACAGAATAGGAAACTTGAATTTAATATAAAAATATATTCTTACTAGAAATTTGGAAAACACAAATTGATACAATTAGATACCGTTTCACTCCCCTCTGAAGGCCCAAAACTATAAAGTGTGGAAGGCCTAGTATTGGTTGAGAACACTAATGGACATGCATATTGATGAAACTACTTTGGTTCAACAGTTGAAAAATGAATGCAATCCACAGTTCAACAGGTTAAAGAATAAATATCATATCATGATATCAATTGACACATAAGGCATGTGACAAAATCCAATATCTATTCATGATGAAAAGTTTCAGCAGACTGACAATAGAGTGGAACTTCTTTAATTAAAGAACATCTACAAAAAAAATCTAAGCTAAAGTCACCTTTAATGGTGAAAGACAGTATTTCCCCCTAATATGAAGAACCAGACAAGGATGCCCACTCTCACCATTCTTAATCGACATAGAACTGGGTGTTCTGACCACTGAAACAAGACATCATAATGATGATAAAGATAAGTAATAAATAAAAGGCATATAGATTGGTTGGAAAGGAAGAAATAAAGTTTTCACTATTTGCAGATGACATTCTTGTCTATATGGCAAATACCAATGAATCTACAAGGAAATAAAACCTAGAACTAATGAGTGAGATTAGCAATCTTGTAGAATACAAAATTAATGCATAAAAATCAATTGCATATGTATATATTAGCTATCAACATGAAGAAAATTAAAATTTAAAAACAGTATCATTTACAGTTACAAAGTAAATGAAGTATTTAGATATAAATCTAGCAAATCACATACAGAATATGTATGCTGAAAATATCTGTGAGAAGTCTGCATCTATCCTGATCAATAGCCCCAGAATGCCTGGGCAGATAAAATGCCAGTCTCATTGTTACCGCTGTGATTCCTCCTTGTTAGGGTCTCCTTTGCTGAGTGAATGGGAGAGTATTTGTGTGTTTCATAATAGCCATGATCCCCTTGATAGGTGTTTGCATATTTCTTAGTGCAGCATGTGTGTGTGTATGAAGCTTAATGAAACATGTTATCTTTTTGAAGTTTAGCAACAGCCAACTATAGGTGCTGCTTCAGTTTTTATTTTGCATGGTGATTGCAGAATGACCAGCATACCAGACATTAAGGTTGTTAAGATGAGACAGAGTGGAGAAATGCTCAATGTCTTCACAAAATAGTTACAATATCTTATTAATAAAATAAACCAAAGAAGACTTAAATAAATGGAGATACATACTGTCTTCAAGGATTAGAGGACTCAAATAGTGAAGATGTCAGTTCTCCCCAAATTGATCTACATATTTAGTGTATTTTTTTGTAGATATAGAAAGGCTTATGTTAAAATTTATGTAGAAAGGCATAAGCCTTTGAATAAGTAGAATAATTAAAAAGAATAAAATGAGACGAGTCTTTCTACCCCAAATTAGCACCTATCATATAACTACAGTAATCAAGACAGTGTTGTATTATCAGAGGGATAGAATAGAGAACCCAGGGGTAGTTCACATAATATACCCAACCGATTTTTTTTTTCAAAGGTGCAAAAGCAATTTAATGGAAGAAACATAACCTTTTCAACAAATAGTGCTATAGCAGACAGACATCCCAGGGCAAAAAAAAAATAACAACAAAGAATCTTGATGTAAACCTCACACCTTACATAAAATTTAACTTAAACACTGATACTGAAATGTTAAAAGAAAACTATAAAACTTTTTTAAATAGGGAAAAAATCTTTGGAATCTAAGGCTAGATAAGTGTTAGTTTAGACCAAAACCATGTTCCATAAAAGAAGACTGATAAATTGGATCTCATCAAAATTAAAAACTTTTGCTCTGTGAAAGATCCTATTCAGAGGATGAAAACACAAGCTATCCAACAAAGGACGAATATCTAAAATACTATACATACTATATAAAGAGCTCACAAAACTCAAGAGCAAAAAATCAGTAGATCCAATCATAAAATGGGCAAAAAGATAACAAGTGACATTTCACTGAGGAGGATATATGGATGGCACATAGTTACATGAAAAAATGTTCACCTCATTAACCATTAGGGGATTGCAAATCAAAACCACAATGAGCTATCCCTACACAACTGTCAGAATGGCTAAAATAAAAAATAATGACAATATCAAATGCTGGTGAGGTTGTGGAGAAGCTAGATCACTCATAAATTGTTGGTGGGGATGTAAAATTGGTACAGCCATTTTGAAAAACAGTTTGATAGTTCCTTACAAAATTAAACATGTGATTACTGTACAACCCAGCAGTATATCTCCCAGAGCAGTGAAAACATGTTTACATGAAAACCTGTACACTGATTGTCCATAGCAGCTTTATTTGTGATGGCCAAAAGTAGAAACAACCCAGATGTCCCTCAATGAGTAAATAGTTAAACAAACTGTGGTAATCCATATCATGGAACACTATTCAAAGTGAAAAATAATGAAATATTGATATACAAAACAACTCCAGGGAATTATGCTGATTTACAAAAATCAATCCCCCAAAGATTACAAACTGTTTTATTCCATTTATATAACATTCTGGAAATTGCAAAGTTATGGAAATGAGGATGAGACTGGACAGGGAGGTGGTAGCTATAAAAGTCACCATGAGGGATCCCTGTGGTGATAAAATTATCCTTGACTTTATTAATTTCAGTATTTTGTTTGATAGAGCAGCAGTGTTTCACAAGTTTTACCACTGAGGAAAACTGGGTAAAAAGTACATAGGATCTCTCTGTATTGTTTCTTATAGCTACAGATGAACCTATAATTATCTCAAAATAAAAATTTTAATGTAAAAAATAAGTGTAATTAATGGTTAAAATTTCATGCTCTAGATGCAGATTTATCTGGTTCAAATCTGGAGACTACATCCTGTCATCTTGGGTAAGTTCATGTATTTTCTCTGTATCTGAATTTTCTCATGTTTAAAATAGAAATAATGGTGGTGAATTAGTTGAAGGGGATTAAGAAGTATGAACTTCCAGTTATAAAATAAGTCATGAGAATGTAATGTACAGTATAGAGAATATAGTCAGTAACATGATATTTTGTGTGCTGACAGTAACTAGACTCATAGTGGTGAACATTTTTTGGGGTGGTGAACATTTTGTAATGCATTAAAATATCAAATCACTATTTTGTACACCTGAAACTAATATAATACTGTAAGTTAACTTAACTTCATTAAATAAATAAAATAGGAAAAAAAATTTTTTTGATGGAGCAAAGGTGTTCTATTCAACATTGTGTAGGTATTTATACTGTCTTACAAGATAGCTATTTTCAGCAGAGATAAAATCAAAACTTACAAGTTATCAAGGAAACATGAGGTCATCCATATGAAAGAGAGAGGGTTGTAAATAATCACTTTTATCATATGGTTCATAAAAAGGAAGAGGGTACTTATCACAGTATAGAAAAACTAACGCAGGAAATGCCTGGATTCCTCAGCACCCGGAGAGGCTTGCCTCTAGGAACAAAGAATTCCTGACAGATCCAAAACAGCACACAGGAAGCCTCCTGTTAAATGCTTCCTGACAATTCCCCCTATTTTATTATATTTGTATAAAAAAGGTCCTGACCAAATGAGTTTGGTTAGTATTAACCAACCTTATAGAAAGGTGACAGTATACAACAAATATGTATGTATGTTCATGCTTATGAAAAATTTAAAAACTTGCATGGGATGGATACATACCAACTGCAATATGAGGGCTACTGTTGAAGGTAAAAAGGGTAAGGAGATGAAAGGTAAAACTTTAGTTGTGCATATTTTATGTCTTTAGAAAATAAAGCTGCTGCTGCTGCTAAGTCGCTTCAGTCGTGTCCAACTCTGTGCGACCCCATAGACGGCAGCCCTCCAGGCTCCCCCGTCCCTGGGATTCTCCAGGCAAGAACACTGAAGTGGGTTGCCATTTCCTTCTCTGATGCATGAAAGTGAAAAGTGAAAGTGAAGTCTCTCAGTCGTGTCTGACTCTTCTCGACCCCGTGGACTGCAGCCTGCCAGGCTCCTCCGTCCATGGGATTTTCCAGGCAAGAGTACTGGAGTGGGGTGCCATTGCCTTCTCCGAGAAAATAAAGCAAGTAAATATATTTTATCTTTGTCATATGTTTTATACTGTGTATCTATTTTAAACTATTCTATATTATACTTGTTTTAGAAGGACATTCTATTATATAATTTAGAAATAACACATTTGGTGAATTCATTACATAATTAAGTCTTCAACATTTTCTAGAAATAAACTCTTTTCAGTGAATTCTCTTGATTTTCAATTACTTTACAACAGGGTATACTAAACTAATTTTGCTTTTTATTAATGACTGAAGAAAATATTATGAAATTGATTTATTTTATTGTGCTAAAAGTTAATAATATTCCCTGGTATTATTAAATTTTTCAGAGTTTGAATTATTCCCTGAACTCTCCCAATTGTAATGTTTTGACACAGTTGTTGATATTTCTGGTTTCTTTATTCTTGTCAACTGTCACTCTCGATAAGAGTCTTCTCCCATTTCCCTTTCATCTACACATATAATGTTCTCACTATCAGAGCAAGATATTAAAGTTGATAGGAAATGAACAGATCAACAATCCTACTTAATATTTTAGACATCGTTTTAAGTTAATAACCTCATTACAACTGCATATATCTTTCATTTGCCCACCTCCACACCCCAGCGAAAAGTGTTGCATAGGATGAGTTACACTTACTCTCTCACTTTTTAGACACTGATGTCACTAACTACTATGTCTGTGACTCTAATCAATATTATTAAAATCTGTTCCAAGTCTAGCTAAGTTACAGGGTACCATTTATTAAAATATGTTTTAGTCTTTAATGTTTATTTTTTCAGATAATTGGATAAGAACTCTGGCCTTAAATAAATGATAATCTAGTCATATTAGCCCATATATAATGTGCTAATATATTAATGATATCATTGTCCTTTTTGACCCAACTCACTCTTGCATAAACGATATTTATGGAGCTTCTGATATAGGCTAGGCATTATCTAGTTACTGAATGTGCAAAAATGATTGACATAATCCCTAATATTCAGATGTTTCCCATTTTGGACATTAAGTATTATAAACTTTTTATTTTAAATTGATAATTTAAAAAATGGAAAGTTACAATTATGTTTATTGTTTGACTTAAAATGCTGAAATTGGTACAACATATCTCATAAGGAAGTAAATCTTAGATGACAAATTCTGATTAATTCAGAATACTCTAAAAGAAAGGACTATGTAAGAAAAATTTATTTAAGATCAAGCTATGCCTAATCTATTGTCTGAGGTACAAGAACCTCTCCTTATGAATAATAAGTAGTAAAAAGAAGAAAGATTTATAAATATAACAGCTTGTCATGTTTGTTACAGGAAATATTATTTACTTATTAAATATTTCTTTGAGAAATGTAAATTCTCAAAGTAAGCATGTTTGTAAGTCATGTTTGTTACAGGAAATATTATTTACTTATTAAATATTTCTTTGAGAAATGTAAATTCATGCCTTAGGACTGACCTTATATTAATTTGATCCACCACTGTTTCTATCTAAATCTGTCTATTCTCTCTCTGTCTCTCATATAGCTCCTTCTGCTAGTCAGAAAAGCTCAGTCCCCTGAGTCTCTTTGTTCCATTTGCAGACTTGCAAACCATAAGTAAATATAGCATGCAACCAATAAACTTCTGCTCAAAACCAGTGTGAAGATGTGTTCTTCCACACTGTCTTATTCAGTTTGTTCTGCTGTAACAAAAAATACCTTAAATTGGATGTCTTAAACAACACACATTTCTTTCTTACACTCTTGGAGGATGGAAGTCTGAGATTATGGTACCAGTATGTTTGGGTTCTGGGGAACCTGACTTCTTTTTTTTTTTTTTCACATGATGGAAAGAGAGCTTAAAGAGTTCACTGGGGTCTCCATTATAAGTACACTAATCTCACTCATGAGAGATCCACTCTCATAACCTAATTACCTCCCAGAGGTCCCACAATGTAATACCATTACCTTGGGGGTTAGGACTTCAGCGTATGAATTTTAGGAAGACACAGACATTCAGTTCATTGCACATGTGTACTAGTAGAAGAAACAGAAGAGGCTTGAAAAATTTTATTATAATGTGGTAAGTGCTATGCTAGAGGGATTTTTGTGTTTGAAGTAGTCCTATGGTGGCTCAGATGGTAAAGAATCTGCCTGCAGTGCAAGAGACATGGGTTCAATCCCTGAGTTGGGAAGATTCCCTGGAAAAGAGAATGGCTACCGTCTCCAGAATTCTTGCATGGAGCATTCCATGGACAGAGGAGCCTGGTAGGCTACAGTCCATGGGGTCACAAAGAGTCAGACACGACTGAGCAATAAAAAAGATAGGTTAACAAAAGGAGTGTATTTAATCAGACCTCCAGGAGTTCTAGAAGTTTATCTGGAAGAAATGATTCTTGAGTTGGGTCTCAAAAGTTGATATAATGAATTAGTCAGGAAAAAGATGATAGAAAGGTTTGTAAGAAGAGGAAACTTAGGAGAAATGACATAGAGTTATGTAGCTGCTGCATATCAAGATCTAAAGCAGTCCAGTATTATTTCTGTTGTACAAACTGAGTTCTGAGAAATAGTGAGAAATAAAGCTGGAGAGGTTACCTAAGACTTTTAGACTACCTAAGACTTTTTAACATCTTGGCAAATGCTTTAATATCAATGAAGAAGAACCACTGAAGTTCTTTAAGCATAAAAGTGGATTGACTAAGTTGAATTCTCTGTAAGTCACTTAGAAAGTGGAATGGGAAATGGATTTGAAAAGTATCAAGCTAGAAGAAGAGATCATTTTGTGAGCTAAATCCAATCTAGAGTTAATGAAGGCCTGACTAGGAAAATAGCATTTGAAGATGAGAGGGTGGATTCAAAATATTTTTGTAATGATATTGACAGAATTTGGCAATTAGTAAGAAATAAGAGGGTGCTGCCCAGATGGTACAAGTGGTAAAGAACCTTCCTGCCTATGCAAGAGAGATGTAAGAGATCCGGGTTCAATCCCTGGGTAAGGAAGATCCCCTGCATGGCAATCCACTCCAGTATGCTTGCCTGAATCCCATGTACAGAGGAGCCTGGTGGGCCACGGTTCATAGGATTGCAAAGAGTCAGACACAACTAAAGTGAGCTAGCATACATCCACTCACTCATGGAGTAAGAGAGACAGAATAGTTGTATTGGTTATTCAGTGCCACACAACAAAGTACACCCAAACTTAGCAGCTAGAAAGAACAATAACATTTATTATTTCACATGGTTCCTGTGGGTGAGGATTCTGGAGCTGCTTTACCTACATGGTTCTGGCTTGGGTCTTCTCATGTGGTTATAGTCATGATGTCAGCTAGTGCTGAGAATCAGCTGGCCTGTCCAAGATATCTCACTCAGATGTTGATGGCAAGAAGCCTGTGCCTTACTGGCTCCTGGCAGGAGGACTCATTTCTTTGCCAATGAACATCTCCATAGGGTTACCTGAGTATCCTCATGAAATGGCAGTTGGCTTTCCCTAACAGCTAGTTATCCAAGAAAAAGGAAAATATATAAGCTGAAAACCTTTTGTGTTTGAAGTCAAACACAGTCATTTGTGCAATATCCTTTTGGTTGCATAGGTGCAAAATGACTACACATGGGCATGAATAACATGAGGCAAGACTCATTGTAGACACAGTGGTCAGTTATAGACCCCACATTTTTGTCTTCCATGTTTGGTTGGATTATAGTGACATCTACAAGATAAACAATAGAAGAGGAGCAGAGTTATTGTGGTTGGTTGTTTTGTTTGGTGTGTGTGTGTATGTGTGTGTTTCCAGAGAGTTAAAAGGTAACAGGTTAATTTTTGGAAATTATCAGTAATGCTAGATAATATGCTTCTGAAGTACATTAATATGCTACTGATGGAGAAATAGATTTGACAACTATCATCATTTATTTTTTTTAAGTTTTTATTTTATATTGGAGCATACCCAATTAACAATGTTTTGGTAGTTTCAGGTGGACAGCAAAAGGACTTAGCCATAAATATACATGTATCCATTCTCCCGCAAACTACCCTCCCAAACAAGCTGCCACATAACATTGAACAAAGTTCCCTGTGCTGTACAGGAGGTTCTTGTTGGTT
Source organism: Bos mutus (assembly GCF_027580195.1). NCBI lineage: Eukaryota > Metazoa > Chordata > Mammalia > Artiodactyla > Bovidae > Bos > Bos mutus. Next base: position 104,593,262 of record NC_091646.1, read on the forward strand.
ATCGATTTTAAATATAGCAATGTGTACATGTCCATCCCAAACTCCCTAACTATCTCTTCCCTCCATCCTCTCCTCCCTGCAACCATAAGTTTGGAGAACAATCAGCATTTAAATGGTACTTTATATTTTGAGATTAAGAAAGTTCATCCAAGCAGAGGATAAAAATGAGATGAAAGGAAATAACTTCATTTTTAAATGAGCAAAGGAGTAGAAGGTCATGAAAGGGATTAAACAAGATGATCAGAGAGGTAGAAATAATAAAGGTTAGCACTGTAGAAATAAAGGAAACAAATAGTTTAAGAAAGTGAATAGTCAGAAATGTCAAACAAAGCAGAAAAATCCAGTGAACTAAAATATGCCCATTGTATTTAACAACACTTTTGCCATTCATTATGTTGCCAGAGCAATTTCCTGTGGGAGCATGGAAGCAGAAAACATGTAACAGAGGGTTGTGTTGTGCTGTACTTAGTCGCTCAGTTGTGTGTGACTCTTTGCGACACCATAGACTGTAGCCCGCCAAGCTCCTCTGTCCATGGGGATTCTCCAGGCAAGAATATCGGAGTGGGTTGCTGTGCCCTTCTCCAGGGGATTTTCCCAACCCAGGGATCGAATCCAGATCTCCCGCATTGCAGGTGGATTCTTTACCGCTGAGCCACTGGGGAAGCCCATAACAGTGGGTTAAGCACAGGTAGATTAAATTCTCTTTAATTATGTACATGGAGAAGGCAATGGCACCCCACTCCAGTACTCTTGCCTGGAAAATCCCATGGATGGAGGAGCCTGGTAGGCGGCAGTCCATGGGGTCGCACAGAGTCGGACACGACTGAAGCGACTTAGCAGCAGCAGCAGCAATTATGTACAAGTTATATTCCGTTCTGGAAACAGAAACGCTTCAAAATATTTAAGAGAGAGGGAATTTAATATTGGAAGAGATTATGTAAGTGATGGAATCGCTGAAAAATCTAACAGGAGATGATGAGGCAACTCAGAGATTAGCAGTCTCAAAAGTTGCGGCAACGCCTTTGCTGAAGGAACAAAGGGAGGAGAAGCCTGAAACCAGGGGCTCCTGGTGAAAGTTGTAAACAATTTTTGTAAGAACTGGAGCCACAGAGAAGGAGCAGCTGATGCCAAAAATGCCCCATTGGCAGTCAGAGAGAGTGAGAAATATCCTTTATTCTCCCTCCTTCTGATAATGCCTCCCATTGGCAGAATACAGGTGAAGTTAGCTGACCAAGGAAACTAGGAGAAATATTTCTCCTGGGGTTAGTCCAAATGATATAAAATGGAAAAAGGGAGAGGAATGTATTTAAGAACAAACAGAGGAAAAACTGACATTAAGAAAAACCTGCCAACCTCATAAAGACAAATCAAATTTGAAGCTCCACCTAAGAAACTTTGTAGAACTTTAATGCGTGCTTAAAAATGAACTTCACTTAAAATGTTTCAAAGACTGAGACCCATGCTATAAGTAAAATAGCCATGAATTGAAGAACTTTTATCTCAGCACTTTTAATGTAGAAAGATTTAACCCGATCTGAAATAATTGAGCTTGATATTATCTCTCATAATTCAGGAAATCATCAAGAACTCCCTGCACAGAATACAATCATGAAAGATTCAGAATACATTTTATTTCTATTTAAATATTTCCTTTTTTGAGGCAGTGAGCTTTTCAGTTCTTAAAAATGTGGAATAGTAATAGAATGAGATGTGTTTAGATACACCACTGCCATAAGACAAAATAACAAGTAAAACATAATTTGATCATGCTATAGCTACTCATCCATTAAAATGTTAAATACGATTGATCTGGTAAAAATGCAGTAGTATACAGCTGTAGTGGGCATTGTTGAAACCCTCGCAACACATTTCCCTTCTTTTGAATCCTAACAGAATCTTGATGTAGGTCAAACATTTAGTACTCTCAATTTCATGTACCTCAGAGGAATCTGACCCCACAAATCTCGTTGGTATGAGAGTCTGTTTGGCTTAAGCTAGTTAGCACATCCTACCTCCTAGAAACTGGAAAGAAGTGGGCAAATTACATAAATGGGTAATGAGGGAGTGATGAAAACATCTCTTGGAGTGCTGAAACACCAGAATTCTTTCTTCTCGAATTTTATTTATTTTTAGCTGCACTGGCTGTTCATTGCTACGCACAGGCTTTCTCTAGTTGCAGTGAGCAGGAGCTACTCTTCACTACGGTGCAGGGGTTTCTCATTGCAGTGGCTTCTCTGGTTGCAGAGCCGGGGCTCTAGGGTGCACAGGCTTCAGTAGTTGTGGCACACAGGCTTAGTTGCCCTGCAGCATGTAGGATCTTCCTGGACCAGGGATCAAACCCGTGTCCACTGCATTGGCATGTGGATTCTTAACCACTCGACTACTAGGGAAGTCCCCAGAGTTCTTTCTTATCCTCTGCAAATTGTTATATGTTGTTGTGGAGCCCAGAACTGCTATAGCTATCTTGTTAACAGACTAAAGAGGGAGAAGGGGGTTGGCTAGTGTCCAGATTATTTCAAGAAAATGAAGCAAAAGGTATTGGCATAAGCCAAACCTAAGCCTGACTTACAGTTTCACTGCCAGTTATATGGGCAAATAAAAATCTTTATTATTTAGGTCAGTTTAAATTGTGTTTTCTTTCAGTGGCTGCCAGAAACATCTTAAATCAATGTACAAAGCATTGGGTGTATGTAAATATGCATATATATATATTAAGTTCCTAACCTTACTATATTTATACTTCATTCTTATATATATATTTTGTTCACTTATACATAATTTTAAACATTTGAAATACTAATAAATATTTTTTAAAATCCTCACATAATAATCTGTATGCTATGTCTACTTATCAGCTCAAGTAAAAATAATATCTGATGTTATTATTTTTTGGAAATTAATAATTTTAACTCAATAAGAGTATTTGCCTTCTTTCGCTTAATATTTTAATATCCAAAATCAAATGTTTCTTTACACTTAACCCTTTCTGCCTCTTTATCAATTGTCCTAACTATATACAAATGACAACTTCTGCTTACATAGCCATTAACAAAGTAAAATTAATAAATTTTAGAGTTTAACTTAAAATTCCAGTAGTATGATAGCTATTAGAAAAGAAGTTCTCAACTATCTTGGAATAACTGACTCTTTTTAAAAATACAATGAAAGGCACTGAATTCCTCCCATGGAGGAACACTGTATAGTACATCAATATCTACAAAAACTTGCATACACTCGACTGGATTCTCCAACTGAATGATATCCATTCCTGCAATAGTGTATCATTTATTTAATAGAAAGATACAGTTTAACGGGAAAAAAACCCACTAGTGTTAATAAGGGAAACAATACTAGTGTTAATGCACATGATTTACAAAGTTTTAAATAGGTCTAACAGATATCCTTACTTCAGTGAGGGAGAATCTCTTTTCAGGTTCATGGTTTGAAACATGTGATATACACATAAAATGGTATATTATTCAGGTTTTGAAAAAGATTTATTTATTTATTTTCCTTTCTGTCTCTGGTGTCTCCTTGTTGCTATGCATGGGCTTTCTCTAGTTGCAGCAAGTGGGGGCTACTCTTTGCTGTGGTGCTCGGGCTTCTCATTGTGGTTTCCTCTCTTGTTGCAGAGCACAGGCTCTATGTGTGCAAGCTTCAGTAGTGTGCTGTGTGGGCTCAGTATTTGTGGCTCCTGGGCTCTAGAGCACAGGCTCAATTGTTGTGGCACACAGGCTTAGTTGCTCTGCGGCATGTGGGATCTTCCCAGGCCAGGGATCAAACCTGTGTCCACTGCATTGGCAGGTGGATTCTTTACCACTGAGCCACCAGGGAAGCCCCTATTCGGGTTTTAAAAAGAAGCAAATTCTGCCATTTGTGACAACATGGGTGGATCTGGGGGATATTATGCTAAGTTAAATAAGCCAGATATAGAAGACAAATACTACATGATACTGCTTATAAGAGGAATCTAATATAGTCAAACTCACAGAAGCAGAGAAAAGAATGATGGCTGCCAGGGCCTGGAGGGAGAAGGAAACTGGGAGCTATTAGTCAGAGGGCACAAAGTTTTATTTATATAAGATGAAAAGGACCTAGAGATCTGCTGTACAGCATAGTTAAAAATACTTTATTGTATACTTATAAATTTGCTAAAGGGTAAATCTTATGTTAACTGTTTTATCACAATAATTATTATAAATAAAAAGGCAGTAGGAAACTTTTGGAGGTGATGGATAGCTTTATGGCATAAATTGTGGTGATGGTTTCATGGATATATACTTATCTCTACACTTATTAAGCTTCTCTGGTAGCTCAGATGGTAAAGAATCTGCCTGCAATGCTGGAGACCTGGATTTGATCCCTGGGTTGGGGAAGATCCCCTGGAGAAGGGAACAGCTACCCACTCCAGTATTCTGGCCTGGAGAATTATACACTTATTACGTTGTATACATGAAATATACACAGGTTTTTGTATGTCAGCCATACCACAATAAAATACTTTTAAAAAATTCCAGTTCTTGATTTGAAACATAGGCTTGGAGAAATGAAATATTGGATCAGGGATGAATATAAGTTCATTTATTCTACTTATCTTTGATAATGTGACTTGAATGTGTTTTGTTACTGGTCTTAATAACCATGAGTTGGACTATAAAGAAAGCTGAGTGCCAAAGAATTGATGCTTTTGAACTGTGGTGTTGGAGAAGATTCTTGAGAATCCCTTGGACTGCAAGGACATAAAACCAGTCTATCCTAAAGGAAATCAGTCCTGAATATTCATTGGAAGGACTGATGCTAAAGCTGAAACTCCAATACTTTGGCCACCTGATGCGAAGAACTGATTCATTGGAAAAGACCCTGATGCTGGGAAAGATTGAAGGCAGGAGGAGAAGGGGACGACAGAGGATGAGATGGTTGGATGGCATCACCAGCATGATAGACATGAGTTTGAGTAAGCTCCAGGAGTTGGTGATGGACAGGGAAGCCTGATGTGCTGCAGTCCATGGGGTCACAAAGAGTCAGACATGACTGAGCAACTGAACTGAACTCAACTGAACTGGTCTTAATACTGGATTTATTTGGGGGATTTCCTTGGCAGGTCAGTGGTTAAGATTCTGTATTCCCACAGCAGGGAGCATGAATTTGATATCTGGTCAGGAAATTAAGATCCCACATGCTACATGTGGTATGGCCAAAAAAAATATTTTGTTTTTGTTTATTTGAGGTTAGAACTTTTTAAGACTTTTATTTGTATAATATGTAATTTATATAAAAGAATATGCACTTAGATACTGAGAAGAAGGGGAGAATGAATTTCTATTCATCATACCTACAATAAGTAGTTTGGGTTACTTTTGGACATACGATATTATATATTTGTTTAATTGTTTGATAATAAACCAACATATGGTATTCAACTGCCTCTTCAGAGGCAATGGAAAAGGGAGAATTTAACTCTTCCTGGGAAAGGCTGTATGAATAAAGATGTCAGTATTTTTTGGCACATAGAAACATTTAAAGGTGAATATGTACTTTAAAGAAGAACACATCAATTTTGCTATACATATTAAAATTCCTATAGTATTGCTGTTTATAATATAGTTAACCATATGCATCATATTGTCTCTTGAAGGATAGAGCAAGATTAATCTCTAACTTTTAATAAATCCAAGTCATGAAGATAAATCTAAAAGCATGAATTTTCTACATTTCCATGTTATATGAAAAAAATTAATTCTTATTTATAAAAAAGGGATTAAATGTCAGATGAGAGTTTAAGTCTGTAATTTTTTTTTTTAAAGAATCACTGTGAAGTATTAAGAAGATATGTTTTGAAAGAGCTTAGTAACTGTGCTTCCATGGGCCTCCATTTTTAAAGGCTATTTTTCACAGATACTGTTTTACCATCTGATACTTTTTTGACATTCATGCAGCAAATATTTCAAATGGGAAATTATATCTTGAGAGAATAGATAGCTAAAAAAAGAGTATGCAATCCTCTTCTCTTCTTTTCACAATAATCACAACTTGGCCTTTGATCTGACTTGAGACTCTTTATCCTTCTCTACAACACAGTGGGTGGAGGCTTATTCTGCTGGAATTAAGTAGGGCAAGATGCTGTGTGATAGTAATAACTACTTCTATCTCTCCTAATGTGAAGTTTTAAGATACCAACTATTTGGTATAGACAGATGTGTAGTACATTTTCTGGATTTTATCTCCATTTTTTTTTCTGCCAGTTAACATACTTTTTTTTTTTTTTCTATAAAGCTCTAAAAGTTTCATGTTAGTGAACAGAAAATTTTCAAAGAGGTTTTTTTTTTTTTTTTTGGTAAAGATGCTCCCCTAGTGATGAAGTGTTTGCGCTGGGAATGATAAGGGTAGTTTCCCTATTGTTCACACAGCAGGCTGTCATCTTTTTCTTCTTAATAGGGAAAGGTCTTATCCTCAGCAATGCTGCCTGAGTTTTTCAGTTACTTGGCAACAGTAATAAAAAAAGACACAAGCAATAAAGGACCCATCATCAACATCATGACAAATAGTAGTTCCTCAGCTGGTTTTAATGGCCATATAGAGACATATAAATTTCTTGCTTTTAAGAATTAAGCCCAGTGCAGAAGATCAGGTTGAGTCCTGATATGTGCAGCAATGTAAAATATTTTAACTGTTGTATGTGAATTAGTATGTGGGAAAAAGTGAATAAATATGAGGCATTTACCTGAATAAACCAAGTATCCCTGGAATGCACAGGACAAAGAGATTTTTCTAATTTAAATATTGGAATGAATATTTTTGGCACATCCTTATGATCATGGCCAGCTGATATGGATATTATGAGGCCATTGACTGTATGTGTGATTATGTCTTTTGGTAAAGAATTAATAAATACCAATAAATACTTGGTTAAGAAATGCTGCCATTAATAAATGGATATTTAAAACCAATCAGGATGTGGGGGAAACCCAACATGAGATACAAACACTAACAAATGAAACTACCTATGATAAAAATCAAAAACACAACTATACAGAAGGTAAGGGGAGAAGAACGAACCCAGGTAACTTTAGAAAACAGTAGCTTGACTGAATGCTAAAAGGAGAAAAACAAAAAAAACTGTGCACAAATGTTATATAGTCAGTAAATGTGTTTCTCATAGAGGCATTGATAAGACATTCTGCAGCTAATTTATGTGAATACTAGACTTGAACAGATAAATAAGTTGTTAAAAATAAAACTAAGATTTATTACAATTAGAGAAAGAAATTACAATTAAACTGGGGAGATTAAAATGATTCCTATGGTATTAAATTGGAATTTGAAGTATTAGTATAAACTCATTAAATACACACAGGTATAGAGATCAGTTCAGTTCAGTTCAGTCGCTCAGTCGTGTCTGACTCTTTGCGACCCCATGAGGCAGCACGCCAGGCCTCCCTGTCCATCACCAACTCCTGGAGTTCACTCAGACTCATGTCCATCGAGTTGGTGATGCCATCCAGCCATCTCATCCTCTGTCGTCCCCTTCTCCTCCTGCCCCCAATCCCTCCCAGCATCAGAGTCTTTTCCAATGAGTCAACTCTTTGCATGAGGTGGCCAAAGTACTAGAGTTTCAGCTTTAGCATCATTCCTTCCAAAGAAATCCCAGGGCTGATCTCCTTCAGATAGATATGTATATATACATGAGTTAATGCACAAATATTCCCTAGTCCTGGCTGCTGAGAAGACCTACAAACAATGGCATTCCAGTAGTAATTAGCATACTTAGTGACAAGATCTTGTTTTTTTTTTTTTTTTTTTAAGCATCATTCTTCTTTAAAAGGAACTAAGGATCCTTGAGAGGTAGTTCTTTCAGGGCTGAGATGGAAAAAAATCAAAATTAGCTTGGAATACCTTGTGGAAACAGGAAAAAAAAGAGAATGTTCTCAAAAGATATGAGGAAGGGAGGATTGTTGAAAGAATGAACTATTAGGAAAAGGACCTCTTAATGCCCAAATCTTTGAGCAACAAAATAAATAATTGTAATACTGGATTATAACTCAAAGAATAGAAAAAAATTCTGAGTCCATAATGATATAAATACTTAATTAAATAGATAAGTGGAAGAAACATGACGGTTCCTCCTCATAGTAGAGTTGCAATTAATAAGCATTTAAAGAAGGGAATGGAAGACACTATTAGCCATATATCAAAGTTGTGATTATTTCATACTTAATCCCATGAACAGAGGCGTGGGCTACAGTCCACGGGGTCATAAAAGAGTCAGATAGGACTTAGTGACTAAACAACAGCAATAAATCTACTAACGGGTGCTAGAATCAGTCCGTTTGAGAAGAGAACGTATTTGCACTGTCTCAAAGCATCTCCCTCCAACATATTTGTTGACTACAGGAGATATCATAGTAACTTTACAGTGGAAATGCCCAGCAAAGACCACCTTGACCAAGTGATCAAGGTCAGTGTCACCAGTAATAATGTGTATTGAAATCAGGAACCCTGTGATACGGTGTACTGTTGAAAGTAACAGCAGAATTTCTGTGGTTCTCTTTCCAAGGAACTGTGACCTCAGTCTAGTAATGAGAAGACACCAAATAGGCCTAAAGTGATGGACATTCCATAAAATACTCTTCAGGGCTGAGAGTGTCATGAAAAACTAGGAAAGACTGAAGAACTATTGTAGATTGTAGCAGTCCAGGGAGAAATAACAACTAAATGCACTATAGAGCACTGATTAGGATTTTTAAAAGGATAATAGTGGAAAAAATTATGAAGTTTAAACGGGGTAGTTAATTTGCTTAATGCTGTTAACACAATGTTAATTTTCTTGTTCTAGCTCATGTATGATATTACCTAAGATGTTAACATTGGACGAGCCTGGGTGAGGAATATATTGAAACTCTCTGTACTATTTTGGCAACTTTTCTATAAGTCTCAAAGTTCAGTTCAGTCGCTCAGTTCATGTCTGACTCTTTGTGATCCCATGGACTGCAGCACACCAGGCTTCCCTGTCCATCACCAACTCCTGGAGCTTACTCAAACTCATGTCCATCGTGTAGGTGATGCCATACAACCATCTCATCCTCTGTTGTCCCCTTCTCCTCCCGCCTTCAATCTTTCCCAGCATCAGGGTCTTTTCCAATGAGTCAGTTCTTTGCATCAGGTGGCCAAAGTATTGGAGTTTCAGCTTCAGCATCAGTCCTTTCGGATGAATATTCAGGACTGACTTCCTTTAGGATGGACTGGTTAGATCTCTTTGCAGTCCAAAGGACTCTCAAGAGTCTTCTCCAACACCACAGTTCAAAAGCATCAATTCTTCGGCGCTCCACTTTCTTTATAGTTTAACTCTCACATCCGTATATGACTACTGGAAAAACTATAGCTTTGACTAGACGGACCTTTGTTGACAAAGTACTGTCCCTGCTTTTTAATATGCTGTCTAGGTTGTTCATAGCTTTTCTCCAAGGAGCAAGTGTCACTTAAAGCCATGGTGACATGGCTGCAGTCACCATCTGCAGTGATTTTGGAGCCCAAGAAAATAAAATATCTCACTGTTTCCACTGTTTCCCCATCTACTTGCCATGGGACTGGATGCCATGATCTTAGTTTTCTGAATGTTGAGTTTTAAGCCAACTTTTTCACTCTTCTCTTTCACTGTCATTGAGAGGCTCTTTTAAAACATTTTTTAAAGTTGCCATTATAAAAACATTTAGGAGGACTTCCACATTAGTTGCTATAAACAACTTTTAAAATAGGCAGAATATATGAGGTAACTGTAAAACAGCACAGGATTATGATCCCCAAAAGTAGGGAAACAGATGAGAGAGGCTTTCCAAATGACCCTGTATTTCTACCTAGAGACAGTGTCTAGACTGTAATACAAGGAGGATAAGCCACAACAGAGCACAGTGGACTGAACTAAGGACAGAGTGAGCAGAGTTTGGAAATAGGAAAACCACTGAAACTTGCAGGGCAAGCTGTTGGAGAGAAGAGAGCTGGGTGGAGTTAATCCTCCAGAAATCTGTAGAAGGTCCCCTTGGGTCTTTCACTGAACATTAATCTGCTCATGAAAAGGGAAATACTCCATGTGGCTGGTCAAAGTGCAACTACCAGGGGAGTTAAAAAAAAAAATCCTGGAAAGCAGTGAGCTGAACAACTACTGGAAGGCAAACATGGCTGGGAGACTTAAATCTTGAATAGCCAGAGGGACAGTCCTCTCTGAACACCCAAAGTGATTCAGTGGGGTTTCGGACATATCTAAGCTGTAGGAAGATCATGAGTGTAGTCCCATAATAATGGCTACCATACAACATCCTAACTGCCATCAACTCACGGACTGGATTTCTGAGGAAGGCTTAAGTTGGAACAAGAGGCCCCTTGTCTAAAATGTTTACGGCCACTGTAGACAAGTTAGATACAGTTTGTGTCATGGAATCCTGGCCTCTCTGAACTTCATATTCCCTCTCATGGACTCTGATCACTGTTCTTTCTCTGGTTCTTTCTAATATTCCTTACTAGCTGGAAGTGTTCTGTCTGAACCCATTCCCTGACACCTGGTCATTCCAATCCAATCCTTCTTTCTCAAAGTGAAGAGAAAAATTGTATTGACATTTCAGAATTCTAAAGTGTGCCCAGAGGAATTCTGGTAGTCAAGGCATCACTGAAGAAATCCCAGTTTCTATGGATGAGAGATTAAGTTAATTTTCTGCTCAACCTACTTAGAAAACAGGGAAATTAAAATAACTGTGAGACAATATATTTTCACCCAAAAGTTTGACCAAAATTTAAAGGTTGATAAAATAAAATTCCCATGAGAGTGCACACTGCATACATTAATATGTGAGAATAGGAATCAGTACAGCTCTATTTGAGCAGAGTATCAGCAATATTAATAAAAATTTACAATCATCATCTTCCTTCCAATTCAATCCAGCTTGCACTTGGCTCTGTATTTTCTATGAGAACATACATATTTGCCAAAGAATTCATGCAAGATTTTTTAATCATAGCAACAAATGGGAAACAATTTTTGTGTCCATCAGGGGGAGAATGTCTAATTATGGCACATACACACTTAAGAATACTTGTGAGTAGTTAAAAGGGTGAGATGGATCTGTATGTGCTCTCAGGGAAAGATCCCACATTCGTTTTAGTAAGTGACAAGGGCAAGAGGCAGAACAATATGTACACTATTGTCCATGTATATCAAATAACTCACAGTGTATTTTTATAACACATATGTAAGAAAAAGTCTAGTCAATTTTGAAACAACACAAAATGTTCATTGTAGTTGCTTCTGAGGATAGGGGTGAATTTTAGAGGAATGTGATAGGGAAGGGGAATTGTGACTTATCCATACTTTTAGAATTTGGGGGCAATAAGAGCATTTGCACTATTACTTAAAACCAGAGTTTTCCTCTGGGGCAAGCAGAGACAAGAGGCAGTGCAAGAATATTTTTTTATCAAGGATGACACTTCTGCCACAGAAGAATTTTCTACCTCCTAGAAGGACACCTGAGTTTTTAAAAATTCTATGTAAATGTTTGCTTACACCGTGATTACTGTCATCTTTTCTCATCTGCTTCTTATGGAGGAAGCCTTGGTTTTGACCACCAAGGTAAACTTACTTATTGGTGTGTGGTCAGCGGACAGTCTCAAATAATTCAGCCCATTAAAATTCTCCTGAAAATGCCAGGGTGGTTTCGAAAATCTCCTCTCTAACCTCAGGGTTATTACACTAACGACCAGTAGCCTGCGTGCCAGTTCAGTTGCTACAGTACTGTCTGACTCTTTGCGACCCAGTGGACCGTAGCCCGCCAGGCTCTTCTGTCCATGGGATTCTCCAGGCAAGAATACTGGAGTGGGTTGCTGTGCCCTCGTCCAGGGGATCTTCCGGACCTGGGGATAGAACCTCGTGTCTCCCACATTGCAGGCAGATTCTTTACTGCTGAGCCACCGGGGAAGCCCAACGACCACTAGTTTCTGTGCCAAATCAGACTCTAGTCACCAGCAGATTTGAAAACACTGAGAACGTGGTGGGGGCAGCCAGTGGGGATGAGGAGGTGTCCGAACCTCCCTGCCGGAAGTGACCCCTCATGGGGAAAGGGCAGCTGCGGTCCTGGTGTCTAGGGTGAGGAACCTGCGGAGAGTAGGGATCCTCTGAGTCAGGCAGGGCGGGGCATCTGATTGGTCCATTCCTCTGCAAGCAGAGCCCAGAGTCCAGAGGAGGATGCAGAGAACAGCTGGCCGGAAGTCAGGTTCCAGTCTGGAGACAAGGGCACAGGACTCGCCGGGGAATACCCAGGGAAGGGCGCTGTCACCGGGAAAGTTCTGGGACCGGACACCCGTGCTGTGACACAGGCGGTCAGCTCTCCAGGAACTCTGGGGCGAGGGGTGGGAGGATTCCAGGGAAACAAGCCCCCAGACAACCCTTAAATTGGGTTTCATTCTCATTTTCACCTTCTTTCTTCAGACTGCTTTTAGTACTTTGGCCACAGCGTTCTTCTTTTCACTGCCAGAAAGATATTATGGAGCAATGTGAAAAGAAATGAGTTAATAGACACAAGGTCAGCCTCAGACCGGGAGGAGTGGAACAATATGAGCTCTGGAGGACTTCAGATCAGAGCTCCAGTTTCGCCCTGTCACTAGCAATGTGAACTAAGCACGTTACCAAATTCTGTGAGCCTCAGATTCTTCAGTGAAGTGTGTTTGATAAGCTCTGTCTTCTAGGACTGTTGGAATGTGTATAATGTATATAAAACACCTGGCACAGTGACTAGTGTGCATTGGAACTGTAAAGAGTGACAATTCTTGCCATGATTTTTTTTTGACCCCAGATAATACCAACCCTCCTGCTGAGATTTTTGTTTTGTTTTGCCGTTGCTTTAATCCAGGAGATGTCTGAAAATATGCAATACTATGGCATGCTGAATACCACGTCAGTCAATAATTCTGTTTAATAAGAAAACATACCTTGGTAGATCATGCCCCATAGAGGTTCTATTATTTAATTTGGCTACTGGGGACTCTTCCCTATCTGGATGCAACTCAAAGCTCCTAAAATGTGTGTCAAGAACTAACTCCTTCTCTCCCTCCCAGCTGCCTTAGATCCAGATCACCCCATTTTCATTCACCTGCTGCTGCTGCTGCTAAGTCACTTCAGTCGTGTCCGACTCTGTGCAACTCCATAGACGGCGGCCCACCAGGCTCCCCCGTCCCTGGGATTCTCCAGGCAAGAACACTGGAGTGGGTTGCCATTTCCTTCTCCAATACAGGAAAGTGGAAAGTGAAAGTGAAGTCGCTCAGTCTGGCCCGACTCATACGACCCCATGGACTGCAGCCCACCAGGCTCCTCCACCCATGGAATTTTCCAGGCAAGAGTACTGGAGTGGGGTGCCATTGCCTTCTCCATTCATTTGTCGAACCCCTACCAAAATCAAGCCTTGTTATGTACTAAGTCGTGTCCTACTCCGCGACCCTATGGTCACACCACCAGGCTCCTCTATCCATGGGGATTCTCCAGGCAAGAATACTGGAGTGAGCTGCCATTTCCTACTCCAGGGGATCTTCCTGACCCAGGGATTGAACCCGAATCTCTTACATCTCCTGCATTGGCAGGTGGGTTCTTTACCAGTAGTGCTACCTGGGAAACCCTCCCTTAGGGCTTGCCAAATTGTACTCAAATTAACCCAGTCAAAATACCTTATTAATGAGGCAGGCTCTGTTTCTTCCAGTCCAGGGCAGAGAGTGTGACATGGGCAGAGTGACTTCTTGGCATCCCACCTCAAGGAAGTATCACCCTGATTTATCAGAAACTCCTTGGTGATGACGTGGCTAAAACACCTAGTTTGTGCACTGTATTCTCTGGCACTGGAACAGGAGCACAGGATACCTTCCATTCCCTCCCTAGGTGGAGATTTCTCTCTAGTTAATCCATGATCCCAAAGTAACTGCTGAAAGCAGTTCTCCTTTCGAGGCTTAATTGCTCAACTCTGAGACACACAACCCAAGGGTCTGGCCTTTGCTCACCACCCTCACACACCCGCTCTGGCCCACCACCCCTTAAAATCACCTCCCATTGAAGAACTTGAGGTTTTTCCAAGGCCCCAGCTTGTATTGTCTCAGGACATTTATCCTTGAGTGCTCTCATCTGGCCCTCCCCTCCAACCCCAATCATCCTTCTTTTCACTTGTCTTTTTTGTCTTAGAGGCATCCCACCTCATGGTCTTTCTTATATGATAGCTGCTGCTAGACTTTAATCAAATGGGAAAGGCTCAGCCTTCTTTTTCTTAATCCCCCCACCTCCATACATACTAACATGGAGCAAAGAGCAACTGCTCAATTAATGTTTAAGGGGAAACAACAGTGAACAATTTAGTATGATTTTATTTCTCTTACATTATTGAATAAACAAAGCAAGTTCAGGTATATAACTTTTATTTTACAAAACAGGAAAATATAAGGAATAAGGGAAACCAAGAATTCACCATCTTTTATTTCTCTATTTTTTTTTTTGATCCCAACTATTTTACCTCTAATTTCTTTTGCATTTCTAAGGAAATGCCTATTCCAATGCTATCTTTTCTTATTCCAGATCACTAAAAAAGATGGAAGGTTTTTTTTTTTTAATTTAACAAAATAGCAAAACTATTACTCTTAAATTTCATAAACAGCATTAAGTATGTAACCAATATCATTCATACATTTAGATTCTGAACTAAAGTTTTTTTTTTTTTTAAACAACATTTGAAACATTTTTTAAGCAACATTTAAAAACATTCAACAACAAAACATAAACCTGTAAGTTATTCAAATATGCTATGCAGTGTGATCTCTCCAGGTGCCCACACTACTTCAGGACAATGCTTCAGATTTCACTGCAGGTGAGAGAAGCTGTGTCGGCCACTGCCCCCAGAATGCACATTGGCCAGGGCACTGGTGCGAAGCATGGCTGCAAATCTGGCTCGGGCTCTCTCTTCTTCATCTCTCAAAGCTTCTTCATACCAGGATGGGAAGGCACTGGGGACCGTATCATGAATGTTGGCCAAGAATTCAAGAACTTTCATTTTGCTGGTTTCCGCATGGGCTCTCGGGCCCCACAGGAACTCATAGCGTGGAGGATCACTGTTGGGCACCTGGCGGTATTCCAGGTACCTTTCCTGCACCAGATCTTGGGTGATGAGCTTCTTGGGATCCCCATGGATGAAGTGCTTCCTTCCAGCATATATCCCCATCACATTGAGCACCTCCCAGACATCCTCCTCAGTGGCGCAGTTGCCCTTCATGAAGATCACACAGAGGATGGTCATAAGGAGGCCAGTCTTGGGCATGATCTCCTCACCCCGAAGCCTGCCATCACTGGTGCGCTGAAATTTGCTGACAAGGGCATAGCAATGAGTGGTGGGGTTGACTTCCTTCACCTCAATGCCAAAGGCCAGCACCATCAGCTCAGAAGCTTTCCTGAGGATCTCAGTGAAGTGCTTCTTGTGCTTTTTAATGACATGCTTAATCATATCTTCTTTGGTAATAGACTCTCTCAGATTATTCTTACGCAGCAGAAATTGCACCAACAGAATTGCCTTCTCGTCTAGAGGCGTTCTACAGGAAAACTCAGTGCTGGGTAATGCCTGGGAGGTGCTTGGTTTTTCATCTTGGCTGTTAGCACCATCATCAGATCTGGTGCATGAAGCACCTGCAGAAGTAGTGGTAGTGGAAGGGGATCTTCCAGACCCCTGGGATTTTCTATCTGACCCGGAAGCAGGAGAGCTCTGGACATTGCCACTAAGCGGAGGGGTAGGGGAAAAGGGGAAGTCTTCTTCCTCTACTGCAGAGGCCTGAGCATCTTGGAGATGCTGAGCCTCACTCCGGGCCTGTTGGCGTTTCTCACGGGCACGGAGCTTACTCTTTTGCCCCCGAGGCATGATGACACAGATCAGGGACAGCAGGCAGGAGTGTGGGCAGGAAGACAGACAATGAGGGCACCTGGAGGAGGGAGGAGATGCTGTGAGTGCCTTCAACAGGGAGATTCCTCCCTGGCTTTAACCAAGACCACCTTTGCAGGTTTGTGTGAGGTTACTGCTCTAGAACCCACAGGGCTCCCTGATCAGCTTGCCCCCTTAGACTCCTTCACAGTTCACATTTAGAATCATCCTGTCAACTGTTGGCAGGGCCCGGCCATCCTCCCCTCTGCTGCTCTGAAGCTAAACTGCTTTCAAAAATGGCCTTCCATCCCTGAGACCCTCCCGTCCCTGAGGAGGAAATGAAGGAAAGCCTTAGCTGGCGACCCCTGCTGGGGCCTGCCAGAACTGACAACAGGCGCAGGGTTTGATGGGACCCCCTTTGTCTTGGACTATTAGGGTTTTCAGTTGTCACTCATGTCCCCCCCCCGCTCCAACACAGCACTTCCGCCCCGCCCCTCCCCTCCACCAGACCGAGACCCCTCCCTCCCGTAGTTTGACAGCCCGACCCGGGGCCTCCCAGGAGAGACCACAGGGACAGTGAGTGTGTGTGCCTGGTTTAGCGTACCCTTAGTCCTTGCTCAGGCTCCTCTCCTTAATTCCAAATAAAGTCCGGGATGTTTTCCGCTTTTGATCTGAGACCATTAGCCTCAGATCAAAGGCTTCACTTCCTGAGACCTCAAGGTAGAGGGTGTTGGGCCTAACGGCTATGCCACGAGCCTCTTTGCGCATGGCAGATCAGAGCAGAGTTCTGTGATGACACCTCCGTTCTAGGGAGACGTATTCCCGCAATTCTAAGCCTCGCCTCTCCCCTCCAGAGACCTGAGACTCTGAGGTGGAAGTCAGCCTGTACCTCCTGCTGACAGCTCTGCCCTGGGCTTCCCAGGAGTGAAAGCAGGAACGAGGCTGTGTGCGGGTCCCTCTCTATGTGGGGGTGGGAGTGGGGCGGAGATTTTTGCATCATTCCTCAAGGTGGAGGCAGGGAGTAGGGTGTCCTCTTAGCTGCTTCTTCAAAGGCTTCCTGGGTAATACTAACTCTCTGAAAACTCTGAACTGTTTCCCTACTGCAAACCTTACAGCAAATAGCTAAGTCCTAGACTAGATACCCTGGTGGCTCAGACGGTAAGGCATCTGCCTGCAATGCGGGAGACCCAGGTTCAATCCCTGGGTTGGGAAGATCTCCTGGAGAAGGAAATGGCAACCCATTCCAGTATTCTTGCCTGGAGAATCCCAAGGACGGAGGAGCCTGGTAGGCTACAGTCCATGGGGTGGCAAAGAGAGTCAGACATGACTGAGCGACTTCACTCTCACTTTCAGGCTAGATATCAGACGGGAAAGTTGCAGTGCAAGGCAGGTTCCCAGGACACACAGTAGGCCGTAAGAGAAAAAGCACATTGGCCCATAGCCATTTGTTCGCCAGCCATACGTAGA
The DNA here is from genome assembly GCF_027580195.1 of Bos mutus. Taxonomy (NCBI): domain Eukaryota; kingdom Metazoa; phylum Chordata; class Mammalia; order Artiodactyla; family Bovidae; genus Bos; species Bos mutus. Next base: position 104,610,646 of record NC_091646.1, read on the forward strand.
CTTTGGGGAAACGTCTACTCTAAAAGTTCTATTTTCTAAGGATAAGTTACAGAATTTTGTGAGACTCAGATCTTTTATATTACTAACATTGCACAGTCCAGTGTGGCCACTTTAGTTTTTGACTTTCATTCATACTAAGAAATATATTTACATTGCTAGTAAGTGGGTGTATGTATGCATTTTTTTCATGAAAGAATACCTACCCTTGTTAAGTGTGATTCATTCTTTATATTTGATCATAATAGTAACTTTTAAAAAAATATCAGTCCTCATCCTCTAAAGAGGTTTCAGGTGGTTACTGCACAGCCTCTGGACTCATACTGTTAAAAACAACACCAAACTTTGGTTGCCACCCTGTCAGATGGGCTCTGAGGAGATGCCTCAGGTTCCTTCAGTGAAGCAGTAGAAATCCATGGTCCCAAGTCACAGTGAAAGAAACCACATGCTGAATCTTAAAATCTTTCCTCCAACCTATCCTGTTGTCTGCCTCTCTTGCAGGCTACAGACCTGTCTCAACTTCAGGGCATGCCCCCACCTGCCCACCCTCAGGTTCTAGTTCAACACAGACTTAGTCTCTCCCAGGGGCTTCTCATTTATGTTGTTTTGTTGCTGGTATTGTTCTTTTCATTCTGGTTTTTATAGTTTCTCCAGGATTGAGTTTAGGAAACAGCAGCCCAAGTCTGCTTGCCATCTTGGAAGCTACATATGAAGCAGTGTAAAAACATGCTTAGGCTGCTGTAACAAAATACCACCGACTGAGTGTTTTAATAACATAAATTTATTTTCTCACAGCTCTGGAGGCTAGTAATTCCAGTTAGAAGTGCTGGCAGACTCAGTTTCTGGTAAGAGCTCTCCTCTTGACTTTTTGCTGTTCTCACAGGTTGGATGGCATCACTGACTCAATGGACATGAGTTTGAGTGAACTCCAGGAGTTGGTGATGGACAGGGAGGCCTGGCGTGCTGCAGTCCATGGGGTCGCAAGAGTTGGACACAACTGAGTGACTGAACTGAACTGGAACTGAACACAGGGACTCTTCTCTGTAAATACACAGAGGGAGAGTGATATCTAGTATCACTTCCTCTTCCTTTAAGAACAGCAGCCTAATTGGATTATTGCCCCATTGTTATGACCTCATTTAACCTTAATAATCTCCTTAAAGACCCTGTTTTCAAATACAATCACAAGGGTGGGTTAGGGCTTCAGCATATGAATTAGGGGGGGGGGGGGGGGTCACAATTCCCTCCAGAGCAAGTAGTAAATTTGTAAATAGTTTAAGGAGAATTGGCATATTTACAGTATTCTTTCCCCTATGAATAAACCTAGTGTTCTTTATTTATTTGGGATTTTTTTCTCTATCAGTACATTTTTATAGTTGCCTCTAAAAAATTGTGTACATTTTTGTTAAATTTATTTTTAGGTAAGTTTTGGATATTGCTGCTGCTGTTAAATTTTCTATTTAATTGTTCTAATTAGCTATTGATTTTGTGTGGCCAGTCTCCTAATTTTGGTATAGTAATCTTATATACAACAGCTTTTGGAGTCTCTTACTCACTTGAGTATTTTGTGCACTGGTTCCTTTGGATTTTCTAATTAAAGGCTCCTATTGTTGCCATTTATTATCTGTCTTTTCAACGCTGAGTGGCCGGTTAGTTCCCCATATGGTCCACAGAACGAACTCCATTTTGGGGGATTCCCTGGTGGCTCAGACGGTAAAGAGCCTGCCTGCAGTGTTGGACACCTGGGTTCGATCCCCGGGTCAGGAATATCCACTGGAGAAGGAAATGGCAACCCACTACAGTATTCTTGCCTGGAAAATCCCATGGATGGAGGAGCCTGGCAAGCTACATACCATGGGGTCGCAAAGATTCGACATGACTGAGTGACTTCATTTTTTTCAATATTCCTTCCTCTTATTTATTTTGATATTCTTATTCCTCCAGTTATGTATTCCAGGCCACTTTTAAACAGTAGAAATAGTACCATAACATCTGTGTCTTTCTTCTGACTTTGATGCTTCTAACATTTCACATTTATCTAAGTTTGCTGTAGATTTTAGGAAATGAAAATTCTCTTCAAATGTTATTTTACTAAAGGTTTTTTACTGTGGTGTTAAGTATTTTTCAAAGGCTTTTTCTACACCCCTGGACATGATCCAATGCAGTTTATCCTCTAATCTGTTAATGTCGAAAAATTCCAGTTGACAATTTTTTGTAATGTTATAATAGCTTTGCATTTCTTGAACTCAGCCTCTCTATTCACTTCTATATTAGATATGCCATAAATTTATTTACTGTAGTCGATGCCTCTATGTAAGTGAGATTAGCTCAAGTGAATTTTTTTTTTCCCTTGGGATGTCATTATCTGGTCTCTGTATCAAGGTCAGCACACCTATTAAAATGAGTTTAGTGATTTCTCATCAACAGATTACTGGAGAAAGAAAATGTGGTATAAAGATATGATATTTAGAATGAAAATTTTCACTGGGGAAATTATTAATGATATACAACCACACAGAGAAGAGTAAAATGAACCCAATATACCTGACACTCAGAATCAACAATCATCAATAGTTAGAAGTTAAACACGATAGTTTAGTGGTAACTGTTGATCCAGTTAACATTTGTTAGGTTTTAACTTTACAGAATTTGAAATTTCCAGATAAGGAATTTAAATAAATTTGAATACTATTCTATTTAAAATAAAATCACATAAAATGCTCAGTTAATACCAGAGAACACACACACACAGACACACACAAAGGATATAGAAAAGAGCAAATGCAACAAATAGAAAACAGTTACACAAATAGTAGGTTTTAGTAAAAGTATATCAATAATCACTTTAAATGTGGATACTCTAAATACACCAGTTAAAAGGTAGAAATTTTCAAATCAGATAAAAAAGACTCAACTGTATGTTGTCTCCAAGAAACCCATTTGTATATCAAGACTCTGATAGGAAAAAGCAAAGAATGAGGGATGTTAGGACAGTGAAACTCTTCTGTATGATACTGTAATGGTGGATACATATCATTGGTATCTGTCAAAATCTTTAAGACCTGTACAATACAGAGAGTGAATCCTAATGTAAACTATTGACTTTAGTTAATAATATTATATTAATATTAGTTTATTAATTATAATATAGATACAGATGGACAGATATATAAATAATTATATATATATGTGCATAGATGGGCTACATTACAGACATTTTCTAAGCTGTATCTTCTGAGAGGGCTTAGAAGCAAAAAGACTAATAGCAATGGAACAACATGAGCAGGAAAACAAACCTAATATTGGATTATAACCCAAAATATAAAATAAATATCCACGAGTTTATATTGCCATAAATAAGTGACTGAATAAATAAATCAGAGAGAATAGAAACATCTTATGTAGAGAATAATACCAAACAATTTATATAGCTATTCCACTTTCAAGGAGAGGGGCATAACCCCCCACCCCTTAAGCGTCGGCTGAACATAGTGATTTAAGAGTACTGTATGGAAAGGAGAGTGAAAGAGTAATTATACAGTAGAGAAATTTGACAAACACTACCTTAGGTAGGTGAACAAGGTGAGATCATCAGTTGTTAAGTCATGTTGATAATGTATCCTTGATATGATGAAAATGACAGTTTATTCCTGAGGCCTTCCTCATCAGGACCCATAATGCCAGTCTAATCATGAGAAAAATATCAAAGACATACCAAAAGTAGGACCTTCTTAAAAATACACTGTCAAGGTCATCAAAAATAAGGAAAATATGATAAACTGTCACGTCTAGAGGAGCCTAGGAGAAGTTATGTCTAAATGCAATGTACTATTGTTGATGGGATATTGGGCCAGAAAAAGGACATTAGGGGAAAAAATGAAGGAAAACTGAATGAGGTATGGACTTTTGCTACTAATAAAGTATCAATAGGTTCAGTGAGCTTCCCAGGTGTGTGTGTGTGCATGCGCCTGTCCATGTGCTCAGTTGTCTTCGACTCTTCGCAACCCCATGGACTGTAGCCCACCAGGCTCCCTGTGTCCATGGAATTTTCCAGTCAAGAATACTAGAGTGAGTTGCCATTTCCTACTCTACGGGATCCTCCTGACCCAGGGATCAAACTTGTGTCTCTTGCTACTCCTGTACTGGCAGGCCAGTTCTTTACCACTGAGCCACCTGGGAATCTGTCTGCCAATGCAGGAGATGCAGTTTCGATCCCTGGGTCAGGAAGACCGCCTGGAGAAGGAAATGGCTACTTACTCCAGTATTCTTGCCTGGGAAATCCCATGGACAGAGGAGCCTGGTGGGTTACTGTCCATAGGGTCTCAAAGAGTCAGACATGACTGAGCATGTACAGACATGTGAATCCCAAAGTTTCAATCTGCATTATTTGCAATGATTCTCTCTACCCAATCTGTAAAATGTTTATACACCAAGGGCCATATGTCTACCCCAGAGAGTATCTGGTGGCAACAGACCACTGAACAGATATCTGCGTTACAGCTGCAAAGAACTCAGGAGCCCAGGGAGGCAGTCTAAGGTAAGGATAAGTAAGTAGGTAAGTGTTAGTCATTGAATTGTGTCCGACTCTTTGTGACCCCCCATGGACTGCAGCCTGCCAGGCTTCTCTGTCCATGGAATTCTCCAGGTAAGAATATTGGAGTGGGTAGCCATTCCCTTCTCCAGGGGATGTTCCCAACCCAGCAATCAAACTTAAGTCTCCTACATTGCAGGCAGCTTTTCTACTGTCTGAACCACCAGGGAAGCCCAAGGTGGGGATAGCATCCAGATTATTTTTTAATGTTCTAGCTCCAGCTTCAGTGCTGCAAGGGCTCTGTACACAGAGAAAATGGCTTTTGTCATCAGGCATGAAGACAGCTATCAGTTCTGGTACACTGGCCAGGATGCACAGAACCACCAAAGGAGTGATAAGGGGTACGTCTCTCAGTATCTCTCAATATTCGTTAATAGTATCACTGAATGGCACAGGGGAGCTAGCTGTACTCTGCCTGACGGTGAGCAAGGAGGATTCTAAGGTAGGGAGGGGTATCAGGCATATCTCTAGTCATTTCAACCAGTAGATCTTCCCACTCAGATTGCTCTAAAACTTTAAGCTGATAATGATTCATAGATTTTCCAAGCCTTTTCGCAGAAGTTGTCCACGACCCTCCAAGGTTCCACATGTTCTCTCCTTTTGTTCCCTTTACCACTATGTGCTGAACTCCGAATTCAGAACTCTGACTGCCAGCCTGCCCTGGGCTATCAGGACTTGGTTTAGTATGTCACCCTTCTCATGGACTCTGGAAATTTCTTTACCCACCATGCCTTCTTGGCATTACTAGTTGAAGATATCCTGTCTAGACTCTTCTCAGGGATCTAGTCATTCTAACCAGATCCTTGCTTCTTAAAGTAATTGGAAAGAATCTTACTGACAAAGAATTTAAAAACACACACCCAGAGATAGCCCAGTACTCAATATACTTTGCAAAAATCCTGCTTTGTATGGATGAGGAATTTATTAATGAGTGATAGTTTTCAAAAAATAATTAGAAAATGGAAATACAAAATAACATTGAGGATATATATTCACATAAAAGATTGACCTATGTTTAAAATTGATTGAATAAAATGCCTGTGAGTTTATGATACTCACATACATTAATATGTGAGAGTATACATTGGTACATATTATTTAAACAGAATAGCAGTGATATTCATAAAAACTTACAATCAACACAGTATTTCTGCCTCAATCCAATGTTTATTTCTATGTCTTTCCTATAAGAAAATAGCCACATTTGCCCAATAACTTATATTTAATGATGCTGGTATCAGTTCTATTAATTATAGCAATAAATGGAAAACAACATATGTGCCCATCAGAAGGAGAATGGTCAATTATGGCACATACACACTTTAGAATTTTTGGAAGTAGAAGAGTGAGATAGATCTATCCCTGCTTTCATGGAAAGATCCTGCACTCATTTCATTAAGTGACAAGGATGAGTAGCAAAATAATACATACATTATTAGCCATGCATGTTAAAAACTCACATTGAATTTTCCTACTTTATACTATGTAAGAAAAAAGCCCAGAATATATTTTAATGTAAATACAACATTTAAAAATTAGGGTTACTTCTGCATAAGACTGAATTTTAGAGATTGAAATAAAGAATGGGATTCGGATTTATCCATATTTTTCAAAAAATTTTAACATCAAGAACATATGCACTATTTCTATTGTAATTAGTATATTTAAATAAGACAGGCAACAGAAATAGTAGTGTATGTTATTCATGTGGTATCAGCTAGCAGGAATGTAGGAAGAAGCCTGAAACCTGAATTACAACACTACAAAAGTTTCTCTGTCCTATACATAAAGCTTGCCTTGAGTTAGCCAGTGTCTCTGCTGTCAGGTAACCCAAGGATCTAGGCTGCTTCCACCATGCAGATCCATATCTCAACACAGACTTTGCATGTTTGCTGCTGAATTGAACAGAAAGCATCGAGGTAGCACACTGTCAAATGCCTTGATCTGAAAAGAACAAACATCTTTCTGTTCATATGTCAGTGGCAAGGGTAATCACAAAATCCTTTCTAACACAAGTGGACTGGACAATTCAGTGTCCCCATGTGTCCAGGGAGCAGAGCAAGACAAATGTGATGAGCACATTATAGTCTCTCCACAAACAGAGTAGGAGATTATCAGTAAAGTACACTTACAATTTGTATATAAAAGCCCTCTTCATTCTTGGAGAAGTTTCTGAGAAAGCAAAAATTGCCTTGAAGCACTCCAACTTTTTCTAGTGCCCACTATGTGACAGATGTTTTCAGATACAGTTCAGTTCAATTCAGTCTCTCAGTTGTGTATGACTCTTTATGACCCCATGGACTGCAACACTCCAGGATTCCCTGTCCATCACCAATTCCCAGAGTTTATTCAAACTCATGTCCATCAAGTCGATGATGCCATCCAACTATCTCATCCTCTGTCATCGCCTTCTCCCAGTTTTCTAAATGACACTGTAAATCTTAGCAGGGAAGGGTCACCTTTGGTCACTAAATAGTACCATTCTGCACTTACTTTTAGAGTAGTCTCAATCCACTGAGACTTCTCTTCTTCCTTTTGCTGCATGGTCAAAAATCACAACTAGTGAGCCTCTGCTGCCCATCACCTGATGAACATGCCTGAACGCTTGTACAGGTGTCTTTAGGCACAGTGGAAAACCAGGGTTTTCCTCTGAGGCAGATACAGACAAGAGTCAGGAAAATTATGGTATTTTTTTTTTTCTTTTTTCTTCTGAAAGGTGGCATGTCTCCTGGGGAGACACTTTCTGCATTTTTGGTAGACTGAATAATTGCTCCATGAAGATGCCCATACCCTTATCTCTGAAACCTGTGAATATGTTATGTTACATGGCCAAAGGCACTTTGCAGATTTGGTAAGGTTATGCAACCAACTTTCAAATAAAGATACTGGATTACCTGGATAGACCAAATCTAATAACATGACACCTAACAAGCAGAGAACTTTCTCTGGCTTGCTGCAGAAGAGAGATGCAGCAGACAGGGAAGTTAGAGAAATGCCAGGCATGAGAAGGATTCAGTTTAATTGCTGACTCAAAATATATGGGCCCACATGTGAGGACTGGGGAGAGGCCTGGAGAAACTATGGCAGGTCCAGCTAACAGCCAGCAAGGAAATAGGGCCTTGGTATTATTATCACAAAGAACTAGATTCTGCCAAAACCTGAATGGTTTTGGAAGGAAATTCTTCCCAGAACACTTAAGGAGCGGTCTGGCAGCTGAAAGCTTAACTTGGGCCTTGTGAAACCCAGAACAGAGAAACCAGCAGAAGCAACTTGGATTTCTCACTCACAGACATGTGAGATCATAAATGTGTCTTGTTGTTGACTGCTAAATCTGTGGCAATTTGTGGAATACTAGCATAACCTCCTGGAAGGGCTACAGGGTCTGTTAGAATCCAGTCTCTGCAGATGGTTGTGACACAGTGACTTCCTTGGTCCTTCATCCACCACTTATAAGGGAAGCTTTGGTTCTTGGCCAGTTAGTTAAGCTTACTCATCAGTGTGCAGATTCAGTGGCCAGTCTCAAATGAGTCAGTAGATTAAATTCTGTGTTTTTTCTAACCTCATCTGCCTTCTAAAACCTTATTTTGTTGTTTAGTCTAAGTTGTGTCTGACTCTTTGCAACCTCATGGACTGCAGTGCACCAGGCTTTTGTCCTTTACTGTCTCTGGAAGAACCAGAAGATCCTGTGCCTAATCTACTCATAAGCCAATTTGGAGAAAAAACTTTGAGTATGGTGGAAGCACCCAGAGCAGATGAGCAGACTTCTAAACTTCACCTCCACGCTTAACAATAGTGCTTGGGGCTGCCGCTTTCGGAGAGATTCCATGCTGAGGATGGGACAGATAGGGGATGTCTGCACGGAGTTGGAATGCTCTAAATCAGGGGAAAGGTGGGTGATTCTGGGCTTTCTGTTCCACTGGGAGCAGAGTACAGTCTTACAAAAGGAAGCAGGGGAGAGCTAGACAGTAGGTCAGGATCCAGATACGGACATAAGCGTACACTGGGGAAAACTCGGGAAGCGTCATGTCATTTGGAAAGGGCTGGATCTGGTACCATGTCTTTTTGTATTTCCCAGGAGATACCATACAGCAATGAGAAGAGACATGAATTAAAAGATAGGAAGTTGGCCTCAGGTTGTGAGTGGTGGAACAGTGTAGGCTGTAGAGGAATTCAGATCAGGGTGCTAGTCCCAGCTCTGTCACTTACATGCCAGGTGAACTGAAGAAAATAGCAAAATTCTGTGAGCCTTAGATTCTTCATCTGTGAAATGGATTTGATAAGTAGTCTTCTTGCTCTTGGTTCACATACATTCATGTAAATAGGAATATTGGAATGTGACTTATATAAGACACTGGCACAGTATCTGGCATGCATTGATTGGATTTTGCTAAATTTTAGTTATTACTGTAGTTATTTTCCCCCTAAAACCTACAGACCCCCCGTTTTTTTCCTTAAATCCAGGAAATAACATAGAATTTGTAGCTCTCTAGGATATGGCACAAGAAATCAGCCAATATGTTGTCTAGCATGTTAAACTAAGTTACTTGCTATATAATTTTTCTTAGGCTATTTATTTCTGGTGTGGGTGATTCTACCCAGTTTGATACAACTCAAAACTCCTGGAATTTGTGTCAGAGTTTATTTCCATCCCTCCCTTGTATCTTCCCTTCCATCCCAGATACTTGTCTTTGCAATTATTTTACCTCCATCACAAATCTAGTTCTTAAAGAGTTTACCAAATTACATTCCAGAGAACTTAATTAAAATGTCCATTTATTGGATGGACTATGTCTCTCCCAGCCCAGGGCAAAGACTGCCAGCACAGTGGCTTCAGAGCATCCCACCTCATATAAAACCACTAAACCCACTATGCATGCATGCTCAGTCACTAAGTCATATCCGACTCTTTGTAACCCCAGGGACTATAGCCCACCAGGCTCCTTTGTCCATGGGATTCTCCAGGCATACTCGAGTGGGTAGCCATGCCCTTCTCCAGGGAATCTTCGTCACCCAGGGATCAAACCCGAGTCTCCTGCATTGCAGGCAGATTCTTTACCATCTGAGTCACCAGGGAAGCCCCACCTCATATAAGTAACACAGTTGTTATAATATACACAAATCACCTATTTTGTGGACTGTGTTCTCCCACACTGGAAAAAGAACACCGGACCTCTTCCATTCCTGCCCCAGGTGAAGATTGCTCTGCTTTGTACATGATCTTGAAGTAAGTGCTAAAAGCAGCTTTCTATTCCAGGCTTTAGTCTTTTAATCTGAGACAGAGCATCTGAGATTTTAGTCTCTGCCTACCACTCAGACTCACGTGACCCACCACCCAGCTTAATTAAAATTACCTCCCACTGAAGGACTTGCAGTTTCCCAAGGTCTCAAACCCCTTTGCCACAGGGTATTTAGACTACTCATGATTAAAACCCCCAAGTCCTCACACCATCTTTTGACTTGTCCTTTTAGTTGTAGGGGATATCTTACAATATTCCTTACACCATAGCTGCTCCAAGACTTTAAAATTCTATAAGAAGGAATGGTTCTTGTTCACCTTAGTATTCCCCATACTAACAGGGAGCTTTGCAAAGATTAGATGTCTAATTATTGTTGGAGACAAAAAAATGGGCCACTGAAAAAGAAGTCTATTTATTACAATATTATTTCTGCTACGTTCTTGAATAAGCTAAATATATCCAGCTTTTCTCTCTCTCTCTCTCTCTCTATATATATATATATATATATATATATATATATCATCTTATGAAACAACAAACTAAAAGTAATAAATGAAACCAAGAATTTTTATCTTTATTAATTTCTTGACCACAACTATTACAATGCTGAGTTTTTCATATTTCCGAAGTAATGCTTCATCCATTGCCATGTTATCATATTCCAAATTACTAAGTAAGGTAGAACTTTTCCAGTTATACAAAATAATAAAACTCTTACTCTTAGATCTCACCCATAGCATCAGTGTTTGAACAATATCACTCAGAAATCTGGATTACAAAGCTACTTAAATCTTCTATTAAAAGGAACAATATTTTTAAAACTTTCCAAGATATTGCATAGAACACAAAAACACAAATATGTTATGCACAGTATTGTCTGCAGCCCCGCCCCAACCTTCTACTACTTAGAACGTGAACTTCTTTTTAACAACAAAGTAAGGAATCTGCCTCAAACTCTCTTGGAGCGGGAGGAACTTTTGGCTATGGCACTGGAGCGGGCCTTGGCCAGGGCAGCAACACGAGCCTTGGCTAAAGCTCTTGCTTGGGCTCGCTCTTCCTCATCTCTCAAAGCCTCCTCATATAAGGATGGGAAGGCAGTGGGGACCATATTATGAATCTTAGCTGTAAACTCTAGCACTTTCATCTTGGTGGTTTCAGCGTGGGCTCTTGAGCCCCACAGGAACTCATAGCATGGAGGATCACTATTGGCCACCTGGCGGTACACTAGGTACTTCTGCTGCACTAAATCTTTGGTAATGAGCTTCTTAGGCTCCCCAAAAATGAAGTGCTTCCTCCCGCTAAATAACCCCATCACATTCAGGGTTTGCCAGACTCGCTCCTCACTAACACAATTGCCATGCATGAAGATCACACCCAGAACAGCCATCAGCAGGCCTGTCTTGGGAATCTCGATCCGATTCAGCAGCCTTGCATCGCAGCTTACTTCCATTTTGTTGACAAGGATGTAGATGTGCCGGTAGGGATCCACTTCCTTCAGGTCAAGGCCAAAGATCATCTCCATGTGCTCAGCAGCTCTCTGCAGGATCTCAAGGTAGTGATTCCTATACATCTGGATCACTTCTCTCAGCATTTCTGCCTTGCTAATAAGCTCTTTCATATTATACTTATACAGCAGATAATACACCATTATAACCACCTTCTCATCTATATTGCCTCTTTGGATGGACTCAGTGGAAGTACTTGTGGCTCTCTGAAGACCCTGTGGATTGCAATATGACCAAGCAATAAGTGAACTTTAGGAAATAGCTTTGCAAGAGGATAAAGAGGAAGGGAACTCTTCTCCCACTCCCACAATGGCCTGAGCACCTACCAGATTCTGGGGCTCAACTTGGGCCTGCTGGCGTCTCTCACGGGCACGATGCTTACTATTCTTACCCCGAGGCATGATGACTTCCAACGAAGGCAGCAGGCAAGTGGGCAGGTGACTCAGTGACCTAAAGGAAAGATGAGATTGCTGGGCCATGTCAACAGGTAGATAGATACCGTCTAGGCCTCTACTGAAGGCCGGGTCTACAAGTTTCCTTGAGGGCAATGTCCTGCAAGCCCCTTATTCTCTCATTTGCCCCTGCCCTGAGGACTCGCTGGATATAACCAAGGTGTGCTTTAGCTCCTACTTCCCAGATCCACCTGGGGCTCACTGGGGCTTAGAACAGTGGCTCTGTTCTGAGTTAGGGAACAGAAAGTCATCACTTCACTTTTGGCAAGACCTGACGTTCCTGTGTTCTACTGGTCTGATGTTGTCCCCTTATTTCAAATTCCTTATCACTCTGAGACCCCAGAAGTGGAAATGAGCAGAACTTCATTGGACTACCCTTGCCTGGGGATGCACAGGGAAGAAAGAGCCAGCAGAGCTTTGTGGGACCCTCTCCATCTTTGGGTGATTAGGGATCTCAGTCCTCGCTCAGTGCCCTCACTTTGGATTCTGGCAGGGCCTGAGACTCCTCCCTCTGCTGACATGAGACCAATACTCAAACGCAAACCCTCAAATCCCTGAAAGGCCTGAGGAAGTGGTTAGGGACGCCCCAGTCTAACTCATCTGCCCGAGGTACCGTCGGGGATAATGGCCTGGATAGGATTCTCTGTGACCCCCACTGTTCATGACCCCCACTGTTCAGAGGCAGGTGGTTCTTGCAGTCCTTACTCGGGGCCCTCACAGAGACTGTTGGAAAAGCTTGGATTGCCTCCCTTGAAAAGACCACGTGGCCGCCATCTTGGACCAAGCTCTGCCTTGCAGAGACCTCCCGAGGAGCACGCGAGGGTATGCCTCGGCCTCACCCCCTTACCCGAGGCGGCCCCGGGCTGACAGCAGTGGAGGGGCTTGGTGAGGCCCGCTTGGTCATGGGGCAGGTGTTCCGGAGACCTCACCCGGCACCTGCACCGTAAAATGCCGAAGGGCCAGAAAGTTCCTCCCTTTCCTGCCCCAGGTACCGTCGGGGATAATGGCCTGGATAGGATTCTCTGTGACCCCCACTGTTCAGAGGCAGGTGGTTCCTGCAGTCCTCACTCGGGGCCCTCACAGACACTGTTGGAAAAGCTTGGATTGCCTCCCTTGAAAGGACCACGTGGCCGCCATCTTGGACCAGGCTCTGCCTTGCAGAGACCGCCCGAGGAGCACGCGAGGGTATACCTCGGCCTCACCCCCTTACCCGAGGCGGCCCCGGGCTGACAGCAGTGGAGGGGCTTGGTGAGGCCCGCTTGGTCATGGGGTAGGTGTTCCGGAGACCTCACCCGGCACCTGCACCGTAAAATGCCGAAGGGCCAGAAAGTTCCTCCCTTTCCTGCCCCAGGTACCGTCGGGGATAATGGCCTGAATAGGATTCTCTGTGACCCCCACTGTTCAGAGGCAGGTGGTTCCTGCAGTCCTTACTTGGGGCCCTCACAGACACTGTTGGAAAAGCTTGGATTGCCTCCCTTGAAAGGACCACGTGGCCGCCATCTTGGACCAGGCTCTGCCTTGCAGAGACCGCCCGAGGAGCACGCGAGGGTATGCCTCGGCCTCACCCCCTTACCCGAGGTGGCCCTGGGCTGACAGCAGTGGAGGGGCTTGGTGAGGCCCGCTTCGTCGTGGGGCAGGTGTTCTGGAGACCTCACCCGGCAACTGCACCGTAAAATGCCGAAAGGCCAGGAAGCTCCTCCCTTTCCTGCCTTGCGGCTGCCTTCCTTCCTTTCTTATGCATTCACTTCCCCCGGATGCCGGATGCACGCAACCAGGCACCTCATGACCGGAAGCCGCAACCTCTCAGGCCTAAAGTGCTAGAGAGGCGCAGGCTCTAGTAGGACGCCTACTGTGGTCTGGAGTGTAGTTCCTCAGACCTCGCTCAGTGTTGGCGCCTTTACCCCGCCCCCTCACCGCCCCCCCGCCCCCTCACCGCCCCCCCACCCCCGCCCCGTCTCCCCACCCTCCCACCTCCCCGCCTACCTCGCCCATTCCCACCTTCCCTTACCCCCACCTCCCCGCCCACCCACTTCCCCCCAACCCCCACCCCACCTCCTTAGTTAGGGCCTGGGACCGGTCCGGCTGTTGTTTCTGAACCAAAACCAACACCCTGCTCAGTGCCCTCGTCCCCCACTGCCACCTCGGGAAATTTCAAAGCTATTCAGAGGTCCCTCCGCCAGATGATTCCTGTCCCATGTTCTCCCAGGGTGGGCCGAGAACAGGGCAGAACTCTTTGAAAACATGTTTAATTTAGATGGACCGGTCCCCTCACTCCCAACGGCTTTACCGTAATCCCCAGCAGAGCCTGGAACTTCTCCCTGGACTCAACGAATGGGCCCCTCAGACAACACGGGCGGAAGTGGTCCTAGGTCAAATTCTTGCCCCACCTGGGCTCCCCGCCAGCTGGAGACAGAAGGGGCCGGGCTCTGCGAGGTCCCCTAAGTTCCAGGCTGGTGGTTCCCTCAGACCTTGCCCAGGGTCCTCGCCTTTACTTTCCCGTCCCTTTGCTGGTTTGAGTTGATACCCTGGTCCCACCGCCCTCACCCACCTCAGTCCCCTCAGAGGCAATTTTAAGGTTCTTGGAGGTTGCTACATTAGATGATTCCTGCTTGAATCCTTTCAGGGCTGATGGCAGGAGTGGGACTCTGGGAGCCTCTCCAGTCTGTGATGGGTGGTACCCTCACATCTAACTCAGGATCTTTGCTGTAATTCCAGGCAGAGCCCAGGGTGCCTCCTTCAGCATTCAAGAGACTGCTCCCCTCAGATCAATGCCTTCATTTTGCTGAAACCCCCACGGAAGATATCAGAGTGTACCACTTCCGGCCATATTTGCCTCGGGCCTCCCAGGACTGATGGGGGAAAGGGGTGGGGGGAGGGGAGTTCTATGGGGTCGATCCATAGGGGCCTCTTCGTCTTTTTTTTTTTTTTAAACTCCGGTCTGATACTGTGTATCCTTCCTTTGGTTCAGTTCAGTTCAGTTCAGTCGCTCAGTCGTGTCCGACTCTTTGCGACTCCATGAATCTCAGGACGCCAGGCCTCCCTGTCCATCACCAACTCCCGGAGTTCACTCAGACTCACGTCCATCGAATCAGTGATGCCATCCAGCCATCTCATCCTCTGTCGTCCCCCTCCTCCTGCCCCAATCCCTCCCAGCATCAGAGTCTTTTCCAATGAGTCAACTCTTCTCATGAGGTGGCCAAAGTACTGGAGTTTCAGCTTTAGCATCATTCCTTCCAAAGAAATCCCAGGGCTGATCTCCTTCAGGATGGAGTGGTTGGATCTCCTTGCAGTCCAAAGGACTCTCAAGAGTCTTCTCCAACACCACAGTTCAAAAGTATCAATTCTTCGGTGCTCAGCCTTCTTCACAGTCCAACTCTCACATCCATACATGACCACAGGAAAAACCATAGCCTTGACTAGACGGACCTTTGTTGGCAAAGTATGTCTCTGCTTTTGAATATGCTATCTAGGTTGGTCATAACTTTCCTTCCAAGGAGTAAGCGTCTTTTAATTTCATGGCTGCAGTCACCATATGCAGTGATTTTGGAGCCCAAAAAAATACTTAGCCTTAAACCAAGACCACCCACACATGGCTCTTTAGATTTTGAAGGGTGAGATGAAGGGACTTCTGAACCTCATAGCCATACTGGAGCCTTCCAGAGCTGACAGCAGGAACAGACCACTGTGCTGCCCACATGTTCTGGGGTCCCCCCAGAAATCAAACAAAATTATCATCTTTACTTATGTTGGTGCCTGGGACCTGCTCTCCCTTTCCCTGAGCTGCCCAGGTGCAATGCCCTCAACCTTCTGAGTCCCCAGAGAGGAAACTCAGAAGGGACTACTTTAGGTAATTGCTGCACAGAAGTTGCCAGGAAAGAAAGCAGGGGTGAGGCTCTGGGGTCCACTCTCTTCTGGGATGTGGGGTCCCCTCAGACTCAATCAGAAACCTTACCTAAACTCCAAGCAGAGGCAGGAACTCTTCCCTCTGCTGACCTGATGCTGCCCACTTCAGATCAAAGTGTTCACATCCCTTAAACACCAGAGACAGAATGCAAGGGAAGCCATTTCCAGTCACCCTTTCTGGAGATCCCCAAATCTGACAACAGGGATGGGCCTCTGTACGGTGGCACCTTCTGTTCTGAAATGGCTGGTCCCTTTGACCTCATTCAGAGCCCTCACCTTTGTTAGAACCTAGGATTCCTCCATCTGCTGGCCTGAAACTGACAGGCTGGTCACTGTTATCACTGCCAAGTTTGATTTTACTATATTTACTGCAGATCATGTGATGATTTCAGGAATGGCTGGCTTAGAATCTTTTTATTATTAATTCTATTAGATTGGGATTATTACCATGAGAGAGATATAGCTTTGGACTCCACATATATCTGTCATCCCCAGTGCATTTAACAATAAACTACATCAACTACAATGGTTATCCATCTGTCTTCTAAATGTTTGCACTGTGGACCAGCACCCTACTCCAGTCAGTAGCTGGTAGCTACACAGATCACCAAACACAGCCAGAGTGCTTCTGCCCTCTGGTGTGCAAAGAAATCAGGAACCATGGAGGCAGATTGAGCTGGAAATAACACCAGAGTTGTTTTTCAAGGCATGTCTACACTCAGTCTTAATTCCCAGTCACTGAGGTAATTATCCTTAAGGAATTCCTTCTCCATTTTCCCCGTTCCTTGTAGCTGCATACCCTTTTCTCTACGCATTGGTAATACTTGCCCTATTTTAACTGATCTGGATCACCAGCCAATCCCATCCACTGTACAGCCTCAGCCTCAGCAGCAGGAGGGCCACATACACAGGGGAGAAATAGCTGTCTGTGTCAGGCATCAAGACAGCTCTCAGCCTGGGACACTGGCAAGACTGCACAGAACCACCAGGGTAGTGAAGAGATGTACTTTCCCACATTCTGTCAATAACATCACTCAGTGGGTGATACAGAAGAGCTAGCTATACTCTGCTTAATAGTGGGTAGGGGCATTCTAAGGGAGGGTGAGGTATCAGGCATGCCTGCCTCCTGAGAAACCTGTATGCAGGTCAAGAAGCAACAGTTAAAACTGGATATGGAACAATGGACTGGTTCCAAATTGGGAAAGGAGTACCTCAAGGCTGTATATTGTCACCCTGCTTATTTAACTTATATGCAGAGTATATCATGTGAAATGCCAGGCTGAATGAAGCACAAGCTGGAATCAAGATTGCCAGGAGAAATATCAATAACCTCAGGCATGCAGATGACACCACCCTTATGGCAGAAAGCAAAGAGAAACTAAAGAGCCTCTTGATGAAAGTTAAAGAGGAGAGTGAAAAAGCTGGCTTAAAACTCAACATTCAAAAAACCGAAGATCATGGTGTCTAGTCCCATCACTTCATGGCAAATAGAAGGGGAAACAATGGAAACCGTGACAGACTTTATTTTCTTGGGTTCCAAAATCACGGCAGATGGTGAGTGCAGCCATGAAATTAAAAGATGCTTACTCCTTGGAAGAAAAGTTATAACCAATCTAGACAGTATATTAAAAAACAGAGACATTACTTTGCTGACAAAGGTCAGTCTAGTCAAAGCTATGGTTTTTCCAATAGTCATGTATGGATGTGAGAGTTGGACCATAAAGAAAACTGAGTGCCAAAGAATTGATGCTTTGGAGGGAGGAGGGTTCGGGATGGAGATGATATATTTTCAATCAAAAGTTTGCCCCAAATTTAAAAGTTTGATGAAATAAAATTCCATTGAGTGCTTAATTTATTCACATACATAAATAAGTGAGAAGATAATTTGGTATAGCATTATTGGAACAGAATATCAGCAATATTCATAAAAATTTACTATCATCACACTCGAAGGAAGCACTTTGATCTAATTGTACTTTTGTATGTCTTTCATATGACAAATCATGCACATTTACCCAAAAATTTATGTTCAATGATGTTGGTATCAGTTCTATTAATCAAAACAGCAAATTCGAGACAACTTGTGTGTGTATCAGGAAGAGGATGATTAGATTAATCATGACACATACATACTTTGTAATTCCAGGGAGTAGGTAAAGAGTAACGTGATCTATATATACTCTCACAGAAAGATCCCACCTTCATTTTATTCAGTGACAAGGACAAGTCAGAACCATAGTGAGATATTTATGATAATACTATCTATGATAGTGTTACATATGTATTTTTAAAACCCACAGTGTATATTTCTAGCACAGGTATGTAAGACTGGCCCGGAATAAATGTTAAAATACTACACAGAATTTTTAATGCAATTACCTCTGGGCAGGGATGAATCTTTGAGGAATGTGGTAAGGAAAAATAATTGTGATTTCTTCCTATTGTTAGAATGTTTTGGAAACAAGAATATATGTCCTATTTCCTTTGTAGTTAAGATATTTAAATAAACATAACAGAAATAGTAGGTGTGTATTACTCAGATAAAGTTTTTGTAAGATATGATAAGAGAAGTGATTTCTGAATGGCTTAACATAAATTTTATTTCTTGTGCACATAAAATCTGCTGGGTACTGGCAGTGGAGGAGAGGGTCTATGTTGTCAGGTAACTCAGGGATCCAGGCCACTTCCATCATGAGCTACCACATCTCAACACAGGCTCTCCACGTTTGCTGCTGAATGAAATAAGCATGGAGTTGTCCTGTGTGTGTGTGTGTATTAATTGCTCAGTCATGTCTGACTCTTTGTGACCCTATGGACTGTAGCCTGCCAGGCTCCTCTCCTCTGTCCATGGAATTCTCCAAGCAAGAATACTGGAGTGGGTTGCCATGCCCTCCTCCAGGGGATCTTCCCAACCCAGGGATCAGACCCAGGTCTCCTGCATTGCAGAAAGATTCTTTACCATCTGAGCCACCAAGTCCTGGAGTTGGCCTACCGGTTCTCAAATACCTGGGTCTGGAGGTGACAAGTATATTTCCACTCATATTTCAGTGTCAAGGATAGTCACATGACCATTCTTAACTATAAGTGATTGAGCATGTAGTCTTCATATGAACCAAGGATGGAGAGCGGGACACAAAGTGAATGAGCACTTGCAGATGTTCCCATTAACTGTTATACAGTATCTGCTCAAAAAAGAGCCACTATTAAAATTTGTTATGACTGTAGCCCTCGTCATTCCTGGAGGATTTTCTGAGGTCAAATTCCCTTGCAAATCAATAACTTTTTCTAGTGCCAGTATGTGACTGATGTTCTCAAATATAGGTTCACAGCCGCTTTCAAAAGGATCTCGTAAATCTCAGCAGGGAGGTGCACCCTTCTTCATTCTTAGCACCTTTCTGCACTGACCTTTTCAGTAATCTCTGTAATCTCAATACACTATTTTCCTTCTTCCTTCTGCTGCATGAAAAAAATAATACTCGAGTCCCTGCTATTCACCACCTGTTGAACATGCCTGAATCGTGTACAGGTGTCTTTGACACACTGGAAAATCAGAGTTTCCCTCTGGGGCAGATACAGACAAGAGGTAGAAGAATGATGGTCATTTTTTTTTTTTTTCTTATTAAAGCTGGTATCTCCACCAAGAAGACATTTTCTACCTTTGTGTTAGACTCAATAGTTGTTCCACATAATGCCCATAACCTTACCCTGAAATTTGTGAATATGTCATGTTACATAGCCAAAGGTAGCTAGTGTGTGTAATAAAAATTATGGAATGAACCTTAAAAATGGGAGGTTATATTGAATTATCTGGGTGGGCCCAATTCAACTACATGAGCCACAAGAGACAGATTCAATGTGCTGTTTCAGAATCAGGGGCCCATTTGCAAGGACTGAAGAAAGGCCTAGAGGAACTATGGCATCTCCAACTGATAGTCTGCAAGGAGACAGCCTCATTCTTATAACTACAAATAAGTGAATTCTTCTTAGAACTGGATTCTGAGAGCAACCTGAGTCAGTGTGGAATGCGATTCTTCTCAGTACCTCCCAGTGAGAACCCAGACTCTGACAGCTTGAATTGGGCTTGCATAACCCTGAACAATGACCACAGCACAGCCAACCCATATTTCTCATTTACAGAAATATGAGATAAATGTGTGTCGTTGTAAGTTCCTTAACTTATGGCAATTTGTCTGCGATAAAAACATACTAAATGTTCCTAAAAATCTGAGTTTGGGGTAATGCAGTTCCTACAGATGGTTGTTACACAGTGATTTCCTTAGTCCTTCCTCATCCTGCCACTTAGGAAAGAAGCTTTGGTTCTTGGCCACTTAGTTAAGCTCATGCTTCAGTGTAAGGATTCAGTGGTCAGTCTCAAATAAATCCAAGGTTAAATTTTCCTTTCTTACTAACTTCATCCACTCTCTAAAATCTCTTCCCTAACTTTAGGGTTATCTTTCAGTAACCTGTAGATCCCGTGTCAAACCAGACTCTACTCACAAGTCAACCTGGAAAAAAAAACTTTTAGTGGAAGTGCCTAAACCAGATGGGTGTGGGTGTGTGTTAGTCGCTCAGTCATGTCCGACTCTTTGTGACTCCATGGATTCTAGCTCACTGGGCTCTTCTGTCCATGTGATTCTCCAGGCAAGAATACTGGAGTGGGTGGCCAGTTCCTTCTCCAGGGGATCTTCCTGACCCAGGGAGTGAACCTGGGTCTCATACATTGTAGGCAGATTCTTTACCGTCTGAGCCACCAGGGAAACCCATGTCTAAACTTCACTGTCGAAGTAGCCACATGAATGGGGCTATTGTTATCAGAGAGGTTCATAGTCAGGGATGGGACAGACAGGGGACATCTGCAGGGGGTTGGGAGGCCCTAAGTCAGGGAAAAGGCAAGTGATTCTGAGCTTTTTGTTCCACTGGGAGGAGAGAGCAGCCTTATGAAAGGATACTAGACAGCAGGTCAGGATCCAGACTGTGACAGGAGAAAGATGCAGGGCAAGAGTGATGTTATTTCTGAAAGTGCTTGATTAGGGCAGAGTCAGCTCCCAGGGAATTCTGGGGGGGGGGGAAGGGCAGGAGGAGCCTAGGTGAGTTAAGTTCAGAGCCTAGACTGTATTGTTTTTAATTTGCATTTTCATTTTTATTTATTATACATGGGGTAGTACATTGGCAATAGGGTCCTTCATTTCATCGCCTGAGAGACACTGTGGAGTGTTGAGACTAGAACTGAACTAAGAGACAAAACTGCTTCATTCAAGGAGTGTAATAGTGAAGGCCCTAAATGAATTCAGACCAGAGGTCTAGTCCCAGTTCTGACACTCATGAGCCATGTGAAGTCAGGAAAATTGCGAAGTTCTGTGAGGCTTTTCTATGAAGTGAGTTTGATAGGCCTTGCTGTGTAGGATTCCTGGGATATATGTAATACATGAAAGCACCAGGCATGGTGTCTGTCAAGTTTTGGGTCTTTTGCAGTTATTGCTATTATTATTTTGATCCCAGACCCTACCAAAATCTGCTCTATGGTCTATTTAATCCACGAAATGACCAAGAATATGCTGAACCCTATGATATGGCACCAGAGAAGGCAATGGCAACCCACTCCAGTACTTTTGCCTGGAAAATCCCATGGATGGAGGGGCCTGGTTGGCTGCAGTCCATGGGGTTGCTGGGAGTCGGACATGACTGAGCGACTTCACTTTCACTTTTCACTTTCATGCATTGGAGAAGGAAATGGCAACCCACTCCAGTGTTCTTGCCTGGAGAACCCCAGGGACGGGGGAGCCTGGTGGGCTGCTGTCTCTGGGGTCACACAGAGTTGGACACAACTGAAGCAACTTAGCAGCAGCAGCAGCATGATATGGCACAATAAATCAACTAATATGATGCTTAACAAGTAAAACTAATATATAAGTTGTTGAGGTTATTTATTGTGTAAAGGAGTTTTTCAGGCTTCCCAAGCAGTGCAGTGGTAAAGAATCTGCCTGCCAATGCAGGAGGCACAAGAGATGTGGGTTTGATCCCTGGGTGGGGAAGATGCCCTGAAACAGGAAATGGCAACCCGCCATAGCATTCTTGCCTGGAGAATTCCATGGACAGAGGAGCCCAGTGGGCTACAGTTCATGAGGTCTCAAAGAGTTGGACATGACTGAGCATGCACACTCGAGCCCACATGCACATGCGTGTGCACACACACACACACACACACACACACACGGGAGTCTTCCCCAGTTAGATGGAACTTAAGGATTCCAGAATTTGTGTCAAGTACCAATTCCTTCCATCCCTTCCAACCCGTTTCCCATTCAAACCACCTCTATTTTCATTTATTTCAATCCCATTAAAAATCTAGCCCTAACCTGGAGTTTGCCAAATTGCATACAAGACAACCTAATGAAATGAACTTCAAATGTAGTGGACTCGATCTCCCAGGCCAGAGCAAAGATGGCTAGCACAGTGGCTTCTGACCACACACGTCTATATATATAGAGTATCACCCGTTTCTCAGAAATTCCCTGGGCATGACGGGCATAAAACACATAGTTCATGTGCTGTGCTCACCTGCTCTGACAAAAGGACACTAGAAAGATGCAGGTCACCTTCCATTCTTATTCCAGGTGGAGAATTCTCTCCAGTTTATCCATGACTCAAATGTAACTGCAGAGTTTTCCATTTCAGGCTTTAGTCTCTCAACTCTGGACCCACTTTCTGAAGGTTTGACCCTTGCCCACCACTCCCACACCCTCATTTGCTCTACCTCCTAGCTTACCACAGCCTGACTCCCATTGAAGGATTTGCCATTTCTCAAACTCACTTGCCTCAGAGCGTTTACATTTGACTGTTCACGTCTGGATCCTCCAAAGTCCTCTCTTCCTTTTGATCTGTCCTTAGGTCTCAGAGTCTCTCACCATCTTTACTTTACAGCTGTTGCTAGACTCAAAAATTCTATGGGCACGCTTGGTCTTGTTTATCCTGATGTCCCCAGTAGTAGCCTAGAGCCTGTCAAAGAGCCTGCTCACGGAATGTTTGAGAAATAGATGAGACAGTGTGAAAGAGATCTTATTTATTATGATGTAAGTAAAGTAAACACATTCAAGTATATTATATCTCTCTTAGTTTTACAGAACAGACTAAATGTGATAAGGCATGTAAAACTTTATCACCTTTTACTTTTTTTTGTATTTCTTTTTTTTGGGGTTTTTTAATGCATTTTTTAAATTACTTTTTAACTTTACAATATTGTATTGGTTTTGCCATATATCAACATGAATCCGCTACAGGTATACACGTGTTCCCCATCCTGAACCCTCCTCCCTCCCTGTACCATCCCTCTGGGTCATCCCAGTGCACCAGCCCCAAACATCCAGTATCGTGCATCGAACCTGGACTGGCGACTCGTTTCATATATGATATTATACATGTTTCAATGCCAGTCTCCCAGATCATCCCACCCTCTCCCTCTCCCACAGAGTTCAAAAGATCTGAGCCATTTTACTGCTGATTTCTTTTCACATTTCCTTGGAAATGCCTAATACATTGACATGTTATCTTGTTCTTAATAAGTAAATAGGACTTAAAGTTTCCCAATTTATTCTATAAAATAGTAAAACTCTTTACTTTTAAACCTCATAAACATCAATACATGTCTGATTTATATTATTCATAAATTCAGATTCTGAAGCTAGTTAAACTTTCTACTAAAAGGAGCAATATTCATGCAAATTTATCTACATAGAACAGGAACACAAACATGTTATATACTCTCTTTTCTCCAGCCCTTCCCCAACCTTCCACTAGTGAGAACATTAGCTGTTCTCTTCAAATTTTCCTCAGCCTTCACTTGGTGGAGGAAAAGCTGTGGGCTTTGGCCCAGGTGCGGGCACGGGCCAAAGCAGCGGTACGAGCCCTGGCTGAAGCTCGAGCTTGGGCTCTCTCTTCCTCATCTTTCAAAGCCTCCTCATACAAGGATGGGAAGGCAGCAGGGACTTTACCATGGATCCTAGCTACAAACTCCAGCACTTTCATCTTGGTGGTTTCAGAGTAGGCTCTCGGGCCCCACAGAAACTCATAGACTGGAGGATCACTATTGGCCACCTGGCGGTACTCCAGATACTTTTTCTGCACTAAATCTTTGGTGATGAGCCGCTTCACATCCCCATAGATGGGATCCTTCTTCTCCTCATATAACTCCATCAGATTCAGCACTTTCCACACTTGCTCCTCAGTGGCGCAGTTGCCCTTCGTGAGGATCACACCCAGGACAATCATCAGCAGACCCGTCTTGGGAATCTCTCTGTCATTACCTGTCTTTTCATCACAGCCCAGTTCCAGTTTATTGACAAGGACATAAATACCCCTGTTGGGATCCGTTTCCTTCACGTCGAGGCCAAACAGCAGCTCCAGATGCTCAGAGGCTTTCTTGAGGATCTCACTGAAGAGATTCTTGTGCTTGTGGATTACCTTTCTCAGCATATCTCTCTTGGTCACAGGCTCTTTCATTTGATACTTGTGCAGAAGGTAATTCACCAACAAAGGAACCTTCTCGTCTACAGCATCTTTGGAAGACTGCTCAGTGGTATCTTTACTCTGAGAGACTTTTGGCCTTTCCTTTCCTTGATCGGTGGCACCTTCACTAAATTTTGCATCTGAAACAGAGGCAGCAACAGTGGTGGTGGAGCAGACTTTGCCAGGCACTTGAAGACTGCTGGATGTTCCAGTGGCAGCTGAGCTCTGGGGAACATCTTCAAAAGAAGGAGATGGGGAAGAAGGGAATTCTTCTTCCTCTGGTTCAGTGGGCTGAGCTTCCACCAGATCACTGGGCTCTTGTCGAGCCTGGCGGCGTTTTGCACGGGCGCGAAGCTTACTCTTCTGACCCCGAGGCATGATGATTGACAGTACGTGAGAAAGAAGGTAAATGACTCTATCACCTGGAGGAAAGAGGACGAAATGGTGTGAGCCTTCAGTGGGGATAACAGCCCCCTCTGCAGGTTTCCTTGCAGGCACTAAACCCATAAGGCTCCTCTTCCCTGATCAGCCTTTCCCCTGAAGACTGTGTAGAAGTAACTAGAGTTCACCTTTAGGCTGCAGCTCTCCAGCCCTACCTGGGTCCTACTGGAGCTGATATAGAGTCTGGCCAGTCCAGGCCCTCTGGAGCCTCACCTATGCTGGAGTAGCAGGCGTTTCTGTCAGTTCACAATCAGGGCCGTTACCTTGACTTCTGGCAGAACCCGAGGTCCTGTGCTTAACTGCTCTCACGCTGACTCGTCACTCCAAAGCCCTTACATCTCTGACATCGTGGAGGAGGAACTGAAAGGGGACATCACTCTGGGATGGCAGCAGTGACAGAGCTCTCCGGGACTGTCTCCACCCTAGGAGAATCAGGATTCTCACCCCTCACTCAGAGGCCTTACCTTGGTTTCTTGCAGGACCTAAGACTTCTCCCTTGGCTGACCTTAGACCTACCCCTTTGGAGCAAGGCCTTCACCTCTCTGAAAGTCCTAAGAGAAGTTTAGGGAGGTCTCACTTACACATATCTTCACCAGGAACCCTTGCCAGGGATGACATCACATGTAGGGCTCTGTGAAACACCCTCTGTTCTGTGATGAGTTGTCCCCTCAACCCTCGGGTTCCTGATAGTAATTCCTCCCCTTGACTAACTGGTGTCTTCCCTTCTTCAGATCTGAGGCCTATAATAATCAAACCAAGGCCCTCATCCCTCTGGTATCTTGGAATATACAGTGGGGGTGGGGGGCAGACTCAGTATGACAGGTCTCTGAAGGGCTTCCCAGGGCTGGTCACAGAGGAAGGGCCTGACTCGGTGTACCACCCTTCAGTCCTCCCTATGACTTCTAGAAGGGCCTGGCTGGATCAATTCCTTGTAATAGGACCCTCTTCTCTCTGTGACCACTGAGGATAAAGTGAGAGATGTCTTAGCTTGATAGCCCTGCTTAGCTTGACACCAGGGCTTATAACAGGGTGGCGCTCTGTGGGGCCCCTCTTTGTCTTAAGGGAGGACTTCCTACAGTCCTTGCTTAAGGTTCTGAACTTAAAGCCACCCCAAGGACTCCTCCCTCTGCTAGCCTGAATAATCTAGCATTAGACCAAGGCTATTATACACCTCCCTTCCTCCTCCCTCTGCTCCCCACCTCTTCACCCCTGCCCCCTCCCCAAACACCCCGCCCCCTCCCCAAACACCCCGCCCTCGCCTCTTCACACCCCCGCCCCCTCTTCAAACACCCCCTTCACCCAATCCCCCTGGTCCCCTCCCCCAACACTCCCATCCTTACCCCCGTATACCCCCACTAACTTCCCCTACCCCCTGCACTCCCCTCCCCATGGGAAGGTGAGGTGAGGGGGCATGTGGACCTTATGGCCCTGCCAGGAACACCCAGGGCTGACCACATGGACGGGGCTCTATAGGCTCGGCTCAGGGGAGGCCATTTCCCCTAAAATGCAAACAGGGGCATTTATTGACTCCTGGCCAGGCCTGGTATTCCATTCTCTACTGGCTTGAGACAGGCATCCCCCTGGTCAAGTATCTTAACCTCCTGGAGTGGCCAGACGGGACATTAGGTGTGCCGTCACCCATACGTGGGGTCTGACGGGACCAACTGCCGTGACAGGGAGCCCAGGGGATGCCTCTATTATGGGAAAGGGGACGTTCCGCCGAACTCACAAAGGGTTGTTCGTTGATCCTGAGAGGCCCTGCATTCCGCTGCTGGCTTGACGCCAACACCCTGGTCCAATGTTACTATTTTCCTAAGTTCTAGAATATGTCGGCAATATGTCGGACGATCCCTGACCAGCGTCTGACAGGACCCAAGATGGGGCAGAACTTTAGTGCATACGGGGCCTTCTGTCTTTTGAGTTAGAGGGTCCCTCAAACCTTACCTTAACTCTGGTAAAACTCTACCCCTGGTAAAACTCGGACGTCTCTCTCGACCGACCGGATGCCACGCTTCTTCCACCACACAGTCTCACCGCCTAACCTCTGGAGGCGGAAGTCAGTGTGCCGCACATCCGGGTACCTCGGCCCACGCACCCCGTGCTCTCCACGCCCACCGCCCTGCCCCCCAGGCTAGAAAGCAGAGGTGGGGCTTGAGTCTGAAGTGTCTTCCATTATGGATGGTACCCAAAGCCCTCTCTGTGGAGTTAGGGCCTCATTTTGGCTCCTGATGGATTGATTAAAGGCTCCTTGGGAAATGCCACCTCCGTGTAAGCTCCGGACAGTTTCTCAGACTCTTGCCGACAGTGGGTGATGTGAGATGAAGATGCTGCCGCGCGCGTGAGGTAGGGGGACTAGAACGGGTTCTGGGCTGTTAAGAAAAAATTGCATAGCAATGATGGATCTCGTCACTTGTAAATATACTCTCCTGAGTCTGTTAGAAAAATTCTACTTTCTATAGGGAAGAGTCAGATCTGCATAATTTTAGGAACCCAGATCTTTTTATCTTACCTAACATTGCACAGGATAGTGAAATTGATTGCAATTTTGACTCTCATTTATGACGAATATATTATATATCTATTCTAATAATTGCTGCTTTGTACGCAAGGCCCTTGGTTTTGCTACAATTGTCTGTACACCAGCTTTTGAATTTACTTATTCATTTGAATTATCCGTGGCCTTTTCCTTTCTATTTCTGTAAAATGATGATCAGATTTACAATGAACAATTTCTGTTTGTTTTTAATAGTTCTAGCATTTATTTATTTTTGTATGCTTATTCTCTGGTTATGCATTCCAGTCCAATTTTAAACAGAGTTGGTAGCGTGCTGCTTGCTGTGTCTTGTTCCTTACCTTAACAGTAATGCTGACATTTCGCATTTAACATTTCGTTTACTGTAGATTTTAGGAAATGCAAATTCCCTTCTAATGTTAGTTTGCTACATAGTATTATTATGCATTCATGTTTAATTCTTCTCAAAAGCTTTTTCTGCATTTCATCACATGGTCAAATTAATTTTGAAATTTTATCTGTTAATGTGGTAATGTTTTAGGCAGTTTTTTCCTAATGTTATATCATCATTACGTTTCTTGGATTCAGCTTCTTTTTTTTTCCGTTTAATTCACTGCTGTATTTAAACTTCTATGGATTTATTTAGGATCATTTCCTGTGTAGGGGGTGAGTTTGGCTCAAGTATTCTGTTTTCAGGGTGTCCTCAGCTGGTTTTCTTATCAGGGAGAGCTAGCCAGGGAAAATTAGTTAAAAGATTTCCCTTTTTTTTTTTTTAATGCTTTTGATGTGTTTACATAAGATGGTGGTTAATTTTTTGCTTATTATATAATTTGATAGACCTGTCTTGTCCTGAAACATTTGAAAGTGTTGAGGAGAGTTTCAGTTTGTATTTCTCAACTAGAGTTTGCTATTTCTGTTTGGACCACTTGGATAATTAATATTTTTTCTAAATACTTGTCTGTTTTCACTGGGGTTTCAAATTTAATGGCAACATGTATGTTATTTTTATTGGAGAAATTCTCAAACATACACAATGGTAAAGAAACTAGTGTAGTAAAATTAATACACCTGATATCAGAATCAACAATCATCAATACATACTCAATCTCATTCCCATTTATACCCTAGGTACCCCAATCTCTGCCACTGAAATAATGAGAAACAAATCCTAGATATAATATCCTTGCATCTTTAAATATGTCAATACCTGTTTCCAAAAGATAGATATTCTTTATGAAGCACAAACCAATTACACATATCCTACCTTAAAAACTAACTATAATATCAACAAATGTCCATTTATTTTTCACATTTACCTGATACTTTTAAGTGTTTTGCCCTTGAATTAGGGTCAGATGAAGTCTATGCATTGTCAATGTTTTTTTGTCATTATGCTTTCTTTTATGCTTTATATTTTTATGCTTTTAACTTATAGATCTTATCCTCCCCTCCCCCCATAGATACATTACTTCTTTTCTTTGTCATTTATTTGGTTGTTGTTGGGGGGAATAAAAACCTCATCATATGTTCAGTCCAGTTTCCTATGGCTTGGATTTTGCTGATTGCAACATTGATGTCCTTCTCCCCCTGTATTTCTCTAAATAGATTGAAGTTGGATCAGATTAAGGTTTAACTTTTTTATCTGTATTTTTTTTTTCCCTATGGAAAGACCACTGCATGGGTGGTACAGTGAACTTTCATTACTAGGAACCGAATGTATGTCTCTGTTTGTACTGATGTTTGCAGTCTTTGAAGAGTAGCATTTTGTTCATTTGACAAGTCCTGCCTGAGTCTTTGCAGTAGACTGCAGCACGCCAAGCTTCCCTGTCCTTCACTGTCTCCCAGAGTTTGCTCAAATTCATGTCCAGTGAGTCAGTGATGCTATCTAATCATCTCATTCTCTGCCTCCCTCTTCTCCTTTTGCCTTCAGTCTTTTCCAGCATCAGGGTCTTTTCCAATGATGTGGCTCTTTGCATCAGGTAGCCAAAGTATTGGAGTTTCAGCTTCAGCATCAGTCCTTCCAATGAATATTCAGGGTTGATTTCCTTTAGGATTCACTGGTTTGATCTCCTTGCAGTCCAGTGGACTCTCAAGAGTCTTGTCCAGCACCACAATTCAAATGCATCAGTCCTTTGGTGCTCAGCCTTCTTTATGGTCCAACTCTCACAGACACATATATGACTACTGGAAAAACCATAGCTTTGACTATGCGGACCTTTGTCAGTAAAGTAATATCTCTGCTTTTTAATATGCTGTCTAGGTTTGTCTGGGCTTCCACTGGGGCTTCCCTGGTGGCTCAGTGGTAAAGAATCTTACCTGCCAATGCAGGAGACAAGAGACATGGGTTTGATCCTGAGTCGGAAAGATCTCCTGGAGGAGGGCATGGCAACTCACTCCAGCTTTCTTTACTGGAGAATCCCATGGACAGAGGAGCCTGGAGGGCTACAGTTCATAGGGTCACAGAGTCAGACATGACTGAAGCGACTGAGCACTAGGTGTGTCATAGCTTACCTTCCAAGGAGCAAGCGTCTTTTAATTCCATGGCTGCACTCACCATCTGCAGTGATTTTGGAGCCCAAGAAAATAAAATCTGTCACTGCTTCTACTTTTTCCCCTTCTATTTGCCATGAAGTGATGGGACTGGATGCCATGATCTTAGTTTTCTGACTGTTGATTTTTAAGCCAGCCTTTTCACTCTCCTCTTTCACGCTCATCAAGAGGTTCTTTAATTCCTCTTCACTTTATGCCATTAGAGTGGTATCATCTGCATGTCTGAGGTTGTTGATATTTCTCCCGATAATCTTTATTCCAGGTTGTGATACATCCAGCCCGGCATTTTGCATGATGTTCTCTGCATTTACGTTAAATAAACAGGGTGACAATATACAGTGTTGTCATACTCCTTTCTCCATTTTGAACCTGTCTGTTGCCCCATGTCTGGTTCTAACTGTTGCTTCTTGACCTGCATACAGGTTTTTCAGGGGTCAGGGAAGATGATCTGTTATTCTCTTTAATCATTTTCTACAGTTTGTTGTGATCCACAAAGTCAAAGGCTTAGTCAATGAAGCAGAAGCAGATGTTTTTCTGGAATTCCCTTGCTTTTTCTATGATCCAATAGATGTTGGCAATTTGATCTCTGGTTCCTCTGCCTTTTTCTAAACCCAGCTTGAATGTCTGGAAGTTCTCCGTTCACATACTGTTAAAGCCCAGCTTGATGGACTTTGAGCATTACCTTGCTAGCATGTGAAAAGAGTACAATTGTACGGTAGTTTGAACATTCTTTGCCACTGCCCTTCTTTGGGATTGAAATGAAAACTGACCTTTTCCAGTCCTTGTGGCTACTGCTGAGTTTTCCACATTTGCTGACATATTGAGTGCAGCACTTTCACAGCATCATCTTTTAGGATTTGAAATGGCTCAGCTAGAATTCCATCACCTCCATTAGCTTTGTTCCTAGTGATGCTTGCTAAGGCCCACTTGACTTCACATTGCAGGATGTCTGGCTCTAGGTGAGTGATCACACCATCATAGTTATCTGGGTCACGAAGATCGTTTTTGTATAGTTTTGTGTATTCTTGCCAGCTCTTCATAATCTTTTCTGCCTTCATTGGGTCCTTACCATTTCTGTCCTTTATCATGCCCATCCTTGCATAAAATATTCCCTTAATACCTTCAATTTTCTTGAACAGGTCTCTAGTCATTCCCATTCTATTGTTTTCCTTTCTTTTTTTGCATTGTTCATTTCAAAAGGCTTTCTCTCTCCTTGCTATTCTTTGGAACTCTGCATTTAAATGGGTATATCTTTCCCTTTCTCCCTTGCTTTTCATTTCTCTTCTTTCCTCAGTGATTTGTAAAGCCTCCTCAGAGAACTAATTTGCTTCTTGCATTTCTTTTTCATTGGGATGATTTTGGTCACTACCTCCTGTACAGTGTTACAAACCTCTGTCATAGTTCTTCAGGCACTCTGACTACCACATCTGATACCTTGAATCTATTCATCACCTCCGTTGTATAATCGTCAGGGCTTTGATTTACATCATACTTGAATTGCCTAATGATTTTCCCTATTGTCTTCAACTTAAGCCAGAATTTTGCAATAAGGCGCTCGTGATCTGAGCCACAGTCAGCTCTAGGTCTTGTTTTTGCTGACTGTAGAGGTTCTCCATCTTAGGATGTGGAGAATATAATAATTCTGATTTCAGTATTTACCATCTGGTGA
This sequence comes from Bos mutus, assembly GCF_027580195.1. Lineage (NCBI taxonomy): Eukaryota > Metazoa > Chordata > Mammalia > Artiodactyla > Bovidae > Bos > Bos mutus. The sequence goes on from NC_091646.1 coordinate 104,642,005, forward strand.
TGTGCATGTGTAGAGTTGTCTCTTGTGTTGTTGGAAAAGGCTGTTTACTATCACCAGTGTGTTCTCTTGGAAAAACTCTATTAACTTTTGCCCTGCTTCATTTTGTACTCCAAGGCCAGACTTGCCTGTTACTCCAGTTATCTCTTGACTTCCTACTTTTGTTTTCCAATCCCCTATGATGAAAAGGACATATTGTTGTTTGTGTTAATTCTATAAGGTCTTGTAGGTCTTCATAGAAATGGTCAACTTCAGCTTCTTCAGCAACAGTGGTTGGGGCATAGACTTGGATTACTGTTATGTTGAGTCGTTTGCCTTGGAAACGAACCAAGACCATTCTGTTGTTTTGGAGGTTGCACTCAAGTACTGCATTTTGGACTCTTTCGTTGACTGTGAGGGTTACTCCATTTCTTCTAAGGGATTCTTGCCCACGGTAGTAGATATCATGGTCATCTGAATTAAATTTGCCATTTCCGTACATTCTTGTTCACTGATTCCTAAGATGTCCATGCTCATTCTTGCCATCTCCTGCTTGACCATGTCCAATTTGCCTTGATTCATGGACCTAACAGTCCAGGTTCCTATGCAATATTGAGCTATTAGTAATTGCCCTCTGCTCTTCCCCAGTAGCATTTTGGACACCTTCCGACCTGGGAGGGCTCATCTTCTGGTCTCATATCTTTTTGCTTTTTCATACTGTTCATGGGGTTTCATGGCAGTAATACTGGAGTGGTTTGCCATTCCCTCCTCCAGTGGACCATGTTTTGTTAGAACTGCCCATTATGACCCATCTGTCTTGGGTAGCCCTGCACAACCTGGCTCATAGCTTCATTAAGTTATGCAAGCTCCTTTGCCATGACAAAGCTGTGATCCGTGAAGGGGGAAGATTAGCATATTTATCCATTAATTAATTGATAGTTGCATAATATTAATTTTCTCTATTATTTCTTCCAAGTTTGCTAGATGACATATTTATCTATGTAGAAACCTATCCTTGTCCTCCATTTGGTAATGATATTTATACTATTCTCTTAGAATATTTAAGTTCTTTTTGCATCTATGTTTTGTACAGTGTTATTTAATTAATATAACTTCTGTTTCTTTCCTTTTTAATTGATAACTATAAAACTGTCAGTTGTATCAATCTTTTCAAAGAATAGGCTTTTGTTAGTTGGCTTCATTATCTTTTAATTAATCATTGCTACATTTTTCTTCATTATTTTCTGCATTGTATTTTGAGAGGTTGAATATTATGCTCTTTCTCTAGTTTCTTAAATTTTTTTGCATGTTTTAAATATTTCTAATTTTTACCATTATGATTTTAGTTTCAAATAACTGTACTTTTATTTCCAGATACTGTTTTACTTCTTTTTCAAATTAGCCTGTTCTCTTCCCTAATTTCTTATTCTTATGGTCTCTATGCTTTCTATTGTCTTTAATGGATTTTATTTTTATATATTAGTTTCAGGTGTACAACATAATTCAATTTTTATATACTGTGAAAAAAATCACCTCATTAAGTCTAGTTTACACCCATCACCACATATAATTACATTTTTTTTTCATGTGGTGATTTTTCTATCTCTTAGATACATCACAGCTCACCTTACTCCTTTATCTGGAATTGATTCCTAATATTTATTGGTCTTAATTAGCCCAATCCCAAATGTAATAATAATAAAAAGAACAAAGTAACATCTCTTTGTAATTAAGTCTAGATAAGTTCTAGAAGAGTAATTTTTGAAGCCAGAACTTAAAAAAATCACATTTAAATAGTTTTAACTATATATAAGGTTGCTAATAAACAGAAGCAGTTGCTGTGAAATTACCATAAAAGTACAGGAAATAAATTACTTAAAATGAAAGAGAATAATAAACTAATTTATGGCAAACATGTTTATGTGACCTCAAGGCATAAGTTCCAAAGAAGAGAGTCAGGTGTGTGACATATTTATATATTGCCTATACTGTGTTACAGAAAGATAAGCTTTTTAACTGTACATCTCACAAGTAGATGATATTTTGCTCAAAACTGACTACTCTTCTTTGAGATTGCTCACCACGTTGGTCACTGTGCTTTACCTAGGCATTTGCTGTTTTCATTATCATATAGATCATATTTTGATATTCACATTGATTTTTGTTAACCACAAACCAGCTATTAAGATATAACTTATTTTAGCAAGTAATTCATGAACAGCCATCCTTACTCCATCTCTACTACTTCTATTATCCCTCAACTCCATATCTCATCAGTGATCCTCTACCCATCAGCAACAACCCAGTGTCTTATGATAGTATCTCACGTATATTCTTAGTATTCACCATATTCTTTTTTTTTCTTTTTCTTTTTTCCACCACATTCTTAATCTCTGCCCTATTCATTAAGCTTTAACCAGTTATGGACTCTGTTTTCATATCTGTCTCCAGGGATTAGACTTGAGAATGAGCTGTGATTTTTGGATAGAATATAGAATAGTTTTAAATAAATATAGAATTAGTTTTAAAGAACAACAAAAAAAATACTTCTATCATCATATAGCTTAGATATGGCAACTATCCATGTTTTTGTTTTATTTTTTTGCTTATCTTTACTTTTAGCTTATCTTTATTTTTTAGCATACTGCCTAGAAATTAGGGACAAATGTTAGCACTGCCTTTTTCGAGTTTATAATATAAAAACAGGAATAATAGAAGAGGAAGCACAGACTTCAAATATTCTCAACTGATAGTATTGTAATGAGTGTCCAAAGTCTCTTTTTTCATGTTGACTTATATGGGTTTCTAGGGTTCGTTCCTAATCATGGCATCATGCTGATACTATCTCTGAAGAAGATTCAATAGTATTCAGAGTCTACTGAGCTAGTAAAGTTTCTTGAAGTGAAGTGAAGTCGCTCAGTCATGTCCGACTCTTTGCAACCCCGTGGACTGTAGCCCACCAGGTTCCTCGGTCCATGGGATTCTCCAGGCAAGAATACTGGAGTGGGTTGCCATTTCCTTCTCCAGGGGATCTTCCCGACCCAGGGATTGAACCCAGGTCTCCTGCATTGCAGGCAGATGCTTTAACCTCTGAGCCACTAGGGAAAGTTTCTTAAGGGATCAAAAATGTCCTCTAATTCTAGCTTCCAAATTTCCCATAATGACATCAAGTGCAACTGCTAAAAATGATTGACTAAAACTGGGCCTCTTCTTTAGAGTAGTCTTTGTTGGTCCGTGATAGAAACAGCTTTGTGATGTTGTCCAAATCTCTAACGCCACCAGCACCAGTATCCTGGTTCAACACTGGGGCCAGGAGATTAATCCTGAAGCTGATGAAATCCAGGCAGAAGATATCTAAACTACTGATTACTGTAGCCAGCACCATAGTAGTATAGATAACTATGACATGGAATTAGTAGTATTGCTGCCCACGTGAATACAGAACTCAATGATGATATCTGCTGCATCACATCTGGATATAAAACTACACTCCCCCCTCCTCCATAAACACATTTGAAATTGTGCAGTACTTTAAGAAAGAACATGAGGAAGGGGATAAGACAAGAGCCTATGACAGAAGTCATGAAATTTTTCAGTAGTTAAATACCTTTGTTACCCCATATTCTTGCACATAATACCATACAAACATTGTATACAGCTATTTAGATAATTATATAAGATAATTGATGCAAGTTATGAGTAGAATGAATTTGTTGCCTACAATTTTAAATTGTTTATTCTGCTTCAATACAGAAGAAATTCAGATTTAGGCACATAATTAGCAAAGGAGCGTATAGTGATGTAACTTAAATATTCACATATATTCCTCAAATGTGTGTAAATAAAAATATATAAATTTATATATACCATAAATATATAAATAATTCTGAAATATATATAAATTTAGATCCAAAGGATCTATAAATATGTAATATATACACATACATATTCTTACAGTTCTGACAACATTTAAAGTAAAAAATATGGACATAAGTAAAAATAGTGTATATGTAAGAATAGAGGGTTCATTTTTATCATTATTTAATCTCAATGAGTTTGTTGTTCTGTTAAAAACAAACAAAAAACTACTTGTGCTGTAAGTAGACAAGTTAAAATGGTTGTAGAATTGCTTTGATAAATGATTGGTATGAAAAGTATATTACTTGATGTACACTTTTACACTTCACCATGTTATATATCTCACTTTTTAATGATATATTTGAAGCTAGTTAAACTATTTGAAGATGTTCAAACTTATGATACATATTAAAACAAAAATAGAAGCAAAATGAAAAATTTAAATGGTATTTTAAAGGCTGATTTGTTTGTTTGTTGTTTGCAAACAAAAAAAATAGAGATATATGGTTGCTGTCAAGAACTGTGAAGAGGATAAGATTTTTATTCTTCTTGCAATATAACAAGTTAGCCTGTCACAGTTTCATGGATGCTGGCAGAAAACACAAGACTCTTGGATAAGAGACAAAGAACATTATTACTCATAGCAATGGTAGTGGCTAGAATATTGGCATTTCTTTACACTGGTTACCCAAGTCCTAGTAACCAGACTGACACGAAGAGGTCTAGGTGACACCAGAATGTACCAGAATGTGAGTTGCATTGCAGGAGAGGATCCCTGTGTTTAGGAAACCTGAATCTTGTATAACGGGCAGAAATCATGTCTTCTCCCTGCTCTGGAGACATTATTTATTATCTTCCAAGGCTGTTTGCCACACAGACTTTGTTGAAAAATCATCTGAAACAAAAGGCAACCAGTGTCTCACAAGATGTGCAGAAATGCAAGCGACCCATAGAGAATTGTCCCTAGTCTTTACATGTTTTATTTAATAGTCATTTGGATAGTTGATTCTCTCCTTAGACCTAAACTTTTGGTGAAGTAATATGAATGGATTATTTGTGGAAAAATAACCTTTGCAAAAATGTATTGTCTCAATCAATCCATTTTCTTAACATCCATCTAGTGCACATTTTATTGAGAGAATATAAACAGTAGGACATAAATTAAAAATGCACATAAACAAATTGGTTTCAGGAATTATATGTTTAAGTGACTATTGACTCACAAAATGCACTCACTATTGAAATGCTTATTCCAGGTGAGTTTATTCAATTGGAAGTTAAAGGTTAAGCAAAATGAAAAGATCCTTTGTTTTTCCATTTTGTGTATCAAAATAAGCTGTCACGAAAACATCTGCTGCTGCTGCTAAGTCGCTTCAGTCGTGTCTGTACGGGCAGCCCACCAGGCTCCCCCGTCCCTGGGATTCTCCAGGCAAGAACACTGGAGTGGGTTGCCATTTCCTTCTCCAGTGCGTCAAAGTGAAAAGTGAAAGTGAAGTCGCTCAGTCCTGTCCAACTCGTAGTGACCCCATGGACTGCAGCCCACCAGGCTCTGCTGTCCATGGGATTTTCCAGGCAAGAGTACTGGAGTGGGGTGCCATTGCCTTCTCCCATGAAAAAAAAGGCACGTGGGGTGGGGGGTGGGGCGCGCGGAGCAACCCCCTCACCCCTCCCCACGAACCCTCGGGCCGACCTCGAGGGATGTGGTGGGGAGGGCCGGGCGGGAAGAGGGAAACACACTGGAGGCGACGCCACCGGTTGCGGGGCAGGGTGGCGGGGCGCCCCCAGCTGGGGACGGAGGCACGGAGGGGCTGGCGGCGGGGGCGGGGCGGGATGAAAACATCTATGTTCCCCTAAATGGAATTAATCAAAGATATAAAGGTCAGATAGGTGAATTTAATGAAAGCTGTATGGTTAGGAAAAACCTTTTTCTTGCATTTTGCACACACTGACCATTAGTATGTGACAGGTAGATGTTCTTGATTGCTCTGACCGCAAACTTCTAAGCTTTTCAATGGCACAATAATAAGCATTCATTTCCTTCTCTAATGAGACATCATATGTTCTCTAACATCCTGTAAATAAGGATCTAATGAGACATCATATGTTCTCTAACATCCTGTAAATAAGGAATCAGTGAGATATAATAACACATTAATCCTTACCGGTGTTCTAATGGGAGTAGCCTTTGGCTATAGGGAGATTTTTGTAATATTAAATTTCAAAATTTAACATTTAGCATTCTAAGCACTATGATCATCTCCTAACAACAATCTAAGGAGTGATCATCATTACCTTGGAATTCAAAAGAAAATGCCTCTACTTGCATTTTTGAAACCACTAGTATATTAACTGATGAAATTTCTTGTCAAGGAGGATGGGGGTAGTTTGGGATCAAATAGTCTTTAAATCAACTCAAATCACAGATACATACGAAACTGCTAAAAATCTCCTGGTTATTATATCACTTATCAGAATGTGTTGAAGCTGTGTTTCAAAACCAAATATAGTTATATTAAAACTGCTTATAAAATAGTCCAAAACATACCAGCTCTCCCTCTAAAAATTCATGGGGTGTAAAAATAAAAACACCGAATATGCCATGTTAAACTGAAGATCCCTTATGATTAATCTCTATTTTTTGCTACAAGTTTATAAATATGCCAATAATTCCTGCGCTGCATTAAAAAATCTTGCTTATAAACTGACCATGGCAACAAAGATACAAAAGTCCACATTTTAAAAATATGAATTTAAATTTCTCCTTAACACTGACATAAAAACAGGCAGTGACTAGAGTTGCATCAATCCTTCCCAACTGTCTCAAAAAATATGTGCACTGTTACAATAAAAACAGTTCACCAGCTGTTTATGTAAAAATTATTTGACGAAAAACAAGCATGGCCATATGGCACTCTAGCTCTGCTGTGGGATCATGAAGAATAATTTTGTAGGCTGTAGTACATAATGGTCATGCTAAGTGGGGTGTCAACTATTGCAGACACATTACGTTAATAGTTAATCTGCCCTTTTATCCTCAAAGTACTTATATTTCTTAACAGCTTGTAGTTTAGAAACAAGTTTAACAACTCACTTATTAAGAATTAAAATTTTGGAAATGATAAAATATTTGATGTAATTTGAACAAACACAACATTTATTTACTAATTGGATGATAAGAATGTGATAGAGGAGCTGGTTTTTCGTTTCTAACCAGAGGTTCCAGAATATGAATGCATTGCACCACTGATTTAGAAGAAGAAAAAATTAGAAGAGGTACTTCATTTAAGAACCATATCAACATACTCACTTGCATTCTCAAAGAGTGTTAAGAGTTGTACCATACTCACCTTTATGTTCTTTGCAACATCGATTGCTGTGTCTTGCACATTGTAAGCTATAGTAAATATTGGCTGAATGGGACACTCAAAGAAATGAATTATAAATGCCACTGGCAGACCCTCAAATCTTTAGGTTTATTTAGAATTTCTGAAATACTTTGGGGAATAATCCTCATCCATTATGTAGACTGCATAAAAGAATGATGTTTAATAGCTTATGAAATTCTAGTATTTTACTCTCACATTAACTCTCCTTATTGAGTTGCTTATATACTGGGGGCTAGAGACTACTGAAAGACAAAAGTGAATGGCCTGAATCTCATTAGCAAATTAGACTAATTAATTTAAGACCCTGTAAAAGAAAGTGGAAATCAAAATGGAGAAGAAAAAAGCCAGGTTAGAGTCCAGTCATTCACATTTGTATGTTTTAGTCGATACCCTGACAAAAAGATGTTTGTTGACATGTGGCTCTGTCATTAATAACTTTAAAATGTCAACTGAGTGTCATGGTGACATTAATAACTGAGAAAGAAACCACAGCAGATACAGTTCTTTAAGAAAAATGTTGCAGATGTACCATCTATTTCTAAAATGCTTATCCTCTGTGGTTTTCATGGTTCATTTGATACACGAATGCCTAGTTTAAACTTGTGATCTATGTGGTTCCCCTGCATATGAATTCCAAGACAAAGATGTTAATATTTTATTTCAGAGACTTAGAACTCCACACTGAAGCATTTCAGATTGTTCATGATTGCCTTGTTTATAATGGTAAACCCACTGGTGTGTAGGTGATTATATCTCACGGGACACTGAAAGGAGGCTATAGACTCTGGTATGGATAGCTGGTATTGGTTCATGGAATATTCATGGAATATAACAATCATAACTATCAAGGGTATGTTATGAAAGTAATTGGAAAGATATTCAAGGGAACAAAGTTTTTCAGTTGTTATAGACACAAATAATGAGATCTCATAACTTGATATTTGAACGATGGGACTAGAATCACAGAAGTTACAAGACTTCAGTCAATGACTGTTGTAATGGAGCAAAGCTCATAAAATTGAAAGAGACTCTAATATATAACATTATTATCCCTCTATGATATTCATGTTTAAGAAAGATTAAAGTTTTTAGTGAATTTGTTTCACATGCTACACAAAAATCTATCAGACTCTTTTCTAGGAGTGCATACCTTTTCATTGATTTTTATTATGGCATGTGATTAAAGTAACTGACTTTTATTACTTTAAAATACCTTTTTAGCCAGAGAATCTGCTGCTCATTTGTTCACTATGAGAAGTGTTTTTAGTAAAATATTGGATACATACATATTTAAGATTTCAAGGATATACACAATATTTGAGAAGGCAACAGTATGGATATTGAGAGATATGCTTACCAAGAATGGATATGGGTCATATGAAGTAATGGGTGATGATAATTGGTGAACTAAAATATTATAATAATTTGTGAAATAAAAATCAACTTGTATTAGGAAATAAGAATACATGCAAAGGGAGTTCAGATTTCTTTATGGATAAATATTATATATTTTAAAAATTCATAATAAGATATTAAAATTAAGCATGCTTACTTTTTTAAAAGTAAAGGATTATCCAAAGAAGAGATAAAATTACCCATCATTTCATATCCAGATATAGCCTGTAAAGGTACATTTTTAAAGTTTATTCACAGTATTTTAAATTTTCTGTAGTGTTTGTGGCAAACACTTTCTGCATCTTTATTTCTGCTTTGTTCATTTAATTTGCATACAGAATTTTAATTCTTTGTAGCTAAAACTATCATATTTATCATTTATATAAGATTTCTGAATTTGAAGTCATAAAGATTGTTTTCTCTCCCAAATACTCTTTTAATATTTTTCTACCCTTTTTAACCCTTAAATTTGTAATATATTTATTTACCAGGCAAAATCATAAATAGCTGATGTACCATTTTCCTTGGTTTTTTAAAAATTTCTTGCAGTGAAGCTTCTGTTGTTGGCTGTTGCTTTAGTTTGTTACTGTGTGTGTTTAAAACTTTTATTGAAATTTACTGTACATAAGAACAAAAGTGAACTAATCATAGTTACAGCTCAGTGTATTTTCAAAAACTGAACACATCCATATAACTGTTGTCCAGATCAAGAAAAAGAACCACGACAGACAGTACTGTGAAAAAAAAATTGCCACAGACATGCCATCTGTTCTTAAAATTCAGAAGCCCCCAACATACTTCCTTAAAGTTGCTACTCCTTCCAAAAGATGACTACTATCATAACTTTTTAAAGTTCTAAGAGATAAATTTGCTAGTTTTTGAACTTTATATAAATTAAAACAATAATATAACTGCTTTTCATATAACTATTGACCATTTGGATATTCTCTTTTATTAAGTGCTTATTCAGGTCTTTGTCTATCTTTCAATTGAGTTGTCTCCCTTTTTCTTTTGTCTTATAGTTCTCTTTGCATTTTGAATGTAAAGACTGTTAGAAGTTCGTAGGGAATTTATCTTTTCCCATTTTGGGGCTTGCTTTTACATTCTCCTGTGTATGTTGATCCCAAAAGTTTGGCAATCTTAATATATCTTATTTTATCACTTAAAAATTTTTTTTTAAATTTTATTTATTCATTTATTTTTGGCAGTGTTGTATCTTCATTGCTGCATGGGCATTTTCTCTAGTTGCAGCCAGCAGGGGCTACTCTTTTTTGCCGTCCGCAGACTTCTCATTGCAGTGGCTTCTCTTGTTGCAGAGCACGGGCTCTAGGATGCACAGGCTTCAGTAATGGCAGCACATGGGCTCAGTAGTTGTGGCTCCCAGGTTCAAGAGCACAGCCTCAGTAGTTGTGGCACACAGGCTTAGTTGCTCGGTGGCATGTGGGATCTTCCCCAATCAAGGATGGAACCTGTGTTCCCTGCATGGGCAGGCGGATTATTTACCACTGAGCCACCAGAGAAGCTCTAAAAATTTTGATTATAATTTTTGTATCCTATTTAAGAAATTGTTGTCTGTTTCATGGTTATGAAAATGTTCTAACACATATTCTTCTAAACACTATATATGTATTTTTCATTGAAGTATAATTGATGTATTGTTTTAACTTTCACAGATATGCAATTCATCTACAACTGAGTTTTTTATTTGTTAGCTTTATTGCGAACTAACACAATAATGAAGTCTCCCCCTCCTCCATAAATATTCTGTTGATCCAGTACCTTTTACAAATAGGCACTTCTTTTTTCAACGCGTTCAGTTGTCATAAATCAAGTGCTTGTGTATATGTGGTTCTATTTCAGAACTCTCTGGTCTTCTCTGTTGGCCTGTTTTACTCTTCTTTTGTAAGTACCATATTGTCTTAATTACTGTAGTTTTTAAAATCATTTTTGATATCTGGTAGTGTAAGTAACAAATTTTTGCTCTTCTTCAAGATTGCCTTGGCTATGCTTGGCTCTTCATATTTCTATACACATTTAGAGTCAACTTGCCAATTTCCATTTTTAAAAAACTACATAAATTTTGATTGAGAGTGCATTGATAATAGGAGGAGACTTGACATCTCTAAAACATTCAGTTTGCCAATCAATGAATAATTATTTAGATCTTTAATTTTTCTCAGCTATATTTTGTAAAGACATCTTTGCTCACATTTGCTAAATTTACTTCTGGATATTTTATTTCTTTAGACGACTTAGTAAATGTTTTCTTTAATCACATTTTTGTTTATTTAAATGATAATAATATAAGAATACAGGTAATTTCTTTATATTCATCTGTGTCCAAATCTTGATGATTTTATCCATTGTAAATATTTTGTCTAGAGAGTACTAAAATTTTTATGGAAAACTTTTTATGGTTATTAATTGCAATTAATAACCATTTAATTTTTTTGAATCCTTATGTCTTTTTATTGAAGTATAGTTGATTGATGATATTGTGTTAGTTTCAGGTGTACAGCAAAGTGATTTGGTTATATATATATTTTTTTTTCAGATAATTTTCCATTGCAGATCATAAGATATTGAATATAGTTTCCTGTATTATACAGTAACTCCTTTTCACCCATCTACTTTGTAAATAGTAGTTTGTATCTGTTAATTCCATATTCCTAATTTATCCCTCCCCCATGTCTTTCCTCTTTGATAACTGTGAGTTTGTTTTCTGTCTGTGAGTCTATTTCCATTTTGTATATAGATTCATATGGATTATTTTTTAGATTCCACATATAAGTGACATCACATATGGTTTGTGTTTCTGTCTGACTTACTTCACTTAGTATGGTATCCTCTGAGTCCATCCATGTTGCTGCAAATGGAAAGATTTCATTCTTTTTTATGGCCAAGTAATATTTCATTGTATATGTATACCACATCTTCTTAAATCAGTCATCTGTTGAAGGACACTTGAGTTATTTTCATGTCTTGACTGTTGTAAATGGTGCTGCTGTGAATATTGGCATACATGTATTTTTTCCCATTATGGTTTTCTCTGGATATATGCTCAGGAGAGGGATTGCTCGATCATATGGTAGCATTAATTTTAGTTTTTTAAAGAGCCTCCATACCGTTCTCCATAGTGGTTACACCAACTGACATTCCCATCAACAGTGTAGGAAGGTTCACTTTTCTCCAGACCCTCTCCAGCATTTATGATTTGTAGACATTTTGGTGACAGCCATTCTGATTAGTGTGAGGTGGTACCTTATTGAAGTTTTGATTTGTACTTTTCTAATGATTAGTGATCCCTGGAGAAGGAAATGATTAGTGATGTTGAGCATCTTTTCATATGCTTGTTAGCCATCTGTATGTCTTTTTTGCAAAAATGTCTATTCAGATCTTCTGCTCATCTTCTAATTCTTATAATCCTAGTTATCAAGGGAATGTGGAATAAAATGGTGGCAACTGGGCTAGATTTGAAGAGTTTTGTGCACCATCATATGGAGTACTGAAGTTACTCCATAGGGACAAATACTTTTACATACAGTTACAACAAAGTAGACTTAAGAAGAAGAGTGAAAGGGGGACCTAAAGCTATTAAGCAGGCATTCCTTAGTAATAGCATGCATAGAGCCCATTTTGATTCCCAAATATCTCACTGTAACACACACTTGATGGCTGGCAACACCTCTAACATAGCTGGGGTGTGATGGATATTTCCTTTGCACATTGCCAACATCTCTTTACTTGCTTGACCTCAGAGGATTCTTCAAAACTGGGAATGCTTTTTCTGGGATTTCCCTATTTTCTGTTTCACTGACCCTATTCTTTCACACCTACTTTTGAGGATTCGCATTCCTGCTTTTAATTTCTTGTCTTAGATTCTGTTCTTGATTTCACTTAAGAAATTATCCTTCTCCTTTTCTTTGAAAAAAGTAGGGGTAAATGGTCTTTATTTGCAAGCTACCTGTTCTCCTTAATGAAGTTTGAGTGTTCCCTAGAAGCAGAGTTCAGTGCAACTAGACCGAAAGTCTTTAGTAGTCCTTGTACAAGGTAACTTGAAAGGATCCCACATTTTATAGTTCATATGTGAAAGAAACTTGATACCTAACCTTGGCAATAATTCTTTTGAATCTTTATGTCTTAATGTATGTATATATGTATGTATCCTTATGCTTTTTGTTTTGTTTTTATCTTGTTTTTAAATGGTATTCTTTCTGCCCCATGATTTTTTAAAAATTGAATTATAGTTGATTGACAATATTGTGTTAGCTTCAAGAGTACAGAAAAGTGATTCAGTTATATGTATTTTTTTCAGATTATTTTCCTTTGTAGATCATTATAAGATATTGAATACAGTTACCTGTGCTATATAGTAACTCCTTGTTACTTCCCTATTTTATGTATAGTAGTTTGTATCTGTTAATCCCATACTCCTAGTTAACTCTTATATACTACTTTAATGGGCTTTCCAGGTGGCACTAGTGGTCAAGAGCCCTCCTGCCAATGCAGGAGACATAAGAGACGTGGGTTCGATCCCTGGGTCAGGAAGATCCCCTGGGGAAAGGAAGGGTTACTCACTCCAGTATTCTTGCCTGGAGAATCCCATGGACAGAGGAGCCTGGTAGGCTACAGTCCATAGGGTCATAAAGAGTCAGACAAAACTGAAGTGACGTAGCATGCATGCATGCATGCATACTGCTCTAATATATAATACTCCATCATGCTTCTTTCCCTAACTCCCTGGAAGTTTTGATTTATTTATTCATTATTGATATTTTTATTTAATTACATTGTGATTGAGTGTGTTTATTAGTTGCTCAGTCGTGTCCAACTCTTTGCAACCCCATGGATTGGGGCCTGCCAGGCTCCTCTGTCCATGAAATTTCCCAGATAAGAGTACTGGAGTGGGTTGCCATTCCCTTCTCCAGGGGATCTTCCCAATGCAGAGATCAAACCAGGGTCTCTTGCATTGCAGGCAAACTCTTTATCCTCTGAGCCACTAGGGAAGACATTGTGATAATATTACATTATTTAAATTCTTTGGAATTCCCTTAAAGTTGTTCTATGGTCTAGTATATGGTCAGTGATTTTAGATGTTCCCTGTGTGCCTGAAAAAAAATGTGTGTTATGAATTTACTGGATGAAATGTTCTATATATATTCTGTACATTAAATTTAAAACTGTTAAAATGTCTTGTATTTTATACATGTTTTACTTGTTTGATCTGTCAATTCAGAGAAGCATACTAAATATAAATATTATATATTAGAGATTTCTATGTATAGTATCATGTCACTATCAAACAGTTTCAGTTTTACTTCTTTCCTTCCAATTTGGATGCCTTTTATTTCTTTATCTTTGCTGATTTACTGTGGCTAGGTCTTCCAATACTACATTGAATAGTGGTAGGAAATGTGAGCATTCTTTTCTCATTCCGGATCCTAGAGAAAAAACTTTCAGTTACAACTGACTGTGATGTTAGCTTTGGGTTTGTCATAAATGGCCTTTATTATGTTCCTGCTATACCCACTTTTTGAGTGTTTTTAATCATAAATGGATGTTGAATTTTGTCAGATGCTTTTTTGCAATCTATTGAGATGATCATGTGATTATTATACTTTATTTTGTTAATGTGGCATATCATGTTGATTGATTTGAAAATATTGAACCCTGAACTAAATCCCACTTTATCATGATGTATGCTCTTTTTTATGTATTATTAAATTCATTTTTTAAAGTATTTTTGCATCTGTGTTCACCAGAGATATTGGCTTGCTATTTTCTTTCTTTTGTGTGTGTGTGTGTGGTGTCTTTGTGTGTTTTTGGTATCAAGGGAATGTTGGTCTCATAGAATGAGTTTGAAAGTGTTCCCTTCTTTGATTTTTTGGAAAGTTTGAGAAGGATAGGTGTTTACTCTTCTTTAAATGTTTGGTAGAATTTCCCTGTAAAGCTGTCTGGTCCTGGACTTTTGTTTGTTGGGAGTTTTTTGAGTAATGATTCAATTTCAATACCAGTAAGTGGTCTGTTCAGAATTTCTGTTTCCTTCTGATTCATTCTTGGAAGATTGTATGTTTCTAAGAATTTGTCCATTTTTTCTAGGTTGTCCTATTTGTTGGTTCATAATCGTTCATAGTATTCTCTTACAATGTTTTGTATTTCTGTAATACAAGTTGTAACTTCTTTTTCGTTTATTTGCTCTTTTTTGCTTCATGAGTTTGGCTAAAGATTTATCAATTTTGTTTATTGCCTCAAAAAGTCAACTCTTGGTTTCATTGATCTTACCTGTTGTTTTTTATCTCTATTTTACTTATTTCCTCTCTGATCTTTATTATTTCCCTCCTTCTGCTGACTTTCAGGCTTTGTTCTTTATGTAATTCCTCTAGATGGAAGTTATGTTGTTTATGAGACATTTTTCTTGTTTCTTGAAATAGACTTGTATTGCTATACACTTTACTCTTAGAACTGACTGTCTCTGTATGAAATTAGGTGAAACATTCTTTATCTAATTGTCTTGATAGAGTATCCTTGTGTGGAAGCATCCCTATGTAGTCTTGGTGTCTGCAGTGGATTTGGTGGGAAAGCTGAATATGAAGTCAGCACTGGTTACATGTTTTCCTGGTATGCACTGGCAGCTGCCACCTTGATGGGTTGTAAGACTGGAGTTGGAGGGGCCAGAGCCTGGGCCAGATGTGAGTGGTTCTTTCTCCCAGGCTCAATGGCAGGTACCACCCTGATGAAGCTGGGGCCAGGACCCAAGGGACTAGAGCTTCAAATCTGAGCTAGCTCCCTGGTTCAATGGTGGTCTCTGCCTTGGTTGGAGTTGGAGCTGGACCCTAGGAGCTGGAGCCACCAGTCTAAACTAGCTCCATTTCTCCCCTGCACAGATGGCAGTCTCTGACTTGGTCAGGAGGAGTGCTGGAGCAGGATGGTCTGGAGCAGGAGCTTGGTGCAGGCTAGGGGGCATTCGGGGGTGGTTCAGGTAGGCCAACTGGAGCATTAGGCAGTTTTCAATCTGCTGTTTCCACACTGGGACTGAGAGCAAGCAGGTCTGTGCACATGCAGAATCTCAATTTCCTACAGCCCTCCAGTAAGCTCTACTGGTTTTAAAACCAGCCAAGGGACTTATCTTCCCAGTTTTGAATCCCAGGGCTGGGCTGCCCCATATGGAGCTCAAATCCCTCACTCTTTAAGAAGGATTTCGCCTGTGACATCCTCCTCCTCTTCTGGTTCAACTACCAGAGGTGTGTATCCCGATTAGATCGTTCTCCTCTCCTTCCAGGCTCTTTGTGGTACTTTCTTTATAACCTTGGTTGTAAAGAGCCATTCGTCTAGTCCTCAGGCTGTTTTCAGAGGGTTGCTCTATATGTACCTGTAGTTTTGATATGTTGGTGGGGGGAGATGAGATTGGGATCTTCCTACTTTGCCATTTTGATCCTGCCTCTCCTAGAATTCATCTTTTGACCACTTAGCCTCTGAGGCTGTCATAGGCATTATTGGCCTTTCGGCTGCCAATGAAAGATAGCATGTAGTATTGCAAGTACTGCTTTCACTTATTTAGATTTCTGTCTTCTCCACGATATTGACTCTCTATTTCCTCATTATTTTGTTAGCCTTCTGACTATATTTTTTTTCTTGTCCATATCGTTTAGTTATACTTATTGGACTAAGTAATGTTCTGGATTACGCAATCTACCATTACAGTCAATTTTAGGGGATTTTTAATTTTTATTTTATTTTTTAACTTTACAATATTGTATTGGTTTTGCCATACATCAAAATGAATCCACCACAGGTACACATGTGTTCCCCATCCTGAACCCTCCTCCCTCCTCCCTCCCCATACCATCCCTCTGGGTCGTCCCAGTGCATCAGCCCCAAGCATCCAGTATCGTGCATCGAACCTGGACTGGCGACTCATTTCATATATGATATTATACATGTTTCAATGCCATTCTCCCAAATCATCCCACCCTCGCCCTCTCCCACAGAGTCCAAAAGACTGTTCTATACATCAGTGTCTCTTCTACTGTCTCGTATACAGGGTTATTGTTACCATCTTTCTAAATTCCATATATATGCATTAGTATACTGTATTGGTGTTTTTCTTTCTGGCTTACTTCACTCTGTATAATAGGCTCCAGTTTCATCCACCTCATTAGAACAGATTCAAATGTATTCTTTTTAATGGCTGAGTAATACTCCATTGTGTATATGTACCACCACTTTCTTATCCATTCATCTGCTGATGGACATCTAGGTTGCTTCCATGTCCTGGCTATTATAAACAGTGCTGCGATGAACATTGGGGTACACGTGTCTCTTTCAATTTTGGTTTCCTCAGTGTGTATGCCCAATAGTGGGATTGCTGGGTCATAAGGCAGATCTATTTCCAGTTTTTTAAGGAATCTCCACACTGTTCTCCATAGTGGCTGTACTAGTTTGCATTCCCACCAATAGTGTAAGAGGGTTCCCTTTTCTCCACACCCTTTCCAGCATTTATTGCTTGTAGACTTTTGGATCATAGCCATTCTGACTGGCGTGAAATGGTACCTCATAGTGGTTTTGACTTGCGTTTCTCTGATAATGAGTGATGTTGAGCATCTTTTCATGTGTTTGTTAGCCATCTGTAAGTCTTCTTTGGAGAAATGTCTATTTAGTTCTTTGGCCCATTTTTTGATTGGGTCATTTACTTTTCTGAAATTGAGCTGTAGGAGTTGCTTGTATATTTTTGAGATTAGTTGTTTGTCAGCTGCTTCATTTGCTATTATTTTCTCCCATTCTGAAGGTTGTCTTTTCACCGTGCTTATAGTTTCCTTTGTTGTGCAAAAGCTTTTAAGTTTAATTAGGTCCCATTTGTTTATTTTTGCTTTTATTTCCAATATTCTGGGAGGTGGGTCATAGAGGATCCTGCTGTGATGTATGTCGGAGAGTGTTTTGCCTATGTTCTCCTCTAGGAGTTTTATAGTTTCTGGTCTTATGTTTAGACCTTTAATCTATTTTTGAGTTTATTTTTGTGTATGGTGTTAGAAAGTGTTTTAGTTTCATTCTTTTACAAGTGGTTGACCAGTTTTCCCAGCACCACTTGTTAAAGAGATTGTCTTTAATCCATTGTATATTCTTGCCTCCTTTGTCAAAGATAAGGTGTCCATATGTGCGTGGATTAATCTCTGGGCTTTCTATTTTGTTCCATTGATCTATATTTCTGTCTTTGTGCCAGTACCCTACTGTCTTGATGACTGTGGCTTTGTAGTAGAGCCTGAAGTCAGGCAGCTTGATTCCTCCAGTTCCATTTTTCTTTCTCAAGATTGCTTTGGCCATTGGAGGTCTTTTGTATTTCCATACAGTGAAATTATTTTTCTAGCTCTGTGAAGAATACCGTTGGTAGCTTGATAGGGATTGCATTGAATCTATAAATTGTTTTGGGTAGTATACTCATTTTCACTATATTGATTCTTCCAATCCATGAACATGGTATATTTCTCCATCTATTAGTGTCCTCTTTGATTTCTTTCACCAGTGTTTTATAGTTTTCTATATATAGGTCTTTAGTTTCTGTAGGTAGATATATTCCTAAGTATTTTATTCTTTTTGTTGCAATGGTGAATGGAATTGTTTTCTTAATTTCTCTATTTTCTCATTATTAGTGTATAGGAATGCAAGGGATTTCTGTGTATTTATTTTATATCCTGCAACTTTGCTATATTCATTGATTAATTCTAGTAATTTTCTGGTGGATTCTTTAGGGTTTTCTATGTTGAGGACCATGTCATCTGCAAACAGTGAGAGTTTTACTTCTTCTTTTCCAATTTGGATTCCTTTTATTTCTTTTTCTGCTCTGATTGCTGTAGCCAAAACTTCCAAAACTCTGTTGAATAGTAATGGTGAGAGTGGGCACCCTTGTCTTGTTCCTGACTTTAAAGGAAATGCTTTCAGTTTTTCACCATTGAGGATAATGTTTGCTGTGGGTTTGTCATATATAGCTTTTATTATGTTGAGGTATGTTCCTTCTATTCCTGCTTTCTGGAGAGTTCTTATCCTAAATGGATGTTGAATTTTGTCAAAGGCTTTCTCTGCATCTATTGAGATAATCATATGGTTTTTATTTTTCAATTTGTTAATGTGGTGTATTACATTGATTGATTTGTGGATATTGAAGAATCCTTGCATCCCTGGGATCAAGCCCACTTGGTCATGGTGTATGATCTTTTTAATGTGTTGTTGGATTCTGTTTGCTAGAATTTTGTTAAGGATTTTTGCATCTATGTTCATCAGTGATATTGGCCTATAGTTTTCTTTTTTTGTGGCATCTTTGTCAGGTTTTGGTATTAGGGTGATGGTGGCCTCACAGAATGAGTTTGGAAGTTTACCTTCCTCTGCAATTTTCTGGAAGAGTGAGTAGGATAGGTGTTAGCTCTTCTCTAAATTTTTGGTAGAATTCAGCTGTGAAGCCGTCTGGACCTGGGCTTTTGTTTGCTGGAAGATTTCTAATTACAGTTTCAATTTCCATACTTGTGATGGGTGTGTTAAGATTTTCTATTTCTTCCTGGTCGAGTTTTGGAAAGTTGTACTTTTCTAAGAATTGGTACATTTCTTCCACGTTGTCCATTTTATTGGCATATAATTGCTGATAGTAGTCTCTTATGATCCTTTGTATTTCTGTGTTGTCTGTTGTGATCTCTCCATTTTCATTTCTAATTTTATTGATTTGATTTTTCTCCCTTTGTTTCTTGATGAGTCTGGCTAATGGTTTGGCAATTTTATTTATCCTTTCAAAGAACCAGCTTTTGGCTTTGTTGATTTTTGCTATGGTCTCTTTTGTTTCTTTTGCATTTATTTCTGCCCTCATTTTAAAGATTTCTTTCTTTCTACTAACCCTGGAGTTCTTCATTTCTTCCTTTTCTAGTTGCTTTAGGTGTAGAGTTAGGTTATTTATTTGATTTTTTTCTTGTTTCTTGAGGTATGCCTGTATTGCTATGAACTTTCCCCTTAGGACTGCTTTTACAGTGTCCCACAGGTTTTGGGTTGTTGTGTTTTCATTTTCATTCGTTTCTATGCAAATTTTGATTTCTTTTTTTAATTTCTTCTGTGATTTGTTGGTTATTCAGCAGTGTGTTGTTCAGCCTCCATATGTTGGAATTTTTAATAGTTTTTCTCCTGTAATTGAGATCTAATCTTACTGCATTGTGGTCAGAAAAGATGCTTGGAATGATTTCAATTTTTTTGAATTTACCAAGGCTAGATTTATGGCCCAGGATGTGATCTATCCTGGAGAAGGTTCCATGTGTGCTTGAGAAAAAGGTGAAATTCATTTTTTTGGAATGAAATGTCCTATAGATATCAATTAGGTCTAACTGGTTTATTGTATCATTTAAAGTTTGTGTTTCTTTGTTAATTTTCTGTTTAGTTGATCTATCCATAGGTGTGAGTGGGGTATTAAAGTCTCCCACTATTATTGTGTTATTGTTAATTTCCCCTTTCATACTTTTTAGCATTTGTCTTACATATTGCAGTGCTCCTATGTTGGGTGTATATGTAATTGTTATATCTTCTTCTTGGATTGATCCTTTGATCATTATGTAGTGACCTTCTTTGTCTCTTTTTGCAGCCTTTGTTTTAAAGTCTATTTTATCTGATATGAGTATTGCTACTCCTGCTTTCTTTTGGTCTCTATTTGCATGGAAAATCTTTTTCCAGCCCTTCACTTTCAGTCTGTATGTGTCCCCTGTTTTGAGGTGGGTCTCTTGTAGAAAACATATGTAGAGGTCTTGTTTTTGTAGGGGATTTTTAAAAATAAATTTATCTTAATTGGAGGCTAATTACTTTACAATATTGTAGTGGTTTTGCCATACATTGACATGAATTCACCACGGGTGTACATGTATTTCCCATCCTGAACACCCCTCCCGCTTCCCTCCCCATCCCATCCCTCTGGGTCATCCCAGTCACCAGCCCCAAGCACCCTGTCTCATGCATCAAACCTGGACTGGTGAGCCGTTTCACATGTGATATTATACATGTTTCAATGCCATTTTCCTAAATCATCCCGCCCTCGCGCTCTCCCACAGGGTCCAAAAGACTGTTCTATACATCTGTGTCTCTTTTGCTGTCTCGCATACAGGGTTATCGTTGCCATCTTTCTAAATTCCATATATATGTGTTATTATACTGTATTGGTGTTTTTCTTTCTGGCTAACTTCAATCTGTATAATAGGCTCCAGTTTCATCCATCTCATTAGAACTGATTCAAATGTGTTCTTTTTAATGGCTGAGTAATACTCCATTGTGTATATATACCACTGTTTTCTTATCCATTCATCTGCTGATGGACATCTAGGTTGCTTCCATATCCTGATTATTATAAACAGTGCTGCTATGAACATTGGGGTACCCATGTCTCTTTCAATTCTGGTTTCCTCAGTGTGTATGCCCAGTAGTGGGATTGCTGGGTCATAAGGCAGTTTTATTTCCAGGTTTTTAAGGAATCTCCACACTGTTCTCCATAGTGGCTATAGTAGTTTGCATTCCTACCAACAGTGTAAGAGGGTTCCCTTTTCTCCACACCCTCTCCAAATTTATTGTTTGTACACTTTTGGATAGCAGCCATTCTGACCGATGTGAGATGGTACCTTATTGTGGTTTTAATTTGCATTTCTCTGATAATGAGTGATGTTGAGCATCTTTTCATGTGTTTGTTAGCCATCTGTATGTCTTCTTTGGAGAAATGTCTGTTTAGTTCTTTGGCCCATTTTTTGATTGGGTCATTTGTTTTTCTGGAATTGAGCTGCAGGAGTTGCTTGTATGTTTTTGAGATTAATTCTTTGTCAGTTGCTTCATTTGCTATTATTTTCTCCCATTCTGAAGGCTGTCATTTCACCTTGCTTATGGTTTCCTTCATTGTGCAAATGCTTTTAAATTTAATTAAGTCCCATTTGTTTATTTTTGCTTTTATTTCCATTACTCTGGGAGGAGGGTCGTAGAGGATCCTGCTGTGACTTATGTTGGGAGAGTGTTTTGCCTAGGAGTTTTATAGTTTCTGGTCTCACGTTTAGACCTTTAATCCATTTTGAGTTTATTTTTGTGTATGGTGTTAGAAAGTGTTTTAATTTCATTCTTTTACAAGTGGTTGACCAGTTTTCCCAGCACCACTTGTTAAAAGGATTGTATTTTCTCCATTGTATATTCTTGCCTCTTTTGTCAAAGATAAGGTGTCCATAGGTTCGTGGATTTATCTCTGGGCTTTTTATTTTGTTCAGCTGATCTATATTTCTGTCTTTGTGCTAGTACCATACTGTCTTGATGACTGTAGCTTTGTAGTATAGCCTGAAGTCATGATGTATGATCTTTTTAATGTGTTGTTGGATTCTGTTTGCTAGAATTTTGTTAAGGATTTTTGCATCTATGTTCATCAGTGATATTGGCCTGTAGTTTTCTTTTTTTGTGGCATCTTTGTCTGGTTTTGGGATTAGGGTGATGGTAGCCTCACAGAATGAGTTTGGAAGTTTACCTTCCTCTGCAATTTTCTGGAAGAGTTTGAGTAGGATAGGTGTTAGCTCTTCTCTAAATTTTTGGTAGAATTCAGCTGTGAAGCCATCTGGTCCTGGGCTTCTGGTCCCAAGGAAAAATGACATCATTCTTAGGTTTCCCTCCACTACTACACACTTTATTTTTGAATAGAATCCCTAAATGATTTCAATAAAAGTCAAGGGCATAAATGACATGTATAAATTTTAAAAAGAGGTGAAAGTAAACATATATATATTTTTTGAAAAACTATCAAAAAAATAATGCATCAAGGAGATGCAGCTATTGTTTCTTTTCTTTGATGATCTTAAAATTTTAAAAGTAATTATCATATACATTTATGAAACAATTCAAATTTTATTTCCTTTTATCCATTATGAAAACTTACATGCTGATTTCATTTAAAAATTTACTGACCATTGTAATCCTTGATACTGAGTTTATTATTATAATATACAATATCATGAATTCACATTCTCTCAAAATTGAACTTGTCTATAAAAGTGAGTTTTTTTAAAAAAATAAACTAACTCGTGGAATTACTGCAACTTAGAGGTTTTATGAAGTAAGTTGTTAGAATAATTTTAATTAATTTTAATGAGCTTTAGTCCTAGACAAGTTGGATATATTAGCAGAAGTCTTTGATTATTTAGATAAAGATAAAAGCCTAACATTTTAAGGAAAGTAGAGATTCAAAATAAACCTACTTCAACAAATAAAGGGATATGAAACCAAATTATTTGTAATCTTTCACTGAAACAGAAACAAGAAAAGTAATAAAATGAGTTCACTTAGATCAATGCTGATACTCCAATTCATTATGTATTCTAACATATTAATTTCCTTCCATTCTTCTGAAAGTATTAGCAAATGAATGTCATTATAAAATATGCTTGCCTTTGTTAATTTCAGTCTGCCTTCCCAATAGAATATGAAAATGAGCTTTAAAGAATTCACATGACTAATCTAAGACAAGTATTTTAAACATATAAATTCATATATTAGAAAGTACAAAAACAATGCAGTTGAAAATTACTTTATGTTCATCATATCATGCTTCTGTGTTTCCTTATATATCCTGAGGACTTTTGATGAAAATATACTTTTAAAGTGGGAAAGCTTTTCTAGTTATCATAACCTCATTAAATTCTTCTTCTGTGACCACTAATTATAGATTATCTAAAATAAATGAAGCTCAATGATTTTGTGGTATATATGATGCAATCCACTTTATACATCTAGGCTGAGAATTAAGGTACGTGAATCTATATATGAACTTGTGAATCTCCCTTTTTATAAAGTTATTTCATTTACTAGATATCAAAGTGCTTTTTTAAGCTGGAAGATGGAATTATTAGATATATAAAGTATCAAAAGGAAATGTTAATGTCTTTATTTTCAACTTACATTTTAATTGTTTCTTATAATGATGACTTTGAATGATTTCTGCTCCATCTCCTCTGTAGCTAATTATTAAGTAATAATTTTAATTTAAAAAATGTGTATGTATCCATTAGGGACCAGGCATAGAGAGAATTTAAGCTATGGAGTTCAATAGAGGAAATTTAATATTGGTAATATAATGTTCAGAATATGCTAGAAGAACTGAAAGGGAGAACAAGGGACTGTGAGGCAATTTGGCTATTAGCCGAGGATTACTATCACTGTTCACAGTTTACCATTACTAAACCTAGTGCTAGAAGGGTGAGGATAGGAAACAGTGGCACAAAGGAACAGGAGTTAAGAGCCTTCTAATAGGAACTGGAACTTAGCAAGGAGGAGAGTTGCTAGAAGTTACAACAAGGAGATGCAGACACAGCAAGATGGCAATCTGAGAGGTGGGAGAAATGCCCTAGAATCTGGCTTCCACTCTCCACTTATCCACAAATATTCTGCTTCTGGCTCCCATTGACAGATGACAGAATTCAGTTTGTCACTAATTGGTAAGGGAGCATGGGCTATGTAGTTGTGGGACTCAGAGAAGCTTGCCAGGCTTCTCTGTCTGTGGAATTCTCCAGGCAATATTACTGAAGTGGGTAGCCATTCCTTTTTTCCAGGGGATCTTCTCAACCCAGGGATTGAACCCAGGTCTCCCACATTGCAGGCAGATTCTTTACCTTCTGAGCCACAAAGGAAGCTTCCTTTTGAGCATATTGGCCAATAAACAGATTAATATATTATAAATAGTGGCCCTAATGTTATTTTTTTCGAGCATAACATCACATTCTAAAATTTGTAGAAGGTTGGAAAATAATCAGACTATAGTTGACAAACTCAATATGCATAGGGGTTCAAGGTAGTAGGGCAAGTCTTGAAAATATAAAAACTAAAAAATGCACCAAAAAGGCATTTGAAAAGGAAATATTTACTTAAAAATGAATGGAAAACATAACGATCCTTTCTTAACACAGCAATGAATATCTTCGTATTATCTGTATTACAAAACAGTGAATGTACATTTGTGAAATTTGACAAAAGTGGTGTTACTACCATGTTTCTTGGAATTGCTCAGCCAGGCTTGGTATATTGAATAATGTGGGGAAACAGAATGAGATATAGCTATTGGAAAGTAACAAAGAAAATTACCTTTATTTGTAAAGAATACTATCTGTATAAAAACTCAGAAAATTGTTTGAAACAATTATCAGCTTAAAATGCATTTTATTGTTGAGAGTAAAAATAGGTAAATGTTATGAAAAATTCTATGTATTCTCAAAAGCAACTAGAAATATAATGAAAAATACACTCCATTCATAAGAATAACCAAATGTTGGTAATATTTTTGTATAAAAATTGGATATGAACTTCATGAAAACTTCTATACAACTTTATACTCTATGAGACTCATGTCAGGCTTGTGTTGGTTAACTTTTAACTGGTCAACTTGACTGGCCACAGGGTGCCCAGATTACATATAATTCCTGGAATGTCTGTGACACTGTTTCTGAATGAGATTAGCATTTGAATTGGAAGAGTCACTAAAGTCATTGCTCTGTCCAATGTGAATGGGCATCATCCAATCCGATGAGGGCCTCACTAGAACATAAAAGGTAGAGGAAGGAGGAATTAAGCTGTTACATTTTTCCCCATTGCATTACCTTAATGGTTAAACTTGGACATCTCATCTCATCTTCTCTGGCTCTTGTATTGGGATTTATACCATCTGCTCCCCTGGTTCTGAGCCTGAAGACTCAGACTGAATTATACTTCCGGTTTCCCCAAGTCTTCACTTTGTACATCGAAGATCATGGAAGTTCTTAAACTCCAGAATCATATGAGCTAATTCCTCATAATAAATTTATTCTCTCTCTCTCTTTCTGTCTATATACACACACATAAGATTTTTTTTTTTTACATATTATATATTATTTGAAAGTGAAAAGTGAAAGTGAAGTCACTCAGTCATGTTCAACTCTTTCTGACCCCATGGACTATAGCCTACCAGGCTCTACTGTCCATGGAATTTTCCAGGCAAGAGTACTGAAGTGGGTTGCCATTTCCTTCTCTAGGGATCTTCCCAACCCAGGGATCAAACCCAGGTCTCCCCATTGTAGGTGGACGCTTTACCATCTGAGCCACCAGGAAGTCATATATTACTTATAAATATATATATTTTATATATAAACCATAAGAAAATCATCAGTTAAGAAAATATCCTAGTTTTAGATGCGAGTTATTGGTAGATAGAAAGCTGATGGTTCCTATTAAAAAACAGATTCAGGAGCGCTGAAACTAACACCAGAAGTAAGCAGATCTCAAGGAAACAGCAGGAGGATTAAACTGAGAGACCACAAATATCAAAGCCAGATTGTGCTCTGGGTCAATTATCAAGATAATTATTTTAAAGAACTTTATTGGGAACACCTGGGATATGTGCTTTTCTGTCTACAAGCTCATGAACGCAACTGGCTGTTAGGAATTTTGTTCTCAGAATGAAGTTCAAGAAGTTTTTCTGGATAAAATGGTCTTTTCTAGGACGAGGATACTATTAGGTCGGTACAAAAGTAATTGCAGTTTTGCATTGATAAACTTTGCCATTTGATATTGGAATGCTTTCTTAAACAACTGTTGTTACATTATATATGATTTTAATGCACAATTTTTGCTTTATGTTTTTTTCTTTTTGCTAATGACATATTCAGTTCAATTCAGTTCAGTCACTCAGTTGTGTCCGACTCCTTGTGACACCATGGACTACAGCACATCAGGCCTCTCTGTCTATCACCAACTCCAAGAGTTTACTCAAACTCATGTCCATTGAGTCGGTGATGCCATACAGAATGGTAAATATTGTCAATGTATTTTAAAAAATTAGTAAAATAGAGAGCAAATATAGACACATAAAATATATTTTTAAAAAATGACTAAAGGATGCTATCTTTATTAAAGAATACTTACAAAACAACAGAAACTTGATTTCATGTAAATAATTGGGACATGAACTGACAGTTTATAAAAGATTGTGGATGAGCAGTAAATATATGAAAAAAATTCAATCTCAGTAATCTCACATATTTTTTAAAAATTCCATTTACGATCACTGGATTGAAAAGTTTTCTTTTCACTTTTTTGTAGGGGTATATATAAGCATAGGACTTCCCAGGTGGTGTAGTGGTAAAGAATCTGCCTACCAATGTAGAAGGAGAAGGGGACGACAGGGGATGAGATGGCTGGATGGCATCACCGATTTGATGGACGTGAGTTTGAGTGAACTCCGGGAGTTGGTGATGGACAGGGAGGCCTGGCGTGCTGCAATCCATGGGGTCGCAAATAGTCAGACACGACTGAGCGACTGAACTGAACTGAACTGAACCAATGCAGAGATGCAAGAGATGTGGGTTTGATACCTGGGTCAGGAAGATCACCTTGAGTAGGAAACTGCAACCCGCTCCAGTATTCTTGCCTGGAAAATTCCATGGACAGAGGAGCCTGGTGGGCTACAGTCCATGGGGTCACAAAGAGTCAGCCACAACTGAACGTGTACACATACACACATACACAAGCATAACCTTGCTGAAAATACATTTTAAATGAATTTTTAAGAGCTTTAACAAAAGCATGTCTCATCAATCCTGTGAAATACTTAGAAATGAAGTCAAAGACATGCACAAAATGACCATTATACTATTTATAATAGCAAGATAGTGGAAATTGCTTCTCTAAGAAATGAAAATGTTTAAATAAACTAAGGAAAATCTATTTTCTTAAGAGAGTGAAAACTGAAGCAAGGATTAAGTTGCTAAAATTTCACTTAGTAAGTGTCAGCCCAGTGTAGTGCGGGTGAAGGATAAAAGGAAGTGAGTTGAAATCCAAAGCAACGTCAAGTAATGCATTGCTGTGTTTGCTACTGCTTCAGATAAGCCACAAAGAGACAGAAGATGTCTTCTGGAGGCATGCTTACTTAGCATGTAAGACCCTTCTGAAAGGGTAGAGGTCCTGGGAGTGGTCCACAGAAGAAAGAAAGGTGGGATACTTATCTATCCTGCTCTCTTCTGTTTCTTATTTCTTACTGACTAAAGTCCACCTCAGTGTGGATAATCCCCCTCCAATTTGGTGAGCACCCTTGAAGCTGGATTCTGCTCTTCACAATGAATTATTTCATCCATGTTCAAAAAGCACGTGAATGATCTGGAGTGGCTTGGCCACGAGCCAGGAGAGTGAAAGAAGGAGATGGTCAAGGAAATATGTAAAGTCACACAAGATTGGAGTCCCAGTAAAATCTAGATGGATCACGATCATGGAATCTTTACAAGGAAGTTTTCTAAAAACAAACAATGTCACAGAAATGTTCATAGTTCAGTTCATTTCAGTTCAGTTCAGTCACTCAGTAGTGTCTGACTCTTTGCGACCCCATGAATTGCAGCACGCCAGGCCTCCCTGTCCATCACCAACTCCAGGAGTTCACTCAGAGTCATGTCCATTGAGTCAGTGATGCCATCCAGCCATCTCATCCTCTGTCATCCCCTTCTCCTCCTGCCCCCAATCCCTCCCAGCATCAGAGTCTTTTCCAATGAGTCAACTCTTCACATGAGGTGGCCAAAGTACTGGAGTTTCAGCTTTAGCATCATTCCTTCCAAAGAAATCCCAGGCTGATCTCCTTCAGAATGGACTGGTTGGATCTCCTTGCAGTCCAAGGGACTCTCAAGAGTCTTCTCCAACACCACAGTTCAAAAGCATCAATTCTTCCCCGCTCAGCCTTCTTCACAGTCCAACTCTCACATCCATACATGACCACTGGAAAAACCATAGCCTTGACTAGACGGACCTTTGTTGGCAAAGTAATGTTTCTGCTTTTGAATATGCTATCTAGGTTAGTCATAACTTTTCTTCCAAGGAGTAAGCATCTTTTAATTTCATGGCCGCAGTCACCATCTGCAGTGATTTTTGGAGCCCAGAAAAATAAAGTCTGACACTGTTTCCACTGTTTCCCCATCTATTTCCCATGAAGTGATGGGACTGGATGCCATGATCTTCGTTTTCTGAATGTTGAGCTTTAAGCCAACTTTTTCACTCTCCACTTTCACTTTCATCAAGAGGCTTTTGAGTTCCTCTTCACTTTCTGCCATAAGGGTGGTGTCATCTGCATATCTGAGGTTATTGATATTTCTCCCAGCAATGTTGATTCCAGCTTGTGTTTCTTCCAGTCCAGTGTTTCTCATGACGTACTCTGCATATAAGTTAAATAAGCAGGGTGACAATATACAGCCCTGACATACTGCTTTTCCTATTTGGAACCAGTCTGTTGTTCCATGTCCAGTTCTAACTGTTGCTTCCTGACCTGCATATAGGTTTCTCAAGAGGCAGGTCAGGTGGTCTGGTATGCCCATCTCTTTCAGAATTTTCCACAGTATTGTGATCCACACAAAGGCTTTGGTATAGTCAATAAAGCAGAAATAGATGTTTTTCTGGAACTCTCTTGTTTTTTCAATGATACAGTGGATGTTGGCAATCTGATCTCTGGTTCCTCTGCCTTTTCAAAAACCAGCTTGAACATCTGGAAGTTCACGGTTCACGTATTGCTGAAGCCTGGCTTGGAGAATTTTGAGCATTACTTTACTAACGTGTGAGATGAGTGCAACTGTGTGGTAGTTTGAGCATTCTTTGGCATTGCCTTTGTTAGGGATTGGAATGATAACTGACCTTTCGCAGTCCTGTGGCCACTGCTGAGTTTTCCAAACTTTCTGGCATATTGAGTGCAGCACTTTCACAGCATCCTTGTTCATAGTATTATGTTAAATTATAGAAAAGTGAGAAAAATAAGTATATGAGTATGTTAGGAACCCAAGGTCATGAGATAGCTATATGGATAAATAGGGAGATAGACTGATAGATACATCAATAATTTAGAAGCAAATTTACTAACAATGTGTTGCTTCCTGTGACAGGTGATTTTCAGCTTGGGGTTATTTTTTCCACATAGTGCCTTCAGTGTTCAAAAATATTACCATGTTTTCACATTACTTTTATAATTAGAGTTAACCAGAAGCATATATTACAAAACACAACTAAAGTAGTTAAAACGGTATCTGATTTTACTAAGTTTGACTAAATTATATTTCAATATACATATTAAATTTCAGGAAACTTCAGACACCAGAATGAAGACTCCATAGGGATGCATAAAATATAGAGTTTAAAAGACCAGTTGATGTGACAGATGTTCCTTTTCCATTGTGTTAGATGAAAAGAACATTATATCTTTTTTAGGAGGCTTTTTTTTTTTTTTTTTTGAGTAAAGCTCTCTAAATAAATCGTCTGTTTGTTTGGCATTTTATGAGATAAAATAAATTATTTCACATTTGTGGTGAATTCACACTGTGGTTCAAGAACCATTAAAAACACAAAGTAGAATCATTTATCAGTTGTAGTTATGCTTTTAGTAAAATAATCTCTGGTAAATTAAACTTAGATTATGCAAAAGAACTGGATAAGATTCAAGGGCATTGAATCAAGGTGCATCATGACATAATATACTTTTAGATGATGAATGGAAAAGGAGACCAAACATTTTAGCATTTTTATAGTTTAGCCAAATCTATATTCTTTCACCTTTGTTCTGATGAGATTTACACAAAATTAAGGTTTTAAAACAAAACAAAAGATAGTCTTTTGCTTAGAGGCTTTTTGAATTAGAATAATTTTTGAATGTCAGTAAAATTTTCTAAAGGCTGGTTACAGGTGTTTGTTTTGTTTTGGTTTCAATTTGTTTGATTTGTTTTCTGAAAGTTCACCAGCATACCAGGAGCCCTAGATAATGCTTCCAAAGCATGAGGAAATGAATGGGTAACAAAAAGCGGGATTATAATAATAATAGCAAATATGTGAACAACGAATGAAGCAGGGCAAAGGCTAATAGAGTTTTCCAAGAGAACACACTGGTTATAGCAAACACTCTCTTCCAACAAAGCAAGAGATGATTCTACACATGGACATCACCAGATGGTCAACACTGAAATCAGACTGATCATATTCTTGCAGCCAAAGATGGAGAAGCTCTCTGCAGTCAGCAAAACCAAGACCGGGAGCTGACTGGCTCAGATCATGAACTCCTTATTGCCAAATTCAGACTTAAATTGAATAAAGTAGGGAAAACCACTTGACCATTCAGGTATGACCAAAATCAAATCTCTTACACTTATACAGTGGAAGTGAGAAATATATTTAAGGGACTAGATCTGATAGACAGAGTGACTGATGAACTATGGACAGAGGTTAATGACATTGTATAGGAGACAGGGATCAAGACCATCCTCAAGAAAAAGAAATGCAAAATGCAAAATGGTTGTCTGAGCAGGCCTTACTAATAGCTGTGAAAAGAAGAGAAGAGAAAAGCAAAGGAGAAAAGGAAAGCTATACCCATTTGAATGCAGAGTTCCAAAGAATAGCAAGGAGAGATAGGAAAGCCTTCCTCAGTGATCAGTGCAAATAGAGGAAAACAATAGAATGGGAAAGACTAGAGATCTCTTCAAGAAAATTAGAGATATCAAGGGAACATTTCATGCAAAGATGGGCTCGATAAAGGACAGAAATGGTATGGACCTAACAGAAGCAGAAGATATTAAGAAGAGGTGGCAAGAATACACAGAAGAACTGTACAAAAAAGATCTTCATGACCCAGATAATCACAATGGTGTGATCACTCACCTAGAGCCAGACATCCCGGAATGTGAAGTCAAGTGGGTCTTAGGAAGTATCACTACGAACAAAGCTAGTGGAGGTGATGGAATTCCAGCTGAGCTATTTAAAATTCTAAAAGATGATGGTATGAAAGTGCTGCATTCAATATGCTAGCAAATTTGGAAAACTCTGCAGTGGCCACAGGACTGGGAAAGGTCAGTTTTCATTCCAATCCCCAAGAAAGGCAATGCCAAAGAATGCTCAAACTACCACACAATTGCAGTCATCTCACATGCTAGCAAAGTAATGCTCAAAATTCTCCAAGCCAGGCTTCAACAAGTCGTAAACTGTGAAATTCTAGATGTTCAAGCTGGTTTTAGAAAAGGCAGAGGAATCAGAGATCAATTTTTCAACATCCACTGGATCATCAAAAATGCAGGAGAGTTCCAGAAAAACATCTACTTCTGCTTTATTGACTATGCCAAAGCCTTTGACAGTGTGGATCACAATAAACTGTGGAAAATTCTGAAAGAGATGGAAATACCAGACCACCTGACCTGCCTCCTGTGAAATCTGTATGCAGGTCAGGAAGCAACATTAGAACTGGACATGGAACAACAGAGTGGTTCCAAATTTTGAAAGGAGTACTTCAAGTCTGTGTATTGTCACCCTGCTTATTTAACTTATATGCAGAGTACATCATGAGAAACGCTGGGCTGGAGGAAGCACAAGCTGGATTCAAGATTGCTGGGAGAAATATGAATAACCTCAGATATGCAGATGATACCACTCTTATGGCAGAAAGTGAAGAAGAACTAAAGAGCCTTTTGATGAAAGTGAAAGAGGAGCGTGAAAACGTTGGCTTAAAACTCAACATTCAGAAAATCAGGATCATGGCATCTGGTCTCATCACTTCATGGCATATAGATGGGGAAACAGTGGCAGACTATTTTTGGGGGCTCCAAAATCACTGCATATGGTGACTGCAGCCATAAAATTAAAAGACACTTACTCCTTGGAAGGAAAGTTATGACTAACCTAGACAGCATATTAAAAAGCAGTGACATTACTTTGCCAACAAAGGTCCGTCTGGTCAAGGCTATTGTTTTTCCAGTAGTCATGTATGAATGTGAGAGTTGGACTATAAAGAAAGCTGAGCACAGAAGAATTGATGCTTTTGAACTGTGGTGTTGGAGAAGACCCTTGAGAGTCCCTTGGACTGCAAGGAGATCCAACCAGTCCATTCTATAGGAGATCAGTCCTGGGATTTCTTTGGAAGGAATGATGCTAAAGCTGAAACTCCAGTACTTTGGCCACCTCATGCGAAGAGTTGACTCATTAGAAAATATTCTGATGCTGGGAGGGATTGGGGGCAGGAGGAGAAGGGGACGACAGAGGATGAGATGGCTGGATGGCATCACTGACTTGATGGACGTGAGTCTGAGTGAACTCTGGGAGTTGGTGATTCAACAGGGAGGCCTGGCGTGCTGCGATTCATGGGGTTGCAGAGAGTCGGACACTACTGAGCGACTGAACTGAACTGAACTGATGCTGGCAAAGATCGAAGGCAGGAGGAGAACGGGATGACAGAGTATTAGACATTTAGATGGCATCATCGACTCAATGGACATGAGTTTGAGTAAATTCCAGGAGTTGGTAATGGACAGGGAGGCGTGGCTTGCTGCAGTCTATGGATTCGAAAAGAGTCGGACACGACTGAGTGACTAAACTGATACTGATATTGATATGAAGAACACTTCATAATTGTCAGCTGTAGTTCTGGGTGATTTCACACACATTAGTAATTCATGTAAGGTTGAGAAAATTCTATGAAGCTAATATTATTATCATTCCTATTTTACAGATAAACAGATAGTGAGTGGGAGATACGCAATTTAAACTTAAAAGATAGGCTCCAAAGGCTACTCTATTAACCATTATAACCCATACTACCTTTTATTTTTGTTTAGGCAGTTGCTGGAAAATCAAAATTATACATTTCATAGAAAATATAATGCCATGAAGAATCTCTTCTACTTCTCTCTCATGAAGAGGCCTAATTATGCTGCTAAGTCACTTCAATCGTGTCCAACTCTGTGCGACCCCATAGACGGCAGCCCACCAGGCTCCCCCGTCCCTGGATTCTCCAGGCAAGAACACTGGAGTGGGTTGCCATTTCCTTCTCCAATGCATGAAAGTGAAAAGTGAAAGTGAAGTTGCTCAGTTGTATCTGACTCTTAGCGACCCCATGGACTGCAGCCTACCAGGCTCTTCTGTCCATAGGATTTTCCAGGCAAGAGTACTGGAGTGGGGTGCCATTGCCTTCTCCAGGCCTAATTATAGCTTACTGTTTATGTTACAGTTATCGACAGAGCTGAGATCTTGCATCTGCTTTATGGTCCTTCTTTCTATGAAGTACTGCCCATATCATGAAACAGATGTAATGATGTCAATTTGGCTCATTGCTCTGTTTTATTTATTACACTTTTCATAGGAATGCTCAATTAGCTTTATAACCTTTTAGTCTTCTATTTTACGATTCCAAGATTTAATAACAGAACATAAGACATTGATGTAGGCAAATTTGGCAATAACAAGTTTACAATTCACACAGAGATTGAATTTTCAGTTTACTATTCATTTTAGAGAAAAGAAAAGATAATTTATCATATTTTTTCTTGTCATACATTTTACTACCAAGAACATGCAAACCATCTAAAAAATGGGTAACTTTTATTTATGCAGTAAATAAAATTATAAGTTTATAATCTGACATATCATGAAATTATAAATTTATCAGTGATTAAGTGTAGTGATAATTTCAGAAACTAATGTTTGGTCATTCCTTTTAATTTAAATACAGAGAAGAAGATAAAATAAGATTGAAATTAAGTGACAGAAGTAAAACAATAGTTCCATAGACTGGTGTGGTACTCATATCTTCAATATAATCTGACTGGACAACTGAGAAAAAGAGTAGGTACTTTCAAATAAAACTGGTAACAAGTGTAGAGGGAAAGACAGAACCAATAGTACATTTTGTTTTAACAGAAACAGGAAGTCCTTACTCAGCTTTTTAAGTTTTAAAGTAAAATGAAATACATGTAGAAAAAAAATAATACAAGAAGTACCCCCAAAGACCCCAAGTAAAGTAAATCAATGAATAGTGTTTGTATTTCTAAAATTAAGAATAATAACAATATAATTGGAAAAAGCAAATGTTGGATTTGTCAAATTAAAAGACAAACTTGAGGAATCACACTTGACAGCTTGTTATACCAGAATGGAAATATGCACACATACACATTTAGAGAAAATTTCATTCTTTCATTTCATATTTAGGGTGTTGAATATTATTAAATGTTCACTATCACAGTACTGCTTCTTTATAAGAAATGGTACAAGGTATTGATTATTGCCTCAGTGTCGGTATTTACATTTTTTTCAAATTTTGTTATACTAGAATAAACTTCTTTGAACCTAGATGTTTCTCCATATCTCAGATCATTTCCTTAGGACACAGTCCAAGAGGTTAACTGATATGCTTAATATAGATGATATAAAACTGATTTCCAGTGGCCAGTTAGAGGAGTAAGTTGTGAAATATTTATCATTTTTTGAACAACACAACTTAATCGTGCAAAAAAAGTTTATCTGATATTCTGATTGTCTCTCTAGTTGAGTTATTTAACTTGGAAAACCTCTGCATTGTTGAATTTGCAGTTTCCATTTGAAATATCTTCATAAACACTTATCTATGACACCAGCAGTGACTACACTGACTTGAAAGTTTCTTCTTTTAAAAAAAAAAAGTTTTGGAAGGGTTTTTAATTACATTTTTTATAGAATGTGTCTGTCACCTGTCAGGCAATGTGATTAAAAGCAGGAAAAATTGCTTATTTGCTTGATATAGAGCACAGCGTATTCCAAGCTAAAAACATGTTTGTGACCAAATTCATGTGCTATAAACTGCTAGCCTTAAGAATAAAATTATAAACTCTACTTTTATTTTATCCTATTTTGATTAAATTTAGAATGCAAATGAGACCTGGTTATACTTCAATATGTATGCCTTGAAATTAAGCTGTCAGTCCTAAAAGTAGTGATACTGCACTGTTTACAAAAAAAACTTGATACTCTGGTTAAAAGAAACAAAGCTAAGCAATAAATACAGAAAGGAAAACTCTCAAAGGCCATCAAATTGTTGAAAATACAATCCAAGCTCTTATCCAGCCTATAACGCTGCCCCTGGTTGCATGAGCTGGCTCCTGGACCTCTCCAGTCCATCTCTGTCACTCTTGCCTGTGCGCCATCTTCCCGGTACCTTTATCTTCTTCATCATGCCTTCACCGCTTGTTGCCTCTAGCAGGGTACTTCCCCTGGACAGTCACATGACATACTCCCTTAAGATTTTTCAGAGCTCCTGAAAATAGGCTTTCCCTAACTACCCCCCCCACCTGTAGCTGACATTATAAAAAATGTATACTTATTTATTGTCTTCCTTTCCAATGAAATCTAAGCTTTTTTAGGAGAG
This sequence comes from Bos mutus, assembly GCF_027580195.1. NCBI lineage: Eukaryota > Metazoa > Chordata > Mammalia > Artiodactyla > Bovidae > Bos > Bos mutus. The sequence continues at coordinate 104,677,792 of NC_091646.1, forward strand.
AGACTTTTTATTTGCAAACCACTGCACTCCCATCACCTGGAACATTGTGTGTCATGGGATAGGTTCTCAGTATATACCAATGGAGTAATATGATACATTCACTGCTGCGGGCCAAAACTGATGCAGTAGGATCTTTATAGTCTCCATTTGAAGTTACTTAATACTCAAACTTTGGTTGTGATACAGAAAAAATCAGTAACGTATTGCATACATGAATGTATGTAATCAAGTGATAAAAATTTTAAAAATCAGTGGCATTTATTGCATCTTTTGTATGTTGGAATACATACAGTTAGGTTATTTATTAAAATTTAACTGATTATTTCCCTGATAATTATACTCTACTTCCCATACCACTCTCTCCCCCTACCTACCACACTCAAATGCCTAAGTTCATTGCTTCAAGGGAGGAGTGAGACAGCAGAAAAGAGAATTCAAGTTTATTCTGGATGAAGACACCTCACATCTAAAGCCCTTAGGTAGAGGACATGTTAAGCATTGATGAAAATGGGGAAAAAAATCATAAGAATGAGGAACATTTCTTCATTTTCTTGATTTTCCCTATACTAAATATCTGAAAAGTTTAGTAGGAGTGGGAAGAAAACAATAGAGTGATTCTCACAATACAGAATAACCAGTACAAATCTGCTGTTGACTTGTCAAGCACATATGTTGGGTCTTCAGTGGCCATAACCACAAGTCTGTTCTAATTCCTGTGTATCTTTTAAGTCCTTGGGAACTTCAGTCAAATCTCTAAGAAAAGAGATAAATCGCCAAGTGACTGATAACAAGTTTCTACTATTCCAGTAAAATGAGTATCTTAAATGAAAATTAAGTGGGTAATAGAAAAAAATTAAAATAATTGTATTTTTTGCACAACTAAGCTCTACACACTGCCTACCCACACTATATATACCCAATGACAGGTCTTCTATGAAAGTAATATGGAGCTTATGCTTCAGCGTCTCTCTTGCACAAGTCCCTGGTTTCTAGAAGTGCATGCAGGTGTGGTATTTTCTGTAAACCAGTTTGTACAGATAGCATTTATCTATAAGTATTTCTATAAAATTGTCTAAAGAGACCTCAAAGGAAATAAATCCGAATTTTTAAGGATCCAGCTACTTGTTGCCGGTTCTCTTTTTACTAATATATCGGAGAAGGCAATGGCACCCCACTCCAGTACTCATGCCTGGAAAATCCCATGGATGGAGGAGCCTGGTAGGCTGCAGTCCATGGGGTCGCTAAGAGTCGGACACGACTGAACGACTTCGCTTTCACTTTTCACTTTCATGCATTGGAGAAGGAAATGGCAACCCATTTGAATGTTCTTGCCTGGAGAATCCCAGGGACGGGGGAGCCTGGTGGCTGCCGTCTATGGGGTTACACAGAGTCGGACACGACCGAAGTGACTTAGCATAGCATAGGATAGCATATATATATATTTTTGAACATATTTATAATTACATAATTTTGTTTTCTTTTTGTAAAATAATGCCATCATGTTGGATAAACTTTAGGATCCACCCAACCTGGGCCCACCCTTGTTTGTGCTTGTATATACATATGAAAGAGAGAAAGTGTTAATCGCTCAGTCGTGTCTGACTCTTTGCAACCCATGGACTGTAGCCCACCATGCTCCTCTGTCCATGGAATTCTTCAGGCAAGAGTACTGGAGTGGGTAACCAACCATTCCCTTCTCCAGGGGATCTTCCTATTTTCTTCCTGTATGCAGTATAGTCATTATTTGAATGGCTTGCCATACTGATTTTCCCAGGGAAAATTTTTAAATGCAAAATCTACTACTGAAATCCCATTTTCATTTATTATGTGGGAAAAGCAACTACCCATAATTAGGCTGGGTTTCCCAGGTGGTGCAGTGGTAAAGAATCTGCCTGCCAGTGGAGGAGTCACAGGAGACGTTGGGTTCGATCCCTAGGCCCAGAAGATCCCCTGGAGGAGGAAGTAGCTACCCACTCCAGTATTCTTGCCTGGAAAATCCCATGGGGTTGCAAAGAATTGGACACAACTGAGCATGAGCATGAATAATTAGGCCAGAGGAAATATTTTAAGTTATATTTTGATATTTTTATTTATCATAAAATAACTCAAAGAAATAGTAATTATCTGGGATGATGCAAATTTCCTTTAAATAAGTTTTTATAAATCTTATAAACATTTTTTTCACAGATTTTAAAAGTAGTGACGTTTTGTGAATGATACCTCTGGAAGTGATTAAGTTTATTATCTTCAGTATTTCTCCAAGAAATCAAGTAAGAAAACTTGGAGGTGCAGCATGACCTGGGATTTCCTTTTTCTCCTGTGTAATGAAAGTATGTCTGGACAGTTATTCCAAAAGACCATTATTTGTAGACACCAACCATCCTTCTTCCATATGATCTTCTGAAGTTCTTCAGGAAAATCCTATCAGTCTCAAAAACAGAGGATGCAGCCTCACCCAACAGCTATAAGACTCAGCAGGCTTCCTAACATTTAAATAGTGTGACTCCCTAAGAATTTCAGTCCTAAATTATCTTCTCCCTTTTCAGACATCTTGAGATCTTTAAAGACGATGCCTCAGGGTGAATCGCCGTTAAGTTCAGCACGTCAGGCTTTCGTTGTAGCTATCTAATCTAGAGGATCAAAATCCCCTAGAACTTTCCAAACATGAGATGCCCAGCCTCAGCCACTTTAGGTGATTTTTTTGGGAGCCCCAAACACATTTAACACTCTTTCTGAGATTTTTCTTGTTTACACTGATGAAACAGCGATACATCCCTCTCTCTCTCTTTTTTTTTAAACCTACTCTCACTTGCTTTTCTCTTCTGATGTTATACTTACAAGATAATTTTCACTTAATCCTTTTCAGGTTTAATATCTACATTTGGCTATCTTTAAAAAATATTTTTAAGCCTGTTTGTTTTTTTTTTTTTTGGATGGTGATGTCAGTTATATAAAAGACGATTACAAACTGAGAAAATACAAACAAATGAAGGTCCTCATTTAGTTGTTTCATAGGTACTAAGTCTAATCTGTTACGGGCACTTTGAAGCCAGACGACCAATACAGAGCACACACGTTCACCTTTATTCTTAGCCCAGCTCTCTCAGTAGTAGTTTTCCACGTAACAATAGTAGTAGGAAAGGATTATGCCTATCTTTTTTGAGTCATGACCATCACATACCTTGGATTTATAAATAATGTCTTTGTGGAAAAATCATAATAGGAAAAACGTTATGAATGTGTTTTTCATAAGTTAAAAAATATAGAAATCGAGAGAATCGTTTGTATATCTTGGTCTGTTTTGATGAAAGGTTGGTGGAATTTCAATTTCTTGAAGGGTACTTGGAGGAGAGCAGTGACAAGACAAATGTAGAATTTCACAATTTAAAGTGATAGTGGTGCCAATTTTGAAATTTCTAGAACTCCCCAAAGAGATAAAAATATGAATGATTACTCCACGAAAAAGAAGTCTTCAGCTTGTCATGCTAATTATTCTATTTAATAGAGGAAAATATTTGCAGTTATGGTATAGCAAACTAGAGAACTGTTAAAATATCAGTCTAGAGGTTACTGGTAAAATGCTATGTATAAGAAAACAATGTACAAAAACTACGCCCCAAAATCTACAATTCTGCGGGAAAACATGTGGAGTACTCACAATGGAACAGAGTCTGTAAAGGAATACTGAAAGATATAAGGCAAACTAGATCACATATACAAGCATACTTCATTTTGTTGTCTTTGGGGATATTGTGATTTTTACAAATTGAAGTTTTGTAGCAACCTTGTGTTGAGCCTCTATAGGTGCCATTTTTCCAACAGCATTTGCTCGTTTCATGTCTCTGAGTCACGTTTTGGTATTTTTCAGAATTTTCAAACCTTTTCATTTCATTGTTAAGGTGGTCTGTTATCACTGATATTTGATGTTACTATTGTATTGGGGTGCCACAAATTGCACCTATATAAGATGGCAAACTTAATAAATGTGTGTGTTCTGACTTCTCTATCTACCAGTCCCAAGTCTCTATCCTCAGGCCTCCTTATTCCCTAAGACACAACATTAATGAAATTAGGCCAATTAATAACCCTACAGTGACCTCTAAATGTTCAAATGAAGAGTTGCACATCTCTGACTTTAAATGAAAAGCTAGAAATCATTGAGTTTAGTGAGAAAGGCAGGTCAAAAGCTGAGATAGGCTGAAAGCTAGACTTCTTGCACCAAATAGTTAGCTGAGCAAAGTTTCCTGAAGTAAATCAAAAGCACTGCCCTAAACATCCTGCTAATGGAGAAAGTCTGAGTGGTCTGGATAGAAGAGAAAACCAGCCACAACATTCCCTTAAGGCAAAGCCTAAATCCAAGGCAGAGCCCTAACTCTCTTCAATTCTATAAAGGCTGAGAGAGGTGAGGAAGTTTCAGAAGAAAAATTTAGAACTAGCAGAGATTGGTTCATGAGGCTTAAAAAAAGTTGTCTCCACTCACAGACTTAGAAAACGAATTTATGGTTGCCAGAGTAGTGGGGAAGCATGGGGAGGGGGAGGGACAGTTAGGGAGTTTGGAATGAACAGGTACACACGGCTATATTTAAAATGAATAACCAACAAGGACCTACTGTATAGCACAGGGAACTCTGCTCAATGTGGCAGCCTGGATGGGGTGGGGGGGAGAATAGATACATGTATATGTATGGCTGAGCCCCTTTGCTGTCCACCTGGAAATATCACAATATTGTTAATTGGCTATACTGCAATATAAAATAAAAAGTTCAAACGTTATGTGTGTATATATATATATATATATGTAATTTTAAAAAGTAAAGACAAAAGTCATCTCCATAACATAAAAGTTCAGATAAAGCAGCAAGTATGAATGTAGAAACTGCAGCATGTTATCCAGAAATTCTAGCTAAGATAAGTACTGAAGGTAGCTGTACTAAACAGCAGATTTTCAGTATAAATGACCATCTTTATATTGGAAGAAAATGCCATCTGGGATTTTTGTAACTAGAGAGGAGAAGTCAGTGCCTGGCTTCAAAGCTTGTAAGGCCAGTCTGTCTCTCTTATGAGGGGCTAATACACCTGGTCACCCAAGAGCTCTGATGAAAATGTACAATGAGGTTAATGTCATGCCTGTTAATACAAGATCCATTCTGCAGCCAGTGTGATATGATAGCACACAGACAGTCTGAGCATCTCATTAATAAGTGATTGGAATATGAGCATTTAACAAAATGACTATTTACAAAAAGCTCATATGTAATTCTTGCACTAAAAGAATGATACTTTATTGTCTTTGTTCTAGTATAGCAATTGCCCTAAAATGGCTTCTGATTTCAGTGGACAATATTAGTCTTTTTTCAGGAGGGTGGACAAGAAGTCTTTCTTTCTTTTTTTCTTCATTCATTTGAATTTTTTTGAGGAATAATTGAAAATATAATTATATGTATTTTAAATGTACATATATACATTACATATATTCCTCCCCTACCCACTACAGAGAGCAGATAGAGTGAGTTTGCCAAAGAAACTCAAAACTTTAACACTTTCCTTCATGGCATGCAAAATTCTGTTCCCATTCAGCTGGTGACTTGATGAGAGTCTTTGACCCTAACCTACTTTAGTGCTCCTGCAAAGCAGAACATTTATCCCAAGGCCAGGCTATACATCAGGCAAAAAAAAAACCTCACTTTTTACTCTCAAATTGTGTGCTTGGGTTGGGGGTGAGAAAGAGAGGTTGCTGAAGTTGGGGAACTCCTTGAGCACCTCCTAACAGTTGACTGTGTGATTCACCCTGCTCTCAACCTGTGCTCTTTCTTCTGTGAATACACAGGGTTACAAAAACAGCCCTTTGGTGAGCTTATGGGGTATGCACTCCATTGGGGAAGGAGATGAGCAGCCATCAGAAAATTCTCACCTGCACCTTAGTGAAAGTGATTCTCCAAAAGTTCCAAAAGCCCCTGTTAGAATATCTGGGAGACACAGAATATACAGAGTGATAATTTGATATGCACATATATTTTGGAATGATTACCAGGATCAAGATAGTTCGTATATATATCATCTCAAATAGTTAACTCTTTTTTTGTATGTATGGTGAGAATGCTTATAATCTTAGCAACTTTTAAGTACTCAATATCATTAAATGTAGTTCATACCATATTATTAACTGTAGTCACCATGCTGTACTTTAGATCCTCTGAACTTATAATTGAAAGTTTGTACCATGTGACCTACATCTCCTCAATTCCCCCCTCCTAGTCCCTGGCAACCACCAGTATAGACAATGGAATATTATTCAGCCATGAAAAAGATGGAAATCCTGCCATTTGTGATATCATGGATGAACCTGCAGGGCATTGTGCTAAGTGAAATAAGCATGATAGAAAAGGACAAATACTGTTGCTACCACTTATATGTGGAATCTAAAAATTTTTAAATCTGATTTCATAGAGACAATTTCAGCCTTTAATGATCCCATTAGACCTCACTCTATACTTTAAAACACATCTTTACTCAGAAATTGAGGCAACTGTTTTGCTAATATTTATTTCTTTATACACCATCCTAGACTGTGTTGGAATGGTTCTTTTCCCATGTTAGGGCATCTAATACTCAGTACAGAGGTTTCTCAGGTAATAAAAGAGTATAAGAGCATGACTTTCCACTGTGGTACTCTGTAGGAGACTCCTTCCTTGATCATTCTAGGAAGAGCCTAGATTTGTGTAGCACTGAAATTGTAAGCACTCTATGTATATGTGTAAGTATAATCAACAGAAAGTTTTATAAGTATTTTGATACGAAGTGCAGATTTCAGATTGGATCTTAAATGAGTTTGACTTGGAACTGTGCAGAAATCATGGATGCCATGATCATGACTGTTAGCTAAATCAGACAGAGGCACCTCTTTTGTCTCCAGTGGAGTGAGGTTTTGCTGCACATTGGTTTTTATCCATTTACATACTTCATTTGAATTTCAAGTAGCGTATCACTCTAGCGTTAGCCGAGGCAAATCTCTTGAGTTACTGTTTTATTCTAAAAATTCTAAATTCCTTGCAAAACTTCTATTTCCCTAGAATGTTTTTTTTTCCTACTTTCTGAGAAAATTAAACTCAATTGTCCTCTCTCTTCTCAAAACTGCAAAATTCCTCCTCCAGGGGTCTAATTGATGGCCTCACTTCATATTTTACAGGACAGAAAGCTGAAACCATCACATCAAACTCCTCACCCCACCCATTTTTACACCACCAAACCTGTTAGTTTGCTTGACTGAATTCATACCATCTTTGTCTGATCCTCAGAAAGGGAGGATCCTCCACTGGTTTCGAGCTCACGTCTCCTTAAGGGCTTCAATCTTAGAGATTTCCACCACAATTCACTACATCGTTTCTTTCTCACACGTAGATGTTTACTGTCAGTATGAATTTTTCTAATATTCTTAACTTTAAAAATAAAGTATAATAATGATTCCTTAATTGTACACTTTCTTCCAGCTATCACTCCATTTCTTTTAACTCTTCATAGCGAAACTCGAAAGACTTGCCTACAATCACCATTTTATTTGTTTTCCTCCTATATATTTCTCAAGCAGTGCAAATATGACTTACACTTTACCTCTGTTCTAAAGATGTAAATAAAATTTTACTTACTGCAGGGGTAAGTTTCCTGTTAAAAGATCAGTGGCTTAAAGAAAGCAGCTATGCATGAATACTTTGTACAGTTCCTAAATACTAAGCACTTTACAATTTAGTTTGGTAAAATGTCTCCCAGTAAGAAGTTTATTTCTTTTAAAAATTTACTAAATGTTGTCCTTTAAAATTTCATCTTTATTTCAATTTACACTTTTTATTGCACTTTTATTAGAAGCAGCTTACCAGAAGCACAGCATTGAACAAAACAGTCAAAGAAATGATGAAAGAAAGAACATTTTCTAAAGGTCACAAATAATGAAAGTTACTCAGCATGAATCACAAAATAAGTAGAGGTCAAAAAACCAAGGGAACTGGATTATTTCTACTGATACAATTAACGTTACCAGAATTATTATGGCTACTAAAGTTAGATTTTATCCTGGATTTTTAATTTAAAAAAAAAACTTAGTTTTTTTTTTTTTAATAATTTGGGATTTATAGAAAAGTTCCAAAGATAGTACAGAGAGTTTCCACCTACCCCTCACTGTTTCCCCTGATGTTAACATCTTATATTACCTCGATATTATTATCTGCAATAAAGTACAAGATGCTACAGGTTTATCTTGTATATACCCTGCCTTGAAGGGGCCAACTAGAATACAGATTTTATCAGACATTTCTCCAAGTTTCCCTGGTTCCTTTTATTGGAGAACGGTATTAGAAATCTGGGTGCTGGTGGTGCTCATTACTTCTGGGTGGTCACTGTTGTCACTGCCAGGGCCTCTCAGTGGAGAGGGCTATGAAACATATGTCAGTATGCTGACCCATGTGGGTCTCCCAAGTGGCTCAGTGGTGAAAAATCTGCCTGCCAGTACAGGAGGCATGTGTTCGATCCCTAGGTTGGGAAGATCCCCTGGAGTAGGAAATGGCAACCCACTTCAGTGTTCTTGCCTGGAGAAGCCCATGGACAGAGAAGCTTGGCAGGCCACAGTCCATAGGGTTGCAAAGAGTTGGACATGACTGAGAGACTAAAACAACAATCCTGACACATGTATACACACTTGTCTATAATTCTGTCTGCATTTATCCACCTCTGTATAATTTATGCTAACCAAATAGGGGTTCATAGTGATAACCCCAACTCTAATTCAGTACTACAGAGTTTGTCTAATCTTTCCTCCTTAAATAGCTATAATTTCCTCCTCTAACAATAAGAAACCTGGTTTTCACCATCCTTCATCCATTTATTTATTTATTCATCCTGAGACACATATATAAAAAAGCAGATTGAGAATTATTAATTAACTTGAATCCTTGTGAGAAAGAAATTTACCAGCTACAGTTTTTAGATATACTTCTTTGGTCTTCAGCCAAACAGTTGCTCTTCAAAACACTGTTTGACAAAGTTATTTAGCCAACTTCTTTTCCTCTCACTTGCTTCAGTGAGGTTATGTCACACGTTTTTAGTAGTTTCATTTGTCATAGTGTGTATTCCTTTTTGTGTGTGTGTGTGTGTGTATTCCTTTTTGAGATCTCCTGACATCCTGGTTGAATTTCTTTTAGTTTGCATATATTAAAGTTTACTCTTCTAGATGTACAATGTTGTGAGTTTTGACAAATGCATTGAATCATACATCCACCACTCCAGTAGCATTTAGAGTAGATCTATCACCCTAAAATTCTACAGGTTTTTTTGTTTGTTTGTTTGTTTTTTTGAGAGAGGAAACCACTATGAGAAAGCACACAGGAAAAAGTCTTTCCTCTCAAATATTTGGCTCTATCTGATGATGTTAAGTTAAATTTTATTTCCATATTTCTAAAAACATTTTTAAAATTTTGCAGATACACTAAGAATTCATAATTATAAGCTTTTAAACAATATTCATGAGTGTGACTATCAATTACTACTTACTAATCTCAAAGGATGAGCCTCCCAGGTGGCTCAGTGGTAAAGAATCTGTCTGCCAGTACAGGAGATGTGGGAGATGCGGATTTGATCCCTGGGTCAGGAAGATCCCCTGGAGGAGGAACTGGCAACCGTCTCCAGTATTCTTGCCAGGAAAATTTCAAGGACAGAATAGCCTGGTGGGCTACAGTCCATGGGATCGTAAAGAGTTGGACACAACTGAGCTACTGAGCATGCATGCAATCTCAGGGGATAACATCTGAGAACAAAACCTTATCTCTTATTTAGAGAGCAACTCACTGTAGAAAAGAAAAGAGAGGCTACACCATATGATCCAAGATCTTAATGGGGTTGTATATCATTGATCTCAGTCCCTCACAGTTTTGGTCATACGTGTCAGCTGAGAAAGATAGTCTCTAAAATATCTGGGTCATTATATCTTTGTAAAGAGTAATCAAAAGAACCAGTCACTCAAAATCAAAGCTGTACTTTGATTCTAGACAGAGATCCATAAGCAACAGCCTCTTCAGCTAATATCATCCAGATCAATGGGTAGCTGAGGGTGGAAGTACTGTCCCTACTGCAGCATATCCTGTTTTTATGTTTTGTACTTTTTTTTTTTTTGATTCATTGTTATTTTGTCTGTTCTTCTCAGAGGCTTACAATTCAATTTCAGGGGCTTGAGTTACTAACATAACTGCCGTATAGCTGACAGAAGTCCGAGGTGGGACTACAGCCACCTTACTAGATGAAAGGTGACTCTTAAATATCATGAAAGAATCTTGAGATGTGGGTTCTCAATTTCCATCATCAGCTATACCAAGTTCAGTTCAGTTCAGTTCAGTCGCTCAGTCGTGTCTGACTCTTTATGACCCCCTGGACTGCAGCGCACCAGGCTTCCCTGTCCATCACCAACTCCCGGAGTTTACTCAAACTCATGTCCCTTGAGTCAGTGATGCCATCCAACCATTTCATCCTCTGTTCACTTCTCCTGCTGCCTTGAATCTTTCCCAGCATCAGGGTCTTTTCCACTCAGTTCTTCACATCAGGTGGCCAAAGTATTGGAGTTTCAGCTTCAACATCAGTCCTTCCAATGAATATTCAGGGCTGATTTCCTTTAGGATGGGCTGGTTGGATCTCCTTGCAGTCCGAGGGACTCTCAAGAGTCTTCTCCAACACCACAGTTCAAAAGCATCAGTTCTTTGGCACTCAACTTTCTTTATGGTCCAACTCTCACATCCATACATGACTACTGGAACGACCATAGCTTTGACTAGACTGACCTTTGTTGGCAAAGTTACATCTCTGCTTTTTAATATGCTGTTTATAGAGTGGTCATAGCTTTTCTTCCAAGGAGCAACCATCTTTTAATTTCATGGCTGCAGCCATCATCTGCAGTGGTTTTGTAGCCCAAGAAAATAAACTCTGTCACTGTTTCCATTGTTTCCCCATCTATTTGCCATGAAGTGATGGGACCAGATGTCATGATCTTAGTTTTCTGAATGTTGAGTTTTAAGCCAACTTTTTCACTCTCTTTCACTTTCATCAAGAGGCTCTTTAGTTATTCTTTGCTTTTTGTCATAAGGGTGGTATCATGTACATATCTGAGGTTATTGATATATCTCCCGGCAGTCTTGATTCCAGTTTGTGCTTCATCCAGCCCAGCATTTTGCATGATGTACTCTGCATAGAAGTTAAATAAGCATGGTGACAATATACAGCCTTGATGTACTCCTATGTAAACCTATTTGGAACCAGTCTGTTGCTCCATGTCCAGTTCTAACTGTTGCTTCTTGACCTGCATACAGATTTCTCAAGAGGCAGGTAAGGTGAACTGGTATTCCCATCTCTTTCAGAATTTTCCACAGTTTATTGTGACCCACACAGTCAAAGGCTTTGGCATAGTCAATAAAGCAGAAATAGATGTTTTTCTGGAACTTTCTTCCTTTTTCGATAATCCAACGGATGCTGGCCATTTGATCTCTGGTTCCTCTGGCTTTTCTAAATTCAGCTTGAATATCTTGAAATTCACAGCTCATGTACTGTTGAAGTCTGGCTTGGAGAATTTTGAGCATTACTTTGCTTGTGTGTGAGTTGAGTACAATTGTGCAGTAGTTTGAACATTCTTTGGCATTGCCTTTCTTTGGGATTGAAATGAAAAGTGACCTTTTCCAGTCCTGTGGCCACTGCTGAGTTTTCCAAATTTGCTGGCATATTGAGTGCAGCAGTTTCACAGCATCATCTTTTAGGATTTGAAATAGCTCAGCTGGAATTCCATCACCTCCACTAGCTTTGTTCGTATATAAGGCACACTTCAACCAAATTACCATGCACCAAAACAGTGATGCTATATATCACTATTTGTTGCAAAAATTTAGTTGTAAACTCTATGTGAGCCCCTGCTCTGCACCTTTTTAGCTCAATGACTTTGGAAAGTTAACTTCTCTGAACTTGTTTCCTGTCTTCCATTTTAATATGGTTTTTATGTAGAAAAACTGAGAAATTACACTTTGATATACTTGATAGTGTTTATGTGTATTTTATTTCCATAGATGGTTGCTTGAATAATGGGGTTAGAGATAAAGAGGCTACTGAAGCTAGGAAAGAAAAATTAACATTATACTTTGAGTAAAGCAGCAGGGTAGGAAGCTTCTCAGGCCCTTCCAATGAAAACATCCAATACCCCTAGTTCTCCCGAGAACACAGCTTGAGACTAGTGTGTTGTGAACTTGGTCTGTGATACATCCATCTCTGAAACCTCATTGTTGAGTTAGGAAATAGATATAAAGTGCTCCATAAGCTTTGAAAACTAAAAGTCTAAACCTCTAATTTTACTGTTGAAGAGACTGAAGTCAAGGTAAATTAAGATAGTGAACTTCATAGCAGCTGATACAGGATGGCTACGATCCAATCTATTGTAAATTTATTATTCTTTTTGTTCACAACATGGTAGAATGAGCACTGCTGAAGGTCAGTTTTGGACGAACAGAACTCACCAAAAATTTTTTGGCCTGCCATTTAGCTATTAGGCTCCCATTATATTTTTTTCCCCCTCTCTTCTTTTCCACACCTATCCTTTTAAGGAACGGCCGCCAGATGTCTTTTTAAAAGTATAGTTTGGCATCTGTCACAATTTAATGCAGTTAAATTCTGTGCATAATTAGGAGACAATTATAATATTGCATAAAGGCCATGAGGGCCTACACAGAACTGTCCTGTAGAAATTCCATATTGGACTGAAAATAATTGATGCTGAAAAATTAAATTTAAAGGTGCAGTTTTGCCTGCTTATTTGATAGAATTGTTCACTTTGCCCACCATCTCATGGAAGGCTAGAGCAATATTGTATTGCTCTCTTCTATATGCTAATAGGACCAATATTTGCATAAATTAAAATTGTAACAATTCCATTTTCTGGGAACTACACTGCATGCGCGTGTGTGTGTGTGTGTGTGTGTGTTAAGTTGCTTCAGTCGTGTCTGACTCTTTGTGACTCCATGGACTGCACCCTGCCAGGCTCCTCTGTCCATGGGCTTCTCCAGGCAAGAATACTGGAGTGGGTTGCCACGTCCTTCTCTGGGGGGATCTTCCTGACCCAGGGATTGAACGCCTCTCTTACGTCACCTGCATTGGCAGGCAGGTCCTTTGCCACTAGCGCCACCTGGGAAGCCCCAGTGGAACTACACTACCAGCTGGATTTTCACCTATAATCATATATTTTTCAAATTAATTATTTGACTCCCTATCTTAATCAAGTCCAACCTTTCTCTTTAGAGGCCTTTTACTCCTCCAGATGGCAAATTACCCATGTCATCTGGAGACTTAACACAGTTCAAAGTAGTTGGAGGCGGTTGCATCAGTCAGAGTTCTAACCAAAAAACAGAAACGCTGGGGTGATATGCATATTAACAGGTGACTTATATAGGGACCTGATAGTGTGTAATTGTAGGAGCTGTTTAAAGAGTCTTCATAAGACTTTTTTTTTTTTTTTTGTCTTTGCTTGAGGTGCTGGAGCCCAAAGCCAGCAGCATCTAGGAAAGAGAGATGGATGTGAAGTAGGGAAAGCAAGGATGGACTGGAAGCCATGAGGAATAGCTGGACCCCACAGGGACAGACTGGAACTCATGTTGATCTTTCACTGCCCCTAGACCTCCAACTCTGATGACGTGAATGCTCTGCAGAAGTGGGCACTGTCTTTTATGGAGCTGGTGAAGCTGAAAGATAGGAAGGGACACTGGTGCAGCTGTTGCCCAGGCTTGCTGCCTGACACTAAGGTAAGCCAGCAGATCATATGCCCTTGAGCCTACTTTCGGAGAATAAAACAAATACTTTACCTTTGGCTTCCAAATCTTTCTCCAAATGCCTCTTATAGCACAAGCAATCTCAGAACCATGCAGAGAACTCTGAACAAAGTTTTAGCTCATAGTACAAATCCTGCACAGAGGTAAACCTGCTTCTAAACAGCAGGTGAAAAAAGAATTGGGTAATTAATCTGCTCTTGCTGTTGTTCTTACCACCACTTGAGTGTCACCAGAAGTTCCACGTGTTCTTTCCAATGTTGTGTTGATTTTGTTGTTAGTATACATCCCACCCAGCTGTGCAGGGCTGCCCCAAACTTGGGATTCTAGTTCAAAACTGTTGTTTTAAACCACAGTGCTTGGTTCAAAGTCACTGGGTTCTCTGGGGACTTTTAAGGTCCTTTCCCGACAGCAGACCTTGGTAGGGACTGCCACTTGCTCACAGATCCCCAGGCAGTTGTCCCTAACTTTGAATCTCAGTGAGTAGGAACTCAGTCAAGTTATTTTCCATTCAAAAGTCTAATCTCATTATGTAGATTTCTCAACTTGCTCCCAAGGGGCCATGAACCATATCCACTTTAGGGAGTATTATCAAAGTAAAATCATGGTCAGGCCACAGAATGTCTTATTATACCCTTCCTCCCCAGCAAATATCTGCAAAGAAGGGTGTGTTATACTTCACAGGGGTGTTGGGGGAAAGGCAAGCCTCTGCATTCCCTTACACAAAAAACAGGTATAAAACAAAACTAAATATTACTATTGAACAGTAACTGGAAATCCAGTACCCCAAACTGACATTAAATAAGGTTTAAAACAAGATATTTTTAATTGCAACTTAACCTTTTATAAACAGTTGAAGAAGGTGTGAAGCAATGCATGTGTGTCTAATGGGATATTTCTTCCAATATTATCAAAGTTATCGATAAGTATAAACAACTCATTAGTGTAACATTAAATTATTATTAAAGTTAGATATATATTTTCACATATTAGAAATTCTTATATTCCTGGTTGGTATCATAGGAGATGGTAGTCCCAAGAGGACTTTCTAGAAGGTAATCCTGTGGGAATTCTCAAGCCATGAAAATTTAAAAGAATTGAAAGTGCAGAGTAAACAATGCTATGTGATTAAGTTTAATTCTTGCCACCCTCTATGTGCTCAAATTAATCACTATTAACATATGAGTTCAGAAAATGTGGACAAAGCAAGTTATTTTTTCTAGAATGATGAATTATCTTGTTAGGAATTTATCTACCCACCTCTCCCCTTTTCCTTTTCTGTGATAGAGAATGAGAGTCTGTGTATGTGTGTGTGTAAGCATGTGTGTATGATTAAGTGTCCATATTTAAGGAACAAGACCATGGTTTGTTTTATTTTAAAGAATAAACATATTTCTGAATTTTTCAGGTCATCTGAGGAAACTAATCTTTAAACTTCTAAAAGTGAAAAAATGAGGAAACCAGAAGGGAAAGAGACACGTGTACCCCAATATTCATCGCAACACTGTTTATAATAGCCAGGACATGGAAGCAACCTAGATGTCCATCAGCAGATGAATGGATAAGAATGCTGTGGTACATATACACAATGGAGTATTACTCAGACATTAAAAAGAATACATTTGAATCAGTTCTAATGAGGTGGATGAAACTGGAGCCTATTATACAGAGTGAAGTACGCCAGAAAGAAAAACACCAATACAGTATACTAATGCATATTTATGGAATTTAGAAAGATGGTAACAATAACCCTGTGTACGAGACAGCAAAAGAGACACTGATGTATAGAACAGTCTTATGGACTCTGTGGGAGAGGGAGAGGGTGGGAAGATTTGGGAGAATGGCACTGAAACATGTATAATATCATGTATGAAACGAGTTGCCAGTCCAGGTTCGATGCACCATACTGGATGCTTGGGGATGGTGCACTGGGACGACCCAGAGGGATGGTATGGGGAGGGAGGAGGGAGGAGGGTTCAGGATGGGGAACACATGTATACCTGTGGCGGATTCATTTCGATATTTGGCAAAACTAATACGATATTGTAAAGTTTAAAAATAAAATAAAGAAAATAAAAATAAATAAAAAATAAAAGTGAAAAAATGGCCATTTTCAGAGTATCAGAAATGAGAAGGTAGATTCAATAAGGCTATTAATTTTTTCACCAGAATTATGAAATTTAGAAGTCAATCATAAGAGAACAAAGGAAAAGAGGCATAGCTAAACTCCTTATTTATTCCTATAGACATAAGGGCTAAAGAGGGAAGAGTAAAGAAACCAAGTGAAGGAGGAAGAATGTGAAGAAGGAAAGGGGGAAGGCACAGGAGGGAGATGGAAGAGGCAATTTCTACTGTGGAAAGCAGATCAAAGACAACAAGCTAATCTAGTAAACTAAATCTTAAAGTCCAGCCTTCTGAGGTGAAGCCCAGCTGGAGCTGGAGTGCAAGGCTTTCAGGATAGCAGGCACTGCACACAGTCTTGGTTCTCTTCCTCCTCCGACACATCTGAGGTACTGGAAGACTCATCTGAGTTGGTTTCCACCACCTCGATTCCAGTAGCTCCCTACTGCGGGCAATGTCCTCTCTGTGTCAGGTGATGCATGAGGAACCAAAGCATGTGGCTTTCGAACAGATGAGTATGGTGCTGTCTGTCTTTATCTCGTCCTTGCTTGTTCCTCTTAATCACACTGTTTAAGCCAGCAAGGCAAGTGATAACTTTAGCTGTGGGTACCCAGATCTTAGCATTGCGGTCTAGGCCGCTGGTCGCCATCACAGGTAGGTAAGGATGGGCTTCAATACAGTTAATAGTCCCTCCTTTATCCCATTCCATGTACTGAACAATCTGGCAGGATGACTTCTCCCAGAAGATGTGCCCGCAATCACTGCCACTCATGACGAACTCACTTCTGGGACCGTAGAAATTGACACCTTTGACTGTGGCATTATTTCTGTGCCCCTTGTGTCTTTTCACATATTGGGCTCCATCAACATGAGAGGAATTGAAGAGGTAAATATCCTCATCATTGTAACTGGCCAGGAGCTCTGTGCCATTGTGACTGTACACAAGGCAGGTAATGTGAGCTTTAGCGTCACAGTTGGGCAGGTGATGAGGACAAAATTTCTTGAGCACTCCATTATTATCACTCTAATTAATCTTCCTCTGGTCATAAATTCTTACAAACTGATCTCATCCCCCCACTGCAAAATGGTAATTATTGGCAGGATTCACATAGATCGAATACAGCCCCACTCTCTTCTCCTTCTCTCTGGTTACCACCACTTTTGAAGCCGGCTGGCCTTGTCTGAGATCAATGGCAAAGACAATTGCATCTTCACCTGAAGTGAGGAACTTAAAAGGGGAGTCAGGATCCAGACCCAACTTGTGGGAGGCTCCCCTGTGCTGGGCCACACATTTAGTTTTCCCACAGTGTGGGAGAGCAGACAGCTCGGCTATGTAGATCTGCCCATCGCAGCCACACATGGCCAGGGTGGTATCACCACAGTGGGGAAGGAACTTGGCCTGCTAAACATTATTTCTGTGACCACTCTCAAACTCCAGTACTGGCTGCCGATGCACCCAGTCCCACAATATCACTTTCAGGTCATCACTGCTAGTGGCCAGCCAGGTGCCACACTGGTTAAAGTGCACAGTGTTAACACAAACATTGTGGCCTGCAAGCCAATACTGCAGGTGGAAATGCTGCACAAAGACTCTTGCCCCACAGGCCTCATACACAAAGTGGGCACTTGAACCCAGCTGCCGCTCTCGAAGAGCATTCAGGACTTTCCAACGTGGGTTGGGGAGGGTGGATATCTCGGAAGCTACCCGTTCCTCCAGGGCCCAATCCTTGGCATATAAATACTGGGCTTGGGCTTGGTTAGCCTCACGGCACTGTACCTGAGGCCACTTTTCTTGTGCCAATGCTTCCTTCACTTCTCCTTCCTTTCCCGGCTTTCCTAACTGGTACTGGAACTGGTTTCTATCACCCGTTAAGAAATGTCCAGCATCTCCCATGCTTTCCAAATCAATGTTTTTATTGGTACTTGCTGTGTCGGCACCTTGATTTGCTCTGCCGGGCTGGCCAGGGCTGCCACCATCGCCGGCACTGCCACCATTTCTGGTCACTTCCGCATTGGCGCCACCTGCCTCCGATCTGGAATGCTCCTCGGAGTTTCTCTGTATCTCAGATTGGCTGTCTTTGATGCTCACGTAGTCAGACATCTCTTAAGGATGCGTGCTCTAGTCTAGAAAAAAAAAAAAATCTTTGAACCCTGCAGAAGACAGTAGGCCGGCAGTGAAAAAGCTACAACCAGCAGCACCAAGGAGAAGGCAATGGCACCCCACTCCAGCACTGTTGCCCGGAAAATCCCATGGACGGAGGAGCCTGGTGGGCTGCAGTCCATGGGGTCACTAAGAGTCAGACACGACTGAGTGACTTCACTTTCACTTTCCACTTTCATGCATTGGAGAAGGAAATGGCAACCCACTCCAGTGTTCTTGCCTGGAGAATCCCATGGACAGAGAAGCCTGGTAGGCTGCAGTCCATGGGGTCGCACAGAGTCGGACACGACTGAAGCGACTTGGCGGGCAGCAACACCAAACAGAGAAGGCAGTGCCACCCCACTCCAGTACTCTTGCCCAGAAAATCCCAGAGACAGGGGAGCCTGGGGGGCTGCCGTCTATAGGGTCGCACAGAGTCGGACACAACTGAGCGACTTAGCAGCAGGAGCAGCACCAAAATGCAAACCGCAAAATGCAAAGGGGTGGGGCAAGTGCCGCCTAAGGCATTAGGAGTACGGGAGCTGGTAAGGTTCAAAAGACTTCATCTCATTTAGCGTCTTACATCATTTCGAGACTGCCTAGATTTTTCCAGAACCTAAGCCACGTCCCCGGAAGACATCTTGTATTGTCCGCTATTGCGCATACCGTTCTACTGAGTGTGATACAGATCGTGCTTTGTAGAACAATTTTATTAGAAAGTCATCTGCAAAGGTACTCCTCAGGCAAAACGGCTATGGTAAGACTCTCAGTTCTTTTTTCAAAGATAATGTACAGTATGAAAAATGAAAGTGAAGTCGCTCAGTCGTGTCCAGCTCTTTGCGACCCCGTGGACTGTAGCCCACCAGGCTCCTCAGTCCATGGAATTTTCCAGGCGAGAGTCCTGGATTGGGTTGACATTTCCTTCTCCAGGGGATCTTCCCAACCCAGGGATCGAACCCGGGTCTCGCACACTGCAGGCAGACGCTTTACCGTCTGAGCCAATTTCCTCATGTACAGTATGAAATGAAGAAATACGCAAGTGCAAGGAAAGATTGCTAAGGCCCCGAGTTAGTGAGTTTCGGACATGGAGGAAATATTTCAGTAAATCAAAGAGCTTGAGGGAAACCTTGAGAGTCCTAATTGGTGGAAATGGCATGTGTGTGCTA
The DNA here is from genome assembly GCF_027580195.1 of Bos mutus. Lineage (NCBI taxonomy): Eukaryota > Metazoa > Chordata > Mammalia > Artiodactyla > Bovidae > Bos > Bos mutus. The sequence goes on from NC_091646.1 coordinate 104,697,048, forward strand.
AGTCGCTTCAGTCGTGTCAGACTCTTTCCATGAGATTCTCCAAGCAAGAATACTGGAGGGGTTTGTCATGTCCTTCTCCAAGGGATATTCCGACCCCGGGATCTTCCTACCCAGGGATCGAACCCATGTCTCTTGTCTCCTGCACTGGCAGACAGGTTCTTACACACTGACTAGTGAATTGCATTTTAGATTAAAAAATGAATTTTTTTTTTAGTATGAATAGATTCCAAGTATTGCATTACACATACTTTTACTAGAAAAAATCATTATTTATCTGAAACGCAAATTTAACCATGTCATGTGCAATAATTTTATTTGTTATATCTGGCAGATTTTCTTGGAAGTAATTTAGTCCCTCAATGTAATCAAAGCTGAAATTAACTGGTCAAGTTAAAGTAGACATTGAAATCAGTAATTGCTTTGCCAATTTCAAACAGAAACACACCATTTTTCTCTTTCCAGCATAGATTCTATATATTTATTTGGAGTTAATTCAATTTAAGGTATTTAGGAAATGCCAACACAATATTATCAAAAAACAATCTGTGATGTTATAGAACTATGAAAATATTTTAAACGTCTCCCCAAATATGTCAGAGGCTTTTTGCCTGGCGCGGGGTTGGGGGGCGGCAGGCAGGGAGGGTTTAGGGGAAAAAAGTGCTTTCAGAGGCAGTTAATTGGTATTGTGGTGTTAACTTCAGAGCTTCTCCAAACGAATTATCTAAGGTGATGTCAGTAAATTTTCAAAGGGCTGTGGTAAACTGCTGACTAAGAATGCCAGAATGAAGAAAACAAGATTTCCCCGAGTGATTGCAGGGTTAATGCAAAATTGATTAAACATAGATGTATAAAGTTTTCTAAAGAGAAAGAATGGTTCCAAAGCTAATAGTAATGGAAAAACACATCAAAGAATATTCATAGCAATTTGTAAAGAATAGCACAGGAACTTGAAAACTACGTGAGAGCCTGTCAAAAGTAACATGGATAAGTAGACTACCATATATTTCTGTAATGGAGTTATGTTAAAAAGTGAGGATTAATGAGTTAAAACCAAATATATCAACCTGGATTAATCTTAACACAATGATGAGTGAAAATACAAATGACAGAATAGTTAATAATTTCATTTTTATACTGATGTTTATAGTTTTCATACATAATAAAACTACTTTAAAAGACAAGAAAATAATTGATTCAAAATTCAGAATAAATATTACCTATGGAGGAAGGGAGGCAGTTAAAATCTGGTAGAGAGGAAGCTACAATAATTCTTGGTAATATTTATAGCTTACTGTGGATATAAGTGGGCTTCCCTGGTTGCTCAGATGGGAAAGAAGCTGCCTGCAGTGCAAGAGACCTGGGTTCAATCCTTGGGTCAGAAAGATCTGCTGGAGAAGGGAATGGCTACCAATTCCAGTATTCTTGCCTGGAGAATTCCATGGGCAGAGGAACCAGGTGGGCTACAGTGCATGGGGTCACAAAGGGTCGGACCGACTGAGTAACTTTATTATTCTTTTTATTATTTACTGCCTGGCGTATACATTTATGTACTATTTTCTGTGTATTATACACTTTGCATAGTAGCTTTTTTTAAAGAGATCAAACTTTGGCTATGAATTGGCTTATCAATTTAATTTTCATTTGTTTGCTTTTAATTTAATTGATCCATTTGGTATATTTCCATTCACATTCATCCCTTTATTCACCAGAAATTTATTTAGCGTTTCTATGCACCATGAACGGTTCTAGGTTCTGACAATTCAGTTGAGAATAAAAGTGATAATTCTTTCACTCGTGGAGTTTATATGTGTGTGAATGTTAGTCACTCAGTCCTGTCCAACTCTTTGCGACCCCATGGATTGTAGCCGTGATTGAACCTGGGTCTCCTTCATTGCAGGCAGATTCTTTACTGTCTGAGCCACTAGGGAAACCCCATCGAGTTTATAATACAGTAGAAAAAAGAGACAATAAAAAAAAAAAGAGAGACAATAGACAAGCCAATATATAGATAAAACATATGAGGCAGTGGTGAATTGTATGGAAAGAAATAAAGATATGGAGAGAACTAAGGTATGTAAGTAGATACAAACTGGAGGTTGTTATTTTAAATAGTGCATTCAAGAAAGGTCTCCTTTATGAGGTGACATATAAGTAGAGGCTGAATGAAAAGATAAATGGAGCATGCAGATATCTAGGGTAAGAACATTCCTTATACAGTGACACTGAGTGCAAATGCTCTAAAATTGTAAGAGAATAGGAGTGTTCTTGAAACTTCAAGAAGGCCAGTATGACTTACAGTGCAAATAAGCACTAGGGAGAGTGTCAGGCAATGGACTGAAAGAAACAAAGGCTTGTTGTACATAATAAATAATTTAAATTTTATTTCATTCTATGTGTACTGGAAAGTTTATAAATTTTAAAATCTTGTGAATAGGTCAGTTGCATTATCTGATTGGCTTTTGAAAGAGATGATTATGGCTTATATATGGAGAATAGAATGGCATAGCAGGAGAGAGCAGAAGTACTAAACTATTGCTTTAATCCAGGTAAGAAATTAAGACAGCTTAATCTAGATGAAGATAAGGCATGTTGTGAAAACTGGTAAACTTTGGAATCAGTTATGAAAGTAGAAATTATAGCATTTACTAATGAATTGAATGTGGCATAGTCAAGCTACTGTCAAGAAGCACATGTCACTTTGGCAGTTTGAAGCAGCTCAATAGTGATTATTATTATATATATATATGGTTTTTTTTGGCAAAGGTAGGAGACGAGGATTTTGTATCCCCTAAATTTACTGAATTGATTATTTCTAACAACTTGTGAGTGTGTGTGTGTGTGTGTGTGTGTGGAGTCTTTAGAAATTTTCATATATAAGATCATGGTATCTACAAACAGATAATTTTATTTCTTCCTTTCCAACTTGGATGCCTTTTTTTTTTTTCTTGCCTAATTTCCTTGTCTAAGAGTTCCAGTACTATGTTGAGTAGAAGTGTCAAGAGTGATCATCCTTGCCTTTTTCCTGATCTTAGAGAAAAAGCTTTCAGTTTTTCACTGTAGAGTGTGATTGATATTGGCTGTGGTATGTTCATATATATCATCTTAATAACATTGAAGCAGATTCCTTCTGTAACTCATATTAAGAATTTTTATCATGAAAAGATATTGGATTTTGTCCAAAAAATTTTTGCATCTATTGTGATCATGTACTTTTTATCCTTCATTCTGTTGATATGGCATATGACATTGGTTGATTTGCTTATGTTGAACCATCTTTGCATCCCAAAGATAAGTCCCAGATGTTTATGGTATACAGTCCTTTTAATGTGCTGTTTAATTCAGTTTGCTACCTTTTTGTTGAAGGCTTTCACATCTTTGTTCACTGGGAATATTGGTTTACAGTTTTCTTGTATGTTTGGATTTGGTATCAGGGTAAATAACAATGAAATATTCAGAAAAGAAAATAAGTAAATAATCCCATATACAGTAGCATCAAACAGAATAAAATTTGCAAGAATAAACTTAACCAAGGAGGTATAATGAAAGCTATAGAACATTAATGAAAGAATTTGATTAAGACACAAATGGCAAGATATCCCATGTTCATGTATTAGAAGACTTAATATTGTTAAAATATCCATAGTACTCAAAATGATCTGGATTCAATGCAGATCCTATCAAAATTCAAACAGTCTCTTTTTCAGAACTGAAAGACCAAACCTTAGATCCATGTGGAAAGTTCTAAGAGTTCAAGTTCTAACTGTTGGATCCATAGTTAACAATACTGTATTTTACACTTGAGCACTGGTCAAGAGGGTAGGTTTATGTTGTATTCTTACTAAAATGAAAACACATAAATTAAAAAGAAATTAATTAAGCTTAAGAAAAGAGAGGAAGAGAATAAATCTGAATGGGCAAATGTAAACTACCTAGTCCTTGGAGAGTAAATTGGAATCAGTGATAACTTTTAAGTGTTATCTAGGAACAGTGAGTGAGTGGCATGAAATTTACTAAAATGAGGGCTAGGAATGGGGATGGAGTAGTCAAGAATTCTGTTTTATTAACATATCAAGTATAAAAATACACACTTAATATTGGGAAACATTGAGTTGACAATTGGATATAGATGTCTCGAATTTATAGGAGAGATTATAATATACATTTGGAAATCATTAGCTGCTGGGAATAAAGGGTACCACCTAGGGAATGAGTATACAGTTAGAAGAACAAAGATCTGAGGATTGGGTGCTGGAACACTCAGCTATTTATTTTAAGAAGAAAAGGAGAATCCAACCACATGGAGCAAAAGAAGTGGTCAGTTATTTAGGAGAAAAAGATTGAGAACATGAAGAAAGTGTAGAAACTATTTTACAAAGGAAGAATTAATCAACTGTGCCAAATATTGCTAAGAGGTTAAGATAAGGCCTGAGAACAGACCACTGAATTTGAGAACAGGAAAATAGATAACAAGTGACTTGTTACTTTTCTGTTACCATACCTTACCAAAGATGTTATATGCTAGTGATAATGGTTTAGTAGGTAGGGTGAAAACTGTTAATGTAAGGAAGGTAGAAGTTTCAGGAGGAAAGTCTTGAATAAGGAAGAAGGAATAGGTTTCAATACACAGAAGAATTATAACAGGAGAGGAGACAAAATATTTAGTACAGAGGCAAGTAGGTTGTTAGATCTGGTGGTGGAAGAATGTGCATACTCTCTTGTAATTACTTCCATTCTCCCAGAGAATAAAGAAGGAAGAATATCAGCTATGAATGAGAAAGACTAAAACTGTGCTGGGTCACTGAGACAGAAAAAGCTGTGAAAGAGTCAACTCAGAAAATGGGAGAATGAGTCCCACAGAGGTATGGAGAAGTGTTGTCTGGAAGCAGAGAGGGTCCACTTGTGGTTTAATACCCTAAAAGTAAATTAAACAGCATAATTGTTTGTTTTTCCCTATTTTAGATGCTTGAGGACAAAAGTAGAGTAGGCAAATTCCTGGATTCAACTAAAAAAATACTGAATTTTTTGTTAGTTGAGATTAACAGAAAATTGGGGGGCAAAGGAGCTTAGATTCTACATAATGAAATTATTATAATAATGAACCTTGAAATTTAAGTATAAAAAAGAGAATTGAGGACAAAAAGGAGAAGATGAAGAGGGCAAATTTGATAAGGTCAGCAGATTGGAGGTCCCAGTGGAGTCAGCTTGTGATGTGATCAGGAATTATGTTCAACCATAGAGGATCCAGAGTTCCCTTCTGCTTCACAACCTTAAGGCCTGTAAGTACATATAAAGTTTGGAAGAACAGGATGACCCAGAGTCCTATAATCTATACTCAAGCTATTAAAACAAAAGCAATTTGATTAAAAGATAAGTTTAATTTTCCCAGAAGCTATTTCCTTAATCTATAAGAAATTTCCTACTCTAAGACATATTTTTTTAGGAGAAACCTTCCAGAGCCATTTGAATACCCCAGGAAATTGCTGTCACTGCTCTTACAGACCAGCAGTGCACCAGCCTGATTCTGAAAGTGGCAAGTGAAAATGTGGGGTCTCAGGAGACAGTCATTTCTAAAATGAACTCTAGAAAAATAAAATAAAATGACCTCTGTCACATAATGGACTTGTCTGGTTTTCTACCCTTGTGATTATAAGACCCCCTTTAGGGAGACAGATTTGTAAACCAGTTTCATGAAGTGAATTCCGTACCAAGATTAGTGGAGATTTCACAAGATGTTGGAAAAACTTAACATTTAAAACATACGTCCTAGATTCAAATTTCTAGGAGGCCCAGAAACTTTAGGATGCCATTTGGAACCAAAGAGAAAAAAAAAAAATATATATATATATATATATGTATAGTAGAAACAAATTCCATTATAAACAAATAATTAAAAGAGCAAAACGTATGTTAATCGAATTAATTAATTACAGGAGAGAATGTTATGAGGTAGACATAAGAGTTTAGATGGGATTCCAGGAAAGATATTTGAACATAACACTGAAGGGAGAACAGCCACCACCCATGAGTTTTCTTCTGGGCCCTTAGTGTTTGCATGCCCACCCTCCACTGCCTCATCCTTGTTCTGTCTCAGTCCTTTTTTTGTGTGGTATCAGGCAGGTAAACAGTTGCAGCTTAACACATGGTCTCTGACGGGAGGGAGGAGCCAGCATGATGTATTGTGGAGAATAGAAAGTCTTAGTATGACTGGAACACAGAGTCAGTGTAAACCATGGTATGTGATGAGGCCAGCCTGTACTTTGGAATGAATTATTGCAGCAGTTCTCAAACTTTCTGACCTCAGGACCCCTTTTCATTCTTAAAATTTATGGTGACTCCCAAAGTACTTGTACTTATGTGATTTATACATCTACTGATATTTGCCATCCTAGAAATGAAAGCTGACAAAATTAACTATTTGTTAATTTATTTATTTTGAACAAGAATAGTAAATTCATTACATGTTAACATAAATATTTTTAATAAAGGTAATTCATTTTTCCCAACAAAATAAACTTAGAAAATTAGCATTGCTCTACAGTATTACATTTTTGGAGAGTCTGGATTAATAGAAGACATCTGGATTCTCATATTTGCTTCTTCAAGCAATCTGTTGCAATATCAAGTTATTCAGTGTCTAGAGAAATCAACTGTACATGTGTGACAGAATGAAGACCAAAAAGGCAATAACAGTTTAGTATTATCATGAACATAATTTTGACCCTTCAGACCTATTAAAAGGGCCTCGGGACCCGTTTTCATTCCCGATGAGTCCCCAACACACTTTGAGAACTGCTGCTTTCTTTTTTTTTTTTTTTTTTTTTAAGGTTTTGGAATTTTGTTTCCTTTTTTTTTTTTTTTTACTATTGTTTTTTATATAATTTTATTTAATTGAGGCTAATTACTTTACAATATTTTATTGGTTTTGCCATACATCAACATGAATCTGCCATGGGTGTACACGTGTTCCCCATCCTGAACCCCCCTCCACCTCCCTCCCCATACCATCCCTCTGTGTCATCCTAGTGCACTAGGCCGGAGATTGCTGTATCCTGCATTGAACCTGGACTGGCGATTCGTTTCACATATGATATTATCCATGTTTCAGTGCCATTCTCCCAAATCATCCCACCCTCATCCTCCCCACAGAGTCCAAAAGACTGTTCTATAAATCTGTGTCTCTTTTGCTGTCTCACATACAGGATTATACTAAATTCCATATATATGCGTTAGTATACTGGATTGGTGTTTTTCTTTCTGGCTTACTTCACTCTGTATCATAGGCTCCAGTTTCATCCACCACATAGAACTGATTCAAATGTATTCTTTGTAATGGCTGAGTAATACTCCATTGTGAATATGTACCACAGCTTTCTTAACCATTTGTCTGCTGATGGACATCTAGGTTGCTTCCATGTCCTGGATATTATAAACAGTGCTGCGATGAACATTGGGTACACAGGTCTCTTTTCAATTCTGGTTTCCTCGATGTGTATGCCTAGTAGTGGGATTGCTGGGTCATAAGACAGTTCTACTTTCAGTTTTTAAGGAATCTCCACACTGTTCTCATAGTGGCTGTACTAGTTTGCATTCCCACCAACAGTGTAAGAGGGTTCCCATTTCTGCACACCCTCTCCAGCATTTATTGGTTGTAGACTTTTGGATAGCAGCCATTCTGACTGGCATTCAATGGTACCTCATAGTGGTTTTGATTTGCATTTCTCTGATAATGAGTGATGCTGAGCATCTTTTCATGTGTTTGTTAGCCATCTGTATGTCTTCTTTGGAGAAATGTCTGTTTAGTTCTTTGGCCCATTTTTTGATTGGGTCGTTTATTTTTCTGGAATTGAGCTGCAGGTGTTGCTTGTATAGTTTTGCGATTAATTCTTTGTCAGTTGTTTCATTTGCTATTATTTTCTCCCATTATGAAGGCTGTCTTTTCACCTTGCTTATAGCTTCCTTTGTTGTGCAGAAGCTTTTAATTTTAATTTGGTCCCATTTGTTTTTTATTTTGTTTGTTTTTTGTTGTTGTTGTTTGTTTTTAGTATAAGTTTATTTATTTTAATTGGAGGTTAATTACTTTACATTCTTGTATTGGTTTTGCCATACATCAACATGAATCTGCCACGAGTATACACGTGATCTCCATCGTGAAGCCCCTCCCACCTCCCTCGCTATACCATCCCTCTGGATCATCCCAGTGCAACAGCTCCAAGCATCCTGTATCATGCATCGAAGCTGGATGGCGATTGGTTTCATATATGATATTATCCATGTTTCAGTGCCATTCTCCCAAATCATCCCACACTCTCCCTCTCCCATAGAATCCAAAAGACTGTTCTATACATCTGTCCTTTTTGCTGTCTCACATACAGGTTTATCATTACCATCTTTCTAAATTCCGTATATATGCATTAGTATATTGTACTGGTGTTTTTCTTTCTGGCTTAGTTCACTCTGTAAAATAGGCTCCAGTTTCATCCACCTCGTTAGAACGGATTCAAATGTATTGTTTTAATGGCTTGAGTAATACTCCATTGTGTATATGTACCACCACTTTCTTATCCATTCATCTGCTGATGGACATCTAGGTTGTTTCCATGTCCTGGTTATTATAAACAGTGTTGCGATGAACATTTGGGTACACGTGTCTCTTTCAATTCTGGTTTCCTCGATGTGTATGCCCAGTAGTGGGATTGCTGGGTCATAAGGCAGTTCTATTTCCAGTTTTTTAAGGAATCTCCACACTGTTCTCCATAGTGGCTGTACTAGTTTGCATTCCTACCAACAGTGTAAGAGGGTTCCCTTTTCTCCACACCCTCTCCAGCGTTTATTGCTTGTAGACTTTTAAATAGCAGCCATTCTGACTGGGGTGAAATGGTACCTCATAGTGGTTTTGATTTGCATTTCTCTGATGATGAGTGATGTTGGGCATCTTTTCATGTGTTTGTTATCCATCTGTATGTCTTCTTTGGAGAAATGTCTGTTTAGTTCTTTGGCCCATTTTTTGATTGGGTTGTTTATTTTTCTGGAATTGAGCTTCAGGAATTGCTTGTATATTTTTGTGATTAATTCTTTGTCAGCTGCTTCATTTGCTATTATTTTCTCCCATTCTGAAGGCTGTCTTTTCACCTTGCTTATAGCTTCCTTTGTTGTGCAGAAGCTTTTAATTTTAATTTGGTCACATTTGTTTTTTTGTTTGTTTGTTTTTGTTGTTGTTTGTTTTTAGTATAAGTTTATTTATTTGAATTGGAGGTTAATTACTTTACATTCTTGTATTGGTTTTGCCATACATCAACATTAATCTGCCACGGGTATACTCGTGTTCCTCATCTTGAAACCCCCCCCTTCCCTCCCCATACCATCTGTCTGGGTCATCCCTGTGCACCAGCCCCAAGCGTCCTGTATCATGCATGGAACCTGGATGGCGATTGGTTTCGTATATGATATTATCCATGTTTCAATGCCATTCTCCCAAATCATCCCACACTCTCCCTCTCCCATAGAATCCAAAAGACTGTTCTATGCATCTGTCCTTTTTGCTGTCTCGCATACAGGGTTATCGTTACCATCTTTCTAAATTCCATATATATGCATTAGTATATTGTACCGGTGTTTTTCTTTCCGGCTTAGTTCACTCTGTAAAATAGGCTCCAGTTTCATCCACCTCATTAGAACGGATTCAAATGTATTGTTTTAATGGCTGAGTAATACTCCATTGTGTATATGTACCACCACTTTCTTATCCATTCATCTGCTGATGGACATCTAGGTTGCTTTCATGTCCTGGTTATTGTAAACAGTGCTGCGATGAACATTTGGGTACACATGTCTCTTTCAGATCTGGTTTCCTCGATGTGTATGCCCAGTAGTGGGATTGCTGGGTCATAAGGCAGTTCTATTTCCAGTTTTTTAAGGAATCTCCACACTGTTCTCCATAGTGGCTGTACTAGTTTGCATTGCCATCAACAGTGTAAGAGGGTTCCCTTTTCTCCACACCCTCTCCAGCATTTATTGCTTGTAGACTTCTGGATAGCAGCCATTCTGACAGGCGTGAAATGGTACCTCACTGTGGTTTTCATTTGCATGTCTTTGGTAATGAGTGATGTTGAGCATCTTTTCATGTGTTTGTTAGCCATCTGTAAGTCTTCTTAGCAGAAATGTCTGTTTAGTTCTTTGGCCCATTTTTTGAGTGGGTCATTTATTTTTCTGGAATTGAGCTGCAGGAGTTGCTTGTATATTTTTGTGATTAATTCTTTTTCATTTGCTTCATTTTTTATTACTTTCTCCCATTCTGAAGGCTGTTTTTTCACCTTGCTTAAGTTTCCTTTGTTGTACAGAAGCTTTTAATTTTATTTATGTCCCATTTGTTTTTTTTTTTTTTAAATACCAATTTTCTATATTAATTGGAGGATAATTACTTTTTAATATTGCATTGGTTTTGCCATACATCCACAAAAATTCGCTATGAGTATACACATGTTCCCCATCCTGAACCCCCTCCAACTCCCTCCGCATACCATCCCTCTTGGTCACCCCAGTGTACCAACCCGAAGCATCCTGTATCATGCAGTAAACCTGGACTGATGATTCGTTTCATATATGGTGTTATACATGTGTCAATGCCATTCTCCCAAATCATCCCACCCTCGCCCTGTCCCACAGAGTCCAAAAGACTGTTCTATACATCCATGTCTCTTTTGCTGTCTCGCACACAGGGTTATCATTACCGTCTTTCTAAATTCCATATATATACATTAGTATACAGTACTGGTGTTTTTTTTTTTTTCTGGCTTACTTCACTCTGTATAATAGGCTCCAGTTTCTTCCCCCTCATTAGAACTGATTCAAATGTATTCTTTGTAATGGCTGAGTAATACTCCATTGTGTTTACATACCACCCCTTTCTTATCAATTCGTCTGCTGATGGACATCTAGGTTGCTTCCATGTCCTGGTTATTATAAACAGTGCTGCGATGAACATTGGGGTACACGTGTCTCTTTCAGTTCTGGTTTCCTCTATGTGTATGCCCAGTAGTGGGATTGCTGGGTCATAAGGCAGTTCTATTTCCAGTTTTTTAAGGAATCTCCACACTGTTTTCCATAGTGGATGTACTACTTTGCATTCCCACCAACAGTGTAAGAGGGTTCCCTTTTCTGCACACCCTCTCCAGCATTTATTGGTTGTAGACCTTTGGAATACAGCCATTCTGACTGGCATGAAATGGTACCTCATTGTGGTTTTGATTTGCATTTCTCTGATAATGAGTGATGCTGAGCATCTTTTAATGTGCTTGTTAGCTATCTGTATGTCTTCTTTGGAGAAATGTCTGTTTAGTTCTTTGGCCCATTTTTTGTTGGGGTCGTTTATTTTTCTGGAATTGAGCTGCAGGAATTGCTTGTATATATTTGTGATTAATTTTTTGTCAGTTGCTTCATTTGTTATTACTTTCTCTCATTCTGAAGGCTGTCTTTTCACCTTGCTTTTAGTTTCCTTTGTTGTACAGAAGCTTTTAATTTTAATAAGGTCCCATTTGTTTTTTGTTTTGTTTTTGTTTTTTTAAATACCAATTTTCTATATTAATTGGAGGCTAATTACTTTACAGTATTGCATAGGTTTTGCCATACATCCATAAAAATTTGCCACGAGAATACACGTGTTCCCCATTCTGAACCCCCCTCCACCTGCCTCCCCCTACCATCTTTCTTGGTAACCCCAGTGTACCAGCCTGAAGCATCCTGTATCATGTAGCGAACCTGGACTGGAGATTTGTTTCATATATGATATTATACAAGTTTCAGTGCCATTCTCCCAAATCATCCCACCCTCGCCCTGTCCCACAGAGTCCAAAAGACTGTTCTATACATCCATGTCTCTTTTGCTGTCTCGCACACAGGGTTATCATTACCGTCTTTCTAAATTCCATATATATACATTAGTATACAGTACTGGTGTTTTTTTTCTGGCTTACTTCACTCTGTATAATAGGCTCCAGTTTCTTCCCCCTCATTAGAACTGATTCAAATGTATTCTTTGTAATGACTGAGTAATACTCCTTTGTGTTTACGTACCACCGCTTTCTTATCAATTCGTCTGCTGATGGACATCTAGGTTGCTTCCATGTCCTGGTTATTATAAACAGTGCTGCGATGAACATTGGGGTACGTGTGCCTCTTTCAGTTCTGGTTTCCTCGATGTGTTTGCCCAGTAGTGGGTTTGCTGGGTCATAAGGCAGTTCTATTTCTAATTTTTTAAGGAATCTCCACACTGTTCTCCATAGTGGCTGTACTAGTTTGCATTCCCACCAACAGTGTAAGAGGGTTCCCTTTTCTCCACACCCTCTCTGGCATTTATTGGTTGTAGACTTTTGGAATGCAGCCATTCTGGCATGAAATGGTACCTCATTGTGGTTTTGATTTGCATTTCTCTGATAATGAGTGATGCTGAGCATCTTTTCATGTGTTTGTTAGCCCTCTGTATGTCTTCTTTGGAGAAATGTCCGTTTAGTTCTTTGGCCATTTTTGAGTGGGTCGTTTATCTTTCTGGTATTGAGCTGCAGGAATTGCTTCTATATTTTTGAGATTAATTCTTTGTTAGCTGCTTCATTTGCTATTATTTTCTCCCATTCTGAAGGCTGTCTTTTCACCTTGCTTATAGCTTCCTTTGTTGTGCAGAAGCTTTCAGTTTTAATTTGGTCCCATTTGTCTTTTTTTTCATTTGTTTTGCTCTTTTGTTCTTGTTTGTTTTTAATATGTTTATTTATTTGAATTGAAGGTTAATTACTTTACATTCTTGTATTGGTTTTGCCGTACATCAACATGAATCTGCCACAGGTGTACACGTGTTCCCCATCTTAAAACACCTCCCACTTCCCTCCCCGTACCATCCGTCTGGGTCATCCCCGTGCACCAGCCCCAAGTGTCCTGTATCATGCATTGAACCTGAATGGCGATTCGTTTCATATATGATATTATGCATGTGTCAATGCCATTCTCCCAAATCATCCCACCCTCTCCCTGTCCCACAGAGTCCAAAAGACTGTTCTATCCGTCCATGTCTCTCTTGCTGTCTCGCACACAGGGTTATCGTTGCCATCTTTCTAAATTCCATATATATATGCGTTAGTATACTCTATTGGTGTTTTTTTTTTTTTCTGGCTTAGTTCACTCTGTATAATAGTCTCCAGTTTCTTCCACCTCATTAAAACTGTTTCAAATGTATTCTTTTTAATGGCTGAGTATTACTCCATTGTGTTTATGTAACACAGCTTTCTTATCCATTCATCTGCTGATGGACATCTAGGTTGCTTCCATGTCCTGGCTATCATAAACACTGCTGAGATGAACATTGGGGTACATGTGTCTCTTTCAATTCTGGTATGCCAAGTGGTCGGATTGCTGCGTCATAAGTCAGTTCTCCAGTTTTTTAAGGAATCTCCACACTGTTCTCCGTAATGGACGTACTAGTTTGCATTCCCACCAACAGTGTAAGAGGGTTCCCTTTTCTGCACACCCTCTCCAGCATTTATTGCTTGTACACTTTTGGATAGCAGCCATTCTGACTGGTGTGAAATGGTACCTCATTGTGGTTTTGATTTGCATTTCTCTAATAATGAGTGATATTGAGCATCTTTTCATGTGTTTGTTAGCCATCTGTATGTCTTCTTTGGAGAAATGTCTGTTTAGTTTTTTGGCCCATTTTTTGAGTGGGTCTTTTATTTTTCTGGAATTGAGCTGCAGGAATTGCTTGTATATTTTTGTGATTAATTCTTTGTCAGCTGCCTCATTTGCTATTATTTTCTCCCATTGTGAAGGCTGTTTTTTCACCTTGCTTATAGCTTCCTTTGTGGTGCAGAAGCTTTTAATTTTTCTTTTGTCCATTTGTTTTTATTTGCTTTTATTTTCAGTATTCTGGAAGGTGAGTCATATGGGATCCTGCTATGATTTATGTTGGAGAGTGTTTTGCCTATGTTCTCCTCTAGACGTTTTATAGTTTCTGGTCTTAGTTTAGATCTTTAATCAATTTTGAGTTTATTTTTTGTACGGTGTTAGAAAGTGTTCTAGTTTCATTCTTTTACAAGTGGTTGTCCAGTTTTCCCAGCACGACTTGTTAAAGAAGTTGTCTTTTCTCCGTTGTATATTCTTGCCTCCTTTGTCAAAGATAGGTGTCCATAGGTGCTTAGATTTATCTCTGGGCTTTCTATTTTGTTCCATTGGTCTTTATTTCTGTCTTTGTGCCAGTACCCTACTGTCTTGATGACTGTGGCTTTGTAGTAGAGCCTGAAGTCAGGCAGTTTGATTCCTCCATTTCCATTCTTCTTTCTCAAAATTGCTTTGGCTATTCGAGGCTTTTTATATTTCCATACTAATTTTGAAATTATTTGTTCTAGCTCTGTGAAAAATATAGTTGGTAGCTTGATAGGGATTGCATTGAATCTATACATTGCTTTGGGTAGTATACTCATTTTCACTATATTGATTCTTCCAATCCATGAACATGGTATATTTTTCCATCTATTAGTGTCCTCTTTGATTTCTTTCACCAGTGTTTTATACTTTTCTATATATAGGTCTTCAGTTTGTTTAGGTAGATATATTCCTATATTCCTATGTAGTTTATTCTTTTCGTTGCAATGGTGAATGAAATTGTTTCCTTAATTTCTTTTTATGTTTTCTCATTGTTAGTGTATAGGAATGCAAGGGATTTCTGTGTGTTGATTTTATATCCTGCAACTTTACTATAATCATTGATTAGTTCTAGTAATTTTCTGGTGGAATCTTTAGGGTTTTCTATGTGGAGGATCATGTCATCTGCAAACAGTGAGAGTTTTACTTCTTCTTTTCCAATTTGGATTCCTCTTATTTCTTTTTCTGCTCTGATTGCTGTGGCCAAAACTTCCAAAACTCTGTTGAATAGTAATGGTGAGAGTGCACACCCTTGTCTTGTTCCTGACTTTAGGGGAAATGCTTTCAATTTTTCTCCATTGAGGATAATGTTTGCTATGGCTTTGTCATATATAGCTTTTATTATGTTGTGGAAATTTCCTTCTATTCCTGCTTTCTGGAGAGTTTTTATCATAAATGGATGTTGAATTTTGTCAAAGGCTTTCTCTACATCTACTGAGATAATCATATAACTTTTATTTTTCAATTTGTTAATGTGGTGTATTACATTGATTGATTTGCAGATATTGAAGAATCCTTGCATCCCTGGGATAAAGCCCACTTGGTCATGGTGTATGATCTTTTTAATGTGTTGTTGGATTCTGTTTGCTAGAATTTTGTTAAGGATTTTTGCATCTATGTTCATCAGTGATATTGGCCTGTGGTTTTTTATTTGTGTGTGTGTGGCATCTTTGTCAGGTTTTGGTATTAGGGTCATTGTGGCCTCGTAGAATGAGTTTGGAAGTTTACCTTCCTCTGCAATTTTCTGGAAGAGTTTGAGTAGGATAGGTGTTAGCTCTTCTCTAAATTTTTGGTAGAATTCAGCTGTGAAGCCATCTGGACCTGGGCTTTTGTTTGCTGGAAGATTTCTGATTACAGTTTCCATTTCCGTGCTTGTGATGGGTCTGTTAAGATTTTCTGTTTCTTCCTGGTTCAGTTTTGGAAAGTTGTACTTTTCTAAGAATTTGTCCATTTCTTCAAAGTTGTCCATTTTATTGGCATATAATTGCTGATAGTAGTCTCTTATGATCCTTTGTATTTCTGTGTTGTCTGTTTTGGTCTCTCCATTTTCATTTCTAGTTTTATTGATTTGATTTTTCTCCCTTGTTTCTTGATGAGTGTGGCTAATGGTTTGTCAATTTTATTTATCCTGTCAAAGAACCAGCTTTTGGCTTTGTTGATTTTTGCTATGGTCTCCTTTGTTTCTTTTGCATTTTTTCTGCCTTAATTTTTAAGATTTCTTTCTTTCTACTAACCATGGGGTTCTTCATTTCTTCCTTTTCTAGTTGCTTTAGGTGTAGAGTTAGGTTATTTATTTGACTTTTTTCTTGTCTCTTGAGGTAAGCCTGTATTGCTCTGAACCTTCCCCTTAGCACTGCTTTTACAGTGTCCCACTGGTTTTGGATTGTTGTGTTTTCCTTTGTTTCTATGCATATTTTGATTTCTTTTTTGATTTCTTCTGTGATCTGTTGGTCATTCAGCAGCGTGTTGATCAGCCTCCATATGTTGGAATTTTTAATAGTTTTTCTCCTGTAAGTGAGATCTAACCTTACTGCATTGTGGTCAGAAAAGATGCTTAGAAGCAATCCCACTGCTGGGCATACACACTGAGGAAACCAGAAGGGAAAGAGACACGTGTACCCCAATGTTCATCGCAGCACTGTTTATAATAGCCAGAACATGGAAGCAACCTAGATGTCCATCAGCAGATGAATGGATAAGAAAGCTATGGTACATATACACAATGGAGTATTACTCAGCCATTAAAAAAAATTCATTTGAATCAGCTCTAATGAGATGGATGAAACTGGAGCCTATTATACAGAGTGAAGTAAGACAGAAAGAAAAACACCAATACAGTATACTAACACATATATATGGAATTTAGAAAGATGGTAACAATAACCCTGCATATGAGACAGCAAAAGAGACACTGATATATAGAACAGTCTTATGGACTCTGTGGGAGAGGGAGAGGGTGGGAAGATTTGGGAGAATGGCATTGAAACATATATACTATCATGTATGACACGAGTCTCCAGTCCAGGTTTGATGCACGATACTGGATGCTTGGGGCTGGTGCACTGGGACGACCCAGAGGGATGGTATGGGGAGGCAGGAGGGAGGAGGGTTCAGGATGGGGAACACATGTATACCTGTGGCGGATTCATTTTGATATTTGGCAAAACCAATACAATATTGTAAAGTTTAAAAATAAAATAAAATTAAAAAAAAAAAGAGATGCTTGGAATGATTTCAATTTTTTGAATTTACCAAGGCTAGATTTATGGCCCAGGATGTGATCTATCCTGGAGAAGGTTATGTGTGCACTTGAGAAAAAGGTGAAATTCATTATTTTGGGGTGAAATGTCCTATAGATATCAATTAGGTCTAACCGGTCTGTTGTATCATTTAAAGTTTGTGTTTTCTTGTTAATTTTCTGTTTAGTTGATCTATCCATAGGTGTGAGTGGGGTATTAAAGTCTCCCACTATTATTGTGTTATTGTTTATTTCCCCTTTCATACTTGTTAGCATTTGTCCTACATATTGTGTGCTCCTATGTTGGGTGCATATATATTTATAATTGCTATATCTTCTTCTTGGATTGATCCTTTGATCATTATGTAGTGTCCTTCTTTGTCTCTTTTCACAGCCTTTGTTTTAAAGTCTATTTTATCCGTTACGAGTATCACTACTCCTGCTTTCTTTTGGTCTCTATTTGTGTGGAATATCTTTTTCCAGCCTTTCACATTAAACTGTATGCGTCCCTTGTTTTGAGGTGGGTCTCTTGTAGACAACATATATAGGGGTCTTGTTTTTGTATCCATTCAGCCAGTCTTTGTCTTTTGGTTGGGGGATTCAACCCTTTTATGTTTAAGGTAATTATTGATAAGTATGATCCCGTTGCCATTTACTTTATTGTTTTGGGTTTGAGTTTATACACCCTTTTTTTGTGTTTCCTGTCTACAGAAGATCCTTTAGCATTTGTTGGAGAGCTGCTATGGTCGTGCTGAATTCTCTCAGCTTTTGCTTGTCTCTAAAGCTTTTGATTTCTCCTTCATATTTGAATGAGATCCTTGCTGGGTACAGTAATCTGGGCTGTAGGTTATTTTATTTCATCACTTCAAGTATGTCCTGCCATTACTTCCTGGCCTGAAGAGTTTCTATTGACAGATCAGCTGTTATCCTTATGGGAATTCCCTTGTGTGTTATTTGTTGTTTTTCCCTTGCTGCTTTTAACATTTGTTCTTTGTGTTTGATCTTTGTTAATTTGATTAATATGTGTCTTGGGGTGTTTTGCCTTGGGTTTATCCTGTTTGGGACTCTCTGGGTTTCTTGGACTTGGGTGATTATTTCCTTCCCCATTTTAGGGAAGTTTTCAACTATTATCTCCTCAAGTATTTTCTCGTGGTCTTTCTTTTTGTCTACTTTTTCTGGGACTCCTATGATTCGAATGTTGGGGCATTTAACATTGTCCCAGAGGTCTCTGAGATTGTCCTCATTTCTTTTAATTCATTTTTCTTTTTTCCTCTCTGATTCATTTATTTCTACCATTCTATCTTCTACCTCACTAATCCTATCTTCTGCCTCTGTTATTCTACTATTTGTTCCCTCCAGAGTGTTTTGATCTCATTTATTGCATTATTCATTATATATTGACTCTTTTTTATTTCTTCTAGGTCCTTGTTAAACCTTTCTTGCACCTTCTCAATCCTTGTCTCCAGGCTATTCATCTGTGATTCCATTTTGATTTCAAGATTTTGGATCATTTTCACTATCATTATTTGGAATTCTTTATCAGGTAGATTCCTTATCTCTTCCTCTTTTGTTTGGTTTGGTGGGCATTTATCTTGTTCCTTTACCTGCTGGGTATTCTTCTGTCTCTTCATCTTGTTTATATTGCTGTGTTTGGGGTGGCCTTTCTGCATTGTGGCAGTTTGTGGAGTTCTCTTCATTGTGAAGTTTCCTCACTGTAGGTGGGGTTGTATGGGTGGCTTGTCAAGGTTTCCTGGTTTGGGAAGCTTGTGTCCGTGTTCTGGTGGGTGGAGGTGGATTTCTTCTCTCTGGAGTGCAATGACGTGTCTAGTAATGAGTTATGAGATGTCAATGGGTTTGGAGTGACTTTGGGCAGCCTGTGTATTGAAGCTCAGGGCTGCGTTCCTGTGTTGCTGGAGAATTTGCCTGGTATGTCTTACTCTGGAACTTGTTGGCCCTTGGGTGGTGCTTGGTTTCAGTGTAGGTATGAAGGCGTTTGATGAGCTCCTGTCGATTAATGTTCCCTGGAGTCAGGAGTTCTCTGGTGTTCTCAGGATTTGGATATAAGCCTCCTGCTTCTGGTTTTCAGTCTTATTTTTACAGTAGCCTCAAGACTTCTCCATCTATACGGCACTGATGATAAATCATCTGCTTTTGAAGACAATGGGCTGCTTTTCTGGTGCCTGATGTCCTCTGCTGGCATTAAGAATTTGTTTTGTGGAATTTACTCAGTGTTCAAATGTTCTTTTGATGAATTTCTGGGGGAGAAAGTGGTCTCTCCATCCTATTCCTCTGCTATCTTAGGACCGCCTCCTCTGCTGCTTTCTTATAAAGGCATATAGAGAACAATTTGGATTTTATCTAGTAGATGATACATGGAAAAAAATCATTTAATCACGGATTGGATTGAATTAACAGAGGGACCAGTGAAAGTAGAATGATAGGAGAGACTGCTTTGGGGTAGACATAGAGTTTAGGTGGGCTTCCAGGCTTTTTAAATGGTTACTCCCAGTATGGAAAATAAGTTGGATAAAGGCAAGGTTTGATGTTTGGAAGTTAATTAAATTTGAGAAATTTCCCACATCCTATCTAGAAGGACTGTTTTACAAACTCATGTAGAATACTGGTTATAGTTTTTAAGGTGCTTCGTTTTCTTTACTCAAAAGTAAGTTACTTTGACTCATCTTTGTAACTACAGCTTTTAGTAGAGTATACAGAGTAGGAACCCAGTAAAGATTTGTTCAAAATAAATGAAATAACTAACTAAATGATTGTCAGAATATTGCAGAAAAATGATGATCTCAGTACAGTTCAGTTGCTCCCTGACAATTATGAAGTATTCTTCACATCAGTATCAGTTCAGTCACTTAGTTGTGTCCGACTCTTTGTGGCCCCATGGAACACAGCACGCCAGGCCTCCCTGTCCATCATCAACTCTCAGAGTTTACTCAAACTCATGTCAATTGAGTCGGTGATGCCATCCAACCATCTAATCCTCTGTCAAACACTTCTCCTCCCACCTTCAATCTTTCCCAGCATCAGGGTCTTTTTCAATGAGTCAGTTTTTTGCATCAGGTGGCCAAAGTATTGGGAGCTGCAGCTTCAGCATCACTCCTTCCAATGAATATTCAGGACTGATTTCCTTTAGGATTAACTGGTTGGATCTTCTTGCTGTCCAAGGGACTTCAAGAGTCTTTTCCTATACCCTAGTCCAAAAGCATCGATTCTTCAGCACTCAGCTTTCCTTGTAGTCCAACTCTCAGATCCATACATGACTACTGGAATGACCACAGCTTTGAGTATGTGGATCTTTGTCAGCAAAGTAATGTCTTTGCTTTTTAATGTGCTGTCTTGGTTGGTCATAGCTTTACTTCCAAGGAGCAAGTGCCTTTTAATTTTATGGCTTCAGTCACTGTCTTCAGTGAAATTGGAGCCAGAGAAAATAAGAAAGAAATTAAGCCCAAGAAAATTTGTTATTCAAATTAAGACTTAAATTGAAGAAAGTGGGGGAAATGACTGGACTATACAGGAATGACCTAAATCAAATCCTTTATGCTTATACAGTGGAAGTGACAAACAGATTCAGTGGATTCTATCCAATAGAGTGCCTTAAGAACTATGGACTGAGGTTCGTGACATTGTATAGGAGGCAGTGATCAAGACCATCCCCAAGAAAAAGGAATGCTAAAAAGGCAAAAGGGTTGTCTGAGGAGCCCTTACAAATAGCTGAGGACAGAAGAGAAGTACAAGGTAAAGGAGAAAAAGAAAGCTATACCCATCTGAATACAGAGTTCCAAAGAGTAGCAAGGAAAGATAAGAAAGCCTTCCTCAGTGATCAATGCAAAGAAATAGAGGAAAACAATAGAAGGGGAAAGACTAGAGATCTCTTAAAAAATTAGAGATACTAAGGGAACATTTCATGCAAAGATGGGCTGAATAAAGGACAGAAATGGTATGGATCTAACAGAAGCAGAAGATATTAAGAAGAGGTGGCAAGAATACACAGAAGAACTGTACAAAAAAGATCTTCATGACCCAGATAACCATGATGTGATCACCCACCTAAAGCCAGACATCCTGGAATGCAAAGTCAAGTGGGCTTTAGGAAGCATAAAAACAAAGCTAGTGGAGGTGATGGAATTCCAGCTGAGCTATTTCAAATCCTGAAAGATGATGCTGTGAAGGTGCTGCACTCAATATGCCAGGAAATCTGGAAAACTCAGCAGTGGCCACAGGACTGGAAAAGGTCAGTTTTCATTCCAATCCCAAAGAAAGGCAATGCCAAGAATGTTCAAACTACTGCACAATTGCACTCATCTCACACGTTAGCAAAATAATGCTCAAAATTCTCCAAGCCAGGCTTCAACAGTATGTGAACTGAGAAATTCCAGATGTTCAGCCTGGATTTAGAAAAGGCAGAAAAATCAGAGATCAATTTTCCAGCATCTGTTGGATCATCAAAAAAGCAAGAATGTTCCAGGAAAACATCTGCTTTATTGACTAGCCAAAGCCTTTGACTCTGTGGATCACAACAAACTGTGGAAATTCTTCAAGACATGGGAATACCAGACCACCTGACCTGCCTCTTGAGAAACCTGTATGCAGGTCAGGAAGCAGCAGTTAGAACCGGACATGGAACAACATACTGGTTCCAAATCAGGAAAGGAGTACATGAAGGCTGTATATTGTTACTCTGCTTATTTAACTTCTATGCAGAGTACATCATGCAAAATGCCAGACTGGATAAAGCACAAGCTGGAATCACGATTGCTGGGAGAAATATCAATAACCTCAGATATGCATATGACACCACCCTTACAGTAGAAAGCAAAGAGGAACTGAAGAGCCTCTTGATGAAAGTAAAGAGGAGAGTGAAAAAGCAGGCTTAAAACTCAACATTCAAAAAACTAAGATCAGGGCATCTGGTCATCACTTCATGGCAAATAGGTGGGGAAACAATGGAAGCACTGATGATCTAGTCTTGAACTTGAAGGCAGTGGAACTAAAGATGAAGTAGATTTGAGATATACACTTAGTCTACTGTTTACTGACTGGTAATGCTGTTTAGCTACTTATTGAATAAGGACTGTGAAAGAAAGATAAGGAACATCATTATTTGGGTCATCTACCATCTACCCTGATTGAGGGAGGATAGGAAGGATAGAATGGGGTGAGGTTTGAAGGGATGATTTCTGGTTTCATTTTGAATATGATGTTTGTGGGATTTGAGCCTCTCCTAGCTCCTTAAGCAGTTTTAAAGCTACATAGTGTCTTATTTAATTAAGCCAAGATCACAGTATATCCTAATATGTTTTCAGTGCTTTAATATTTTAGTGTGTTTTTAATACTTTTGATGTTTTAGTGTTTATTTTTAATGTCTTAGTATTTTAATATTTAATCAGAATTCTTGGATTTTTGCTGTCCTAAATTTCCAGTTCTATTAGTGGATGCTGATTTATTGCCAACCAAATGGGATTAATTTGGCTGTTGCACAGTGGCTTCTTTTCGAATTCATATTCAAATTTCATCCATAATGTGGGAAGTTGAACTACCCCTACAGCTCTGTGAAGGAACCTGCTGACCCCATATTGAGTCTGAATTCCTGGCAGAAATCAGGAGACACAGCATTTGACTTATTCACAGAAACTAATAAGATCGCTTTTCACCATCCTCCTAATTTGCTGCAGTCTCCAACTAGGGTTGATGACAAATTTAAAAGTATGCCTATCAGCAAGCATGGATTTTTGTGAGTCACAATTCACTAAATAGACATCATGTGATTGAAAATGAAGAAGCATCATGCAAAGAACGTGTTATAAACAACTTAAAATGAGTTCAGAACGTGACAAAACAATCTGGCTTCGTATTTTCAAGAGAGTAGCCCCAACAGACAGGGAAGAACACTTTAAACACTAAAGGGATTCAATTCTCATCTCCTTTTTTGCCCACTTGTCTTTCCATCTGGCCAGGGTTGCTATTTTATCCAGTACTTTCCTGTTTAGTAACATCCTGTCTTTACGTTTTGTTTGCAATCTATTCTGCAAGCCTAATTGTTGCCCTCTCCCAGGAGAATGTGAATGATTTTAAAGTTAGAAAGGGAAGAATCTGCATGGATACAAAATGGCAGTCATTTAATTATAATTAGTCTATTTGTCTTTCTTTTACTTATGACAGAAATGTATCAATAACTTCAAAAAATGAAGGACTACCACCTGCCTAAAAGCTGTATGCAGCCCCCTAACTCTTAATTATTTTCTTTGCTTCAAATGAAAGCAAAATCACATTGGTGAAGATTTGTCTCTTGGTATATATCAGGTATTTCTGTTAGTTGCATAATTCAGTGAGTTTCATAAAGTGTACCATTCAAAAATGTGTGCGTGTGTGTATATATATAAACTGAAATGTGTATATATACATTGTACCATTCAAAAAAATATATATACACACTTTTCACATATGTGTATAATATAAATTGAAAGCTAAATTATCTTTTATTTTCATCAATTATTAATTACACATTAATAAAGCATGTAGTCAACATAGAACACTGAATATCCATGTATCTCAATAGAAATATAATTTAAGTGAAGCTATTAGAACATTATTTCTAAGCATCTTTAAAATGGCTGTTCATGATAGTGTGTGAAATAAAGCTATAAAACTAAAACACAGAAAGATTCTGTTGTAATTTAATGGAATTCTTACCCTTCCCCATGATAGAGAATTAAGCACAAGAGATCTAAAAGCAATCAAAGGTATATACTTTATTAAACATACTCTTGGGAGTAATGCCACTATTTATTTCTCTTCTCATTTACATGAAGAAGGGAATTTCTACTCTTCTCTGTTCTTGAAATACTTCTGCCTTTACTCCTACTGTGATAATTCAGACTCTGAAACATATGGCAGGCCACATTTCACTGCTGAGCAAATTCACTGCTCAAGTGTGACACGTGCTCTTGCCCAAACTTTTGCCTCCTTGCTCAGACATGGTGGGCACTCTTGAGCTTCTTGTCAATAGGTAGTAAGTATGCATGGACAGTGATGAGGGCCTGTCTTTAATAGACATGCTGGCCATCCTTCTTGCTAGTGTTTTCTTTCACCACTGAATCTCTTTGTTAGTTGGATCTGGCATCATTGTCTATGCACTGTTTGGTGACATAGACTCAGTGCTCTGTGGGTCACATCAACTCTGTTTATATATATTTTTTCTTCCCCCTTTCTCTCCGTTCCTTCCACCAACCCATCCACTTTCCATTTATATTCAGTTCAAAGATTGAGATTTTGGGTGAGTTAGGAGATCCCCACTTCAGCTTCCAACTTTAACCGTGTTTTCTTGTCCAGCTTTTCTTGAGAATATTGTTCTGGGGATTGGGAGAGTGGTGGTTATAAAGTCCTTTAAAAATTAATGAACCCATTTGATGGGGAAAAAGGTGAATGGTAGGATTTGGTTGCTTGGATTCAGTTTTATAAAATGCAAAGGAGGGGGCTAGAATACACAATTTCAGTGGCCAGTTTTAATCCAACACAAGGTGAAGTTGTGAAGCAACATGGCTGATATTTTTTTCTCTTTCTTTTTTTTTGGCCAAGCCATGCGGCTTGTGAGATCTTATTTCCCCTATGAGAGATTGAACTCAGGCCCTTGGCAGTGAGTGTGGAGTCCTAATCACACTCCGTGTGGATTCCCTGAGCCACCAGGGAATTTCCTGATTTTCTTATATGGCTCCTAAATAAATCAATTTCAGAAATAAGACTAAATAAAGTCAATTTCAGAAATAAGACTACAAATGTAGTTTGATATCATATTCTTTGAAATAAATGTATTGCTTTCATGGTGACTACTTAGAAAGGTAGTGCTCATTAGGAACAGAAAGTATTTAGTGAGTTTGTTAAAAATTGGTACATATTGTCATTCATTTTAGTTACATCATTTACATCCCAAGGGGAAGATAGTCAAGTAGCATATATTCGTTACTGAGTGAGCTGTAGAGAAAGTTATAACCAGAGAGCCAGAATAAGGAAGGGTCCCAAAGGTGTGGAGAATTGAGAAACAACTTGAAAGAGTTGAAAGAAAGAGACTAGTTGAACAACTCAGTTCAGTTCAGTTCAGTCATTCAGTTGTGTACGACTTGTTGCGACCTCATGGACTGCAGCATGCCAGGCTGCCCTGTCCATCACCAACTCCCAGAGCTTACTCAAGCTCATGTCCATTGAGTCGGTGATGCCATCCAACCATCTCATCTTCTTTGTCCCCTTCTCCTCCTGCCTTCAAGCTTTCCCAGCATCAGGGTCTTTTCCAATGAGTCAGTTCTTTGCATCAGATGGCCAAAGTATTGGAGTTTCAGCTTCAGCATCAGTCCTTTCGGATGAATATTCAGGACTGATTTCCTTTAGGATTGACTGGTTGGATCTCCTTGCAGTCCAAGACACTCTCAAGAGTCTTCTCCAACACCACAGTTCAAAAACATCAATTCTTCAGAGCTCAGCTTTCTTTATAGTCCAATTCTCACATCCACATCACATGAGTACTGGAAAAACCATAGCTTTGACTAGATGGACTTTTGTTGCAAAGTACTGTCTCAAAATAATGGTTTTTAATATGCTGTCTTGGTTGGTCATAGGTTTTCTTCAAAGGAGCAAGTGTCTTTTAATTTCATGGCTGCAGTCACGATCTGCAGTGATGCTGGAGCTGAAAATCATAAAGTCTCTAACTGTTTCCGTTGTTTCCCCATCTGTTTGCCATGAAGTGATGGGACCAGATGCCATGATCTTCGGGTTTTTTTTTTTTTTTTTTTTTTATCTTTGTTTTTTGAATGTTGAGCTTTAAGCCAACTTTTTCACTCTCCTCTTTCACTTTCATCAAGAGGCTCTTTAGTTCTTCACTTTCTGCCATAACCGTGGTGTCATCTGCATATCTGAGGTTATTGATATTTCTCCCAGCAATCTTGATTCCAACTTGTGCTTCATCCAGTCTGGCATTTTGCATGACGTACTCTGCATATAAGTTAAATAAGTAGGGTGACAATATACAGCTTTGATGTACTCCTTTCCTGATTTGGAACCAGTCTGTTGTTCCATGTCCATTTCTAACTGTTGCTTCTTGATCTGCATACAGATTTCTCAAGAGGCAGGTTAGGTGGTCTGGTAGTCCCATCTCTTGAAGAATTTTCCATAGTTTGCTGTGATCCACACAAAACTGGCAAAGGTTGAAAAGACACAAGATTGAGAATACACAAAGCTTGTTTCTTTCAGAATAGGATCAGACACATTTTCATAAGGCTCGTGCTTCACATATAAGAACAATAATAAAAATCACATGAAGATGAGATTATCCAACGTTTGTTAAATATTCTTGAAGCTATAGAGAGATGATGCATTATTTTTAAATATAATTTTATTTATTTATTTATTTATTGGCTGTATTGGGTCCTTGTTGCTGGGTGCAGGGTTTCTGTAGTCACTGTGAGGGAGGGCTACTCATTGTTTCAGTGGATGGGCTTCTCCTTGTGATGGCTTCTCTTGTTGTGGCCTCTTGACTCTAGGGCACAGGCTTGGTAGTTTTGGAGCATGGGCTTAGTTGCTCCAGTAAGCGTGTGGGATCTTCCCGGACCCTGGATTGAAACCAAGTCTTCTGCATTGGCAGGCGGATTCTTTACCACTGAGCCACTGCTGCTGCTGCTGCTGCTGCTGCTGCTGCTAAGTCACTTCAGTCATATCCGACTCTGTGCAATCCCATAGACGGCAGCCCACCAGGCTCCCCCGTCCTTGGGGTTCTCCAGGCAAGAACACTGGAGTGGGTTGCCATTTCCTTCTTCAATGCATGAAAGTGAAAAGTGAAAGTGAAGTTGCTCAGTCGTGTCCGACTGTTAGCGACCCCATGCACTGCAGTCTATCAGGCTCCTCCGTCCATGGGATTTTCCAGGCAAGAGTACTGGAGTGACTGAGCCACTAGGGAAACCCAACAATGCACTGTTATTCAAAACAAAGGTTTTAAGTGCATGACCATGGAACATGATTTTTGTAAGTGACTAAGTCTCTGTTCATATGAACAGGGGAATTGTAGTAGGTGGAATAAGACCCCTTCCCCTAAATCATTGAATACTCTTAACTTACATAATAAAAGGGAATTGCAGATGTGATTAAGTTAAAGATTTTAAGATAAGGAGATTATCCTGGATTATCCAGATGGACCTTGCAAGAGAGAGAGGCAGGAGGGTCAGAATTAGAGAAAGAGACTTATTGGTGGAAACAGAGGTCAGAGTGATGTGGGGCCATGAGGCAAGGGGTGTAGGAAGCCTCTAGAAGCTGGAAAAGGGAAATAAATATTAATACATTGTCCCCTACGGCCTCCAGAATGAATGCAGCCTTGCCTACTCATTTTAGGCTTCTGACCTGCACAACTATAGGATAATAAATGTGTGTTGTTTTAAGCCACCAAACTTGTGGTAACTTATTACAACATCGATAGGAAACTACTGTGGGGATGTTTGTGTATATTAATATCAACAGAGCACTTCACAGCATCTTTAAATTATTCCTGAACTAAGATGGAGGAGCTAAGACAATGGAATGATATGTGCTGTCAGATTTGAAACTGGAATCCAGGGCTGAGTTGGACTCCTGACCCTGCCCTTTTCTAGTTATATAATCTTGAGCATGATGGTTGACATTTCTCTGCTTTTATGGCCCTATATATAAAGTGGGATTGTTTATTGCAACTATCTCAGAATTGTGTGATAAAAAATTAGTGCAAATTAATACTAATTATTTAATCGTGCTTAGTCACTTAGTTGTGTCTGACTCTTTGTGACCCTTTGGACTATAGCCCTCCAGTTTTCTCTGTCCATGTGATTTTTTAGGCTAGAGTACTGGAGTGGGTTGCCATTTCCTTCTCCAGGAGATCTTCCCCACCTAGGGATTGAACCAGCATCTGCAATATTTAACAAATATTACATAAATTTACACTATTAAAATGCTTAGAACATTTTATGGTACATAGTGAGCACCATGTAAACGTTAGCTGTCATTATTATTGGTGCTGGCCTAAAGTAAATTCTGTGGTCACAAGGTTCGTGAATGATCTCTGCTTGATTTTATGCATTTCAACATTTGTATCAACGACTTGAATCATGACATTAAAGGCCAGTGACATAAAATCGGGAGTTATAAATCTAATGACAGGCTAAAGCCTATGAAATGAAATATATATAGGCTCAAAAAAGCAAAGGTTTATGACACAAATATTTGCCAGCATTAAGATGTATTTGGGCTTCCCTTGTGGTTCAGCCGGTAAGGAATCTGCCTGCAATGTGGGAGACCTGGTCTATATAAGCAATAGAACCCCTGGGTTCGACCCCTGGGCTGGGAAAATCCCCTGAAGAAGGGAAAGGCTATCCACTCCAGTATTCTGGCCAGGAGAATTCCATGGACTATACAGTCCATGGGGTCACAGAGTCGGAGATGACTTCACTTTCATTATGTATTTACTTTAAATATATGAGTATCATGTTGTGATCTGCTTGAATTGCAAATACAGTTAAACTTTAGATTTTCTTAAAAAAATAAGGTATGCAGTTTCATATATCATAGAACTAAATTAGCAGAAAATCCAACATTTCTTTCCCTGCCCTAACCAACTCTCACATTCCAGTTTGTTGAAAACATATTGCTTATATAGACCTAAACGTTGGCAAATGTCATGAGGAAGGAAGATCAGTATAACTTCTAAACCCCAGTAAGGATTATGTGATAAATTTGTTAATGTTTTGTTTTACCCCTGCCACTTGAGGACATTTCGATAATTAAAATCTTACAAAAGCCACTAGAGAGAATCTTCAAGTGAGGCAGGTTCATTCCTGAAGTACTTAGCTCACCCATGGATTCCTCTGTTTTGAGTACCCGTGGATATACTTCTTCAGTTCAGTTCAGTCACTCAGTTGTGTCCAACTCTCTGCGACCCCATGGACTGCAGCATGCCAGGCTTCCCTGTCCATCACCAACTCCCAGAGCTTGCTCAAACTCATGTCCATTGAGTCAGTGATGCCATCCAACCATCTCATCCTCTATCGTCCCCTTCTCCTCCTGCCTTCAGTCTTTCTCAGCATCAGGGTTTTTTCCAAGCAGTCAGTTCTTTCCATCAGGTGGCCAAAGTATTAGAGTTTCAGCTTCAGCATCCGTCCTTCCAGTGAATATTCAGGAGTGATTTCCTTTAGGATTGACTGGCTGGATCTTCTTGCAGTCCAAAGGACTCTCGAGTCTTCTCCAAGACCACAGTCCAAAAGCATCGATTCTTCCGCGCTCAGCTTTCTTTATGGTCCAACTCTTACATCCATACATGACTACTGGAAAAACCATAGCTTTGACTAGATGGACCTTTGTTGGCAAAGTAATGTTTTTGCTTGTTAATATGCTGTCTAGGTTGGTCATAGCTTTTCTTCCAAGGAACAAGTGTCTTTTAATTTCATGGCGGCAGTCACCATTTGCAGTGATTTTGGAGCCCAAGAAAATAAGATCTCTCACTGTTTCCATTGTTTCCCCATCTATTTGCAATGAAGTGATGGGACTATTTGCAATGAAGTGATGGGACCAGATGCCATGATCTTCGTTTTCTGAATGTTGAGTTTTAAGCCAACTTTTTCACTCTCCTCTTTCACTTTCCTCAAGAGGCTCTTTAGTTATTCTTCGCTTTTTGCCATGAGGGTGGTATCATCTGCATATCTGAGGTTATTGATATTTCTCCCAGTATTCTTGATTCCAGCTTGTGCTTCATCCAGCCCTGCATTTCACATGATGTACTCTGCATATAAGTTAAATAAGCAGGCTGACAACATGCAGCTTTGATGTACTCCTTTCCCAATTTGGAACCAGTCTGCTGTTCCATGTCTAGTTCTAACTGTTGCTTCTTCACCTGCATACAGATTTCTCAGGAGACAGGTAAGGTGGTCTGGTATTCCCATCTCTTGAAGAATTTTCCACAGTTTGTTGTGATTCACACAAAGGCTTTGGCGTAGTCAGTAAAGCAGAAGTAGATAGTATTTGTCATCCTATACCAGCTAGGGATATAGCACCAAAACTTGCTTAAGACAGTAATTGAAAAAATTAAAGTTAAAAAAAGATTAGTCATTGCTTGCCTAGAGCTGGCATCACGGGAGAGGATTAAATGAATGCAAAGTAGCATTAGGGAATTTCTGAGAGATCATGGAAATAATCTACATCAGGATTGCTGTGGTAGTTATATGATTGAATACACTTATTAAAACTCAGAAAACTGTACACTTAAAATGAATGAATTATGTTTCATATGAATTACATCTCCCTAAAGCTACTTCTTCCCATTCTTCTTTCTTCCCTCACCCTAGAGAGCCAGACTCCTCATTTTCATCTTCCTCAACCTGAAGAGTGCTGTAGATCTCTCCTCATATGTCTAGGGATCTTTATATTCCACCTATTTTTAAATTTATGTTTTAATTTAAATTTAATAAATTGACCTTTCAATACTTATTAACTCAGATATTTTCTCATTTTTCCCTCTGCATATATGGAAGCATGTTCTTCACACTTTTTTAAAAAAATCACTCAACAGAGTAAATGTCAGACAGTGTTATAGGCACAAACGATAAAAGAGAGAGAAAGATAAAACAAACAAACATGTCCTGATACGTTAATATTAGATGATATGCTAAGTAGAAAAATTTTGCAGGAGATAAGGATCAGAATGCTGGGATAAGAGTTAGGTTTTTTTGCAAAGTCTGGGCAAAAAAAGACATGAAGGATATACTAAATGAACATAGATTTTAAGGGGGAGAATAAGGTACATAGAGATATATCCCTATCTATCTATTTATCTATCATCTATCTATCTATCTTTTCCAGGGAAAGCAGCAAGTATAACTTTCCCAAGTAGAAGGGATGCTTAGAATGGTTGAAGAAGCACAGGATCCAAAATAACTGGACCAGCCATCTGCAAAAGGTAAGAGTAGGTAGAGATGAGGTCAGGCAGGTAGCAGAATGTCAAAATATTTACAACCATATGGCCCATTTGAAAGGTCTGTGACTTTCCCTTAATTGTGATGATGAGATTTCTCGGAAAGAAAGCAGACTTTGGGGGAAAGAAAGGCTTTTGTGTGAGTTCTTTATTGGGAATGTGACTCAGGAAGCAGTGGTGAGGAACAGAGTGGTCCAAGAGAGAAGAAGGGAGAGCAAAAAAAAGTAAAATATGCATATATATTTTTGAGCTGGCCACTGCTACGAGTGACTGGTTAATTCATCCCTGAGATCATCTTAAAACTGTGTTACATATTTCTCAGAGGTCTTTTCTGGGGGGTAAAAGTGGAAAGCTTTTGTCCCTGAGATTATACCATTTCTTGGTTGAACTTCTCTAAAAGGGTATTAACTCATCTGCATATTTGTGTTGTGTGTTACTGTTGCATGCCATGCCAGGATTTAATAGAGAAGCCCAAGTCAGGAGGTATGGGATACACTGAGTAAATATGAAATGAAATGCTAACAAATTCTTGCTTCATGAAGTTGGTGGGATCCCAGGTAAAACTGGTCATTGCAATTGTGTTCCTATATGCAAGTGACAATTTTAATATGATATATAACAATTATGCCATTTATGATAGTGTCAAAGGTACCAAATACCTAGGCAAATATACCTAAAGATATCCAAAATCTCTACACAGAAATCTATAACTGAATGAAACACTAGAAAAAGAGATTTTAAAAGATAATAAATGAAGGCATATACATGTTCATAGATTGAAGGACTTACTTTTTAAAAGATGTAAATGTTCCTAAATGTGAATTGTAAAATCAATGAAATCTATATAAAATTCCCTGGAAGATGTGTATCAGTATGTGTAGGGAGTAAGGGGAATGTGGAAATTGACAATTGGTTCTAAAATTTATAAAAAATTCATGTACAGCTAAAACCCTGAAGAACAAAATTGGAGGATTTATGCTTAGATATCAAATTGATGATTAAGATGCTGTGGTGTTGCTACAGAGACAAATAGATCAGTGAAACAACACAGGAAGTCCAGAAGCATCTAACAGTGTTCAAATTTTGAAAAAGTGGTCACTAAAATTGTCTTGGAAGAATATCTTCATGAGCTTAAAGGGGAACATTTTACCAACCGCAAAGGAAAAAAATTGACATGTTGGACTGTTTTAAAAGTAGGAAATTCTCTTCATTGAAAGATACCAGTTTAAGATTCAAAAAGGCAATATATTTATAACCCATATAACTGACAAAGCAGTGTATCCAGAATATGTGAAAAGTACCTATAAATTAAAGAGAAAGGATTCAAAACTCAAGAAGGGACAAGAGATTTTTTAATAACCTTCATAAATGTGAATATAAAAATACCTAATAATCCTATAGAAAGATGCACAACCTCATTCGTAACTACAGAAATTCAGATTAAATCTATGATGTAGGTGTTCCCTAGAATACAACTGAAAAGATTGAAAATGTGCAATATTATTGCCAAGGATATAGAGAAATCGAGCTTTCATATGCTCCTTATTAGGGTGTATGTAGGACATCTACTTTGGAAAAATATTTGTCAGTATCTAACAAATTTGCTAATATGCATATCCATTGATCCGACAGTACCACTGTTATATATACCCAACAGAAAGGCACATGTATATTTAGTAAAACATGTAGAAAAGAAAAGTGATAAAAGTGTTATTCATAATATCCCAAACTTGGAAACAACCCAAATGCCACTTAACAATGAAGTAGATAAATGAGCTGTCTCTTTATACAATGGCATATACAGGAAAGAAAAAGGGACTGCTACTATAGAAAATACCGAACACATGCAACAAAAGAAGCCAGATATAAAAGAATACATACTGTATGATTCTATTTGAAAAAACAGGCACATAATCTTTTGTTGGAAGTCAGGATAGTCATTATCTTTTAGGAAAAGGGTTACTTGGGTCTCTGGGGTAATGAATATTCAGTATTTCTGGGTCTGTGTGTCAATGCAGGAGACACGGGTTTGATACCTGGGTCAGGAAGATCCCCTGGAGAAAGAAATGACTACCCACTCCAGTGTTCTTGCCTGAGAAATCTCATGGACACAGGAACCTGATGGGCTACAGTCCATGGAGTTGCAAAGAAGTGGACATCACTTAGTGACTGAACATGCATGCACGTGCTTTATGTATATATATTCACTCAGTTAATTGCTATTGCTGTTCACCTATGATTTGTTTAGTTTTGCTGCCAAAATCTTGACTCTGTGCACTGATGCTGAACTCAAATATGGAGACAATTATGGAGGAGAAGGAAAGAGTGGCTTCGTTTCTTTGCCAGGCAAAGAACAGAGTAGGCTAACACCTTAAGAACTGTACCCTTCCTCCCTGATGAATCAGTTCAATTCAGTTCATCCCTCAGTTGTGTCCGACTCTTTTGTGACCCCATGAATCACAGCACACCAGGCCTCCCTGTCCATCACGAACTCCCAGAATTTACCCAAACTCATGTCCATCGAGTCGGTGATGCCCTCCAGCCATCTCATCCTCTGTCGTCCCCTTCTCCTCCTGCCCCAAATCCCTCCCAGCATCAGGATCTTTTCCAATGAGTCAACTTCTCGCATGAGGTGGCCAAAGTATTGGAGTTTCAGCTTTAGCATCAGTCCTTCCAATGAATATTCAGGGCTGATTTCCTTTCAGATGGACTGGTTGGACCTCCTTGCTGCCAAGGAACTCTCATGAGTCCTCCAGCACCACAGTTTGAAAGCATCAGTACTTTGGCACTCAGGCTTGTTTATGGTCCAACTCTCACATTCATACCTGACTACTAGAAAAACAATAGCTTTGACTATACGGACCTTTGTCAGCAAAGTAATGTCTCTGCTTTTTAATATGCTGTCTCGCTGGACTGGAGGAAACACAAGCTGGAATCAAGATTGCTCGGAGAAATATAAATAACCTCAGATATGCAGATGACACCACCCTTATGGCAGAAAGTGAAGAGGAACTAAAAAGCCTCTTGATGAAAGTGAAAGTGGAGAGTGAAAAAGTTGGCTTAAAGCCCAACATTCAGAAAACGAAGATCATGGCATCCAGTCCCATCACTTCATGGGAAATAGATGGGGAAACAGTGGAAACAGTGTCAGACTTTATTTTTCTGGGCTCCAAAATCACTGCAGATGGTGACTGCCGCCATGAAATTAAAAGACGCTTCCTCATTGGAAGGAAAGTTATGACCAACCTAGATAGCGTATTCAAAAGCAGAGACATTACTTTGCCAACAAAAGTCCGTCTAGTCAAGGCTATGGTTTTTCCTGTGGTCATGTATGGATGTGAGAGTTGGACTATGAAAAAGGCTGAGCGCCAAAGAATTGATGCTTTTGAACTGTGGTGTTGGAGAAGACTCTTGAGAGTCCCTTGGACTGCAAGGACATCCAACCAGTCCATTCTGAAGGAGATCAGCCCTGGGTGTTCTTTGGAAGGAATGATGCTAAAGCTGAACCTCCAATACTTTGGCCACCTCATGCAAAGAGTTGACTCATTGGAAGAGACTCTAATGCTGGGAGGGATTGGGGGCAGGAGAAGAAGGGGACGACAGAGGATGAGATAGCTGGATGGTATCACTGACTCGATGGACATGAGTCTGAGTGAACTCCGGGAGTTCGTGATGGACAGGGAGGCCTGGCGTGCTGCAATTCATGGGGTCGCAAAGAGTCAGACATGACTGAGCGACTGGACTGACTGAACTGAACTAATGAATCAGAAGTAAATGTTTTTCTGGAATTCCCTTGCTTTTTCTGTGATCCAACTTATATTGCCAATTTGATCTCTGGTTCCTCTGCCTTTTCTCAATCCAGTTTGTGTATCTGGAAGTTCTCTTTCACATACTGTTGAAGCCTAGCTTGAAGGATTTTGAGCATTACCTTGCTAGCCCATGAAATGAATGCAGTTGTGCAGTAGTTTGAACATTCTTTGGCACTTCCCTTCTTTGGGATTGGAATGCAAACTGACCTTTTCCAGTCTCCTGACCACAACTTTTTCCAAATTTGCTGACATATTGAGTGCAACATCTTAACAGCATCATCTTTTACTATCTTAAATAGCTCAGCTGGAATTGTATCACTTCCACTATCTTGTTTGTAAGTAAGTAAGTAAGTGTTAGTCGCTCAGTCATGCCTGACTCTTTGCCACCCCATGGACCACAGCTCACCAGGCTCTTCTGTCCATGAGATTTTCCCAGGCAATGATACTAGAGTGGGTTGCCATTTCCGTCTCCTGGAGATCTTCCCAACCCAGGGATCGAACCCAGGTCTCCTGCATTGCAGGCAGATTCTTTGCTGACTGAGCTACAATCCTGTCTACATCAAGTTTTTTTTTAATAAAATAAAGATTTCAGAAATAAGTCCACATATATATGACAGTTTGTTTTTGGCATAGGTGTTAAGGTAATTGAATGGGGGAAGGATACACTTCAATAAATGTTACTGGAACAATTGTATGGTAAAAAAAAAAAAAAATAGCCTGCTCTTTACATCATATACAAAATTTAGCTTAAAAGGAATTATAGACCTAAATGTTAGGTAAGTATATAAAACCTCCTGAAGGATATATAGGATGAAATCTCTGTCATATTGGCTTTGACAAAGTTTCTTAATTAGTACAAAAAGCATGATTCATAAAAGAAAATAAAAGACAAAAATAGAATCTTGTTCTCTGATAGACATGGCTAAGGAAATGAAATTGTCAGCCACAGAATGGGAGAAAATATTTTCAAGTCTTATTTTTGACAGACGTCTTGTATTCAGAAAATCTGAAGCAAATTTAACTCAATACTAAGAAGAAAAACCAATTTGTTTAATTAGGTGAAAGATTTAAAGAAATATTTAACAAATGAAAATATATGTATAAGCAGTAATTATATGAAAAAATTATCAACATCACTTGTTATCAGAGAAATTAAAATTAAAGTGAGAATGATATACACACTAGAATTGCTAAAACCTAAAAAAAATAATAAATTTTGACAAATATATGAAGCAATTGCATTTTTCATACATTGCTAGTAGGGATGCAAACTGGTGTAGCCATTTTGGAAAAAAAATTTTATCAGTTAAGCATCAGCATTAAGCACACACTTATGACCCAGCAATCCTATCTCTAGGTATTTATCCAAGATAAATTTGAAATATAAGTGAAAAAAGACTTTATATTAAGGTTCTCCAGAGAAATGGAACCATTAGTATGTATATGTATGTGTGTGTATGTAGATAGATAGATATTTATTATAAGCGATTGTCTCATTGTTATGGAGTCTGAAAAATCTCAAGATCTGCAGTCAGCAAGCTGGAGGCCCAGGAAAGCAGAAGGTATAAGTTCTAGCTGGAAAGCTGGCAGGCTTGAGACTCAAGAAAAGCTGATGTTTCAGTCTGAGTCCAAAGGGGGAAAAGACCAATGTTTCAGCTCAGTCAGGCAGGCAGAGTTCCCTCTTATTTGAGAGAAGGTCAGGAGTTTTGTCGTATTCAGGCCTTCCACTGATTGGATGAGAGCCACACACATTAGGAGGACAATCTGCCTTAGTGTACAGATTCAAATATTAATCTCATTGAAAAATGCCTTCACAGACACATTCAGAATCATGTTTCACCAAATATCTGTGCACTCCATGGTCCAGTCAAGTTGACACATAAAAATTAACCATCACAGACTAACACACAAATTTCCAAAGTAGCATTATTTATATTAGCTCCAACCTGAAAGAAAAAGACTAAGTATCCTATAACTGGTGATTGAATAAACAAAGTATGGTATATCCATACTATGGAATAATAGTAATAAAAAAGGAAAATACTGATATATAATACTAAAATGTTTTGATTATAACATGGATGAGTCTTAAAAACATGATGCTAAGTTAGAGTAAACTAACTTAGTAAAACACAAAAGGCTGCATAGTATATGATACTATTTATATCAAATTCTAAAAAAAAAATTAGTGATATAAAGCAGAGCAGTAGTTGTTGCTTGGGGCAATGGATGAGGGAAACAAATACAAGGTGCCACTAGGGAACTTTTTGAATTGATTTAAAAATTGTCTATCATATTCATGAGAATGGCTAGAAACACATATATAATTGCAAAACTTATCAAACTATGCACTTCATATAGATGTATTTTTATTGTATGTAAATTATTTGTCAATGAAGCTAGAGAAAAGATGCTAATTAGAGCATTGTTTGTGAAAGTACAAATAGAATATTTTATAATAGAAAATTACGTTATGATATTTCAATTGAATGAACTATTATGCCCTCATGAGAATGATAGAATTTAACAGATAGTTGAAATCATACATGGTTGGTACGTTATGATTGAAACTATTCCAAAAAAATCACACATTTCAAAAGAAACTAAAAGGGGAGCATATGCATTCACAAATAGTTGTTTTAAGGAAATGGAAAAGTATATATTTAAAAATTCAGGGACTTCCCTGATGGTCCAGTGGCTAAGACTCTGTGCTGCCTATGCAGGGGACCTGGGTTTGCTCTCTGGTCAGGGAACTGGATCCCACATGCTGCAACTAAAGAAAAAAAAGAAAAAAGGTCCTGAATGAAAATATTTTGGGGGCGAATGGATACATGTATATTTATGGCTGAGTCCCTTCACTGTTCACCTGAAACTATCACAAAATTGTTAATTGGCTATACCCCAGTACAAAATAAAAAGTTTAAAAGATTTTCATTTAAATTACTGTGATAAATGCAGTCTAAAGTGAAATAAAATAATTGGATATTACAGGTTCTATAACCTCATTAATACATCCAACATCTAGTCTCAGTTTCCCCCATTTTAAAAACTGAAAGACACGTCTCCCAAAGGAGCTTATAGTAAAGGTTGGAAAACCAATGATACACAGAGAGTGTGGCATTATTTTAAATTCTTTAAAAATGAAGCTTTTATAAATATGAAAAAGAT
This sequence comes from Bos mutus, assembly GCF_027580195.1. Classification (NCBI taxonomy): domain Eukaryota; kingdom Metazoa; phylum Chordata; class Mammalia; order Artiodactyla; family Bovidae; genus Bos; species Bos mutus. The sequence goes on from NC_091646.1 coordinate 104,734,927, forward strand.
GCAAATGTATAATGAAAAGATATTTAAAAAAATTATTTCCCATTATTCTTGTTCCATTTTATGAGAAGGTTTCTCTTTGTGCTTTTCAATAGTTTTGTATCTTTCATGACATATCAGAATTAATGGGGAAAATGCTTACATCTGACATGAACGCAAGTGCTTTTATTGGGTACACTATTGTTATGCCTGACGGTTTTACATTTAGTTAGATACTCCCTGTGCCTAAATCATTCACTGTTAATGACTTAGGCACTGGAGGGACATTAAAGCTTTTAACCACTAAGAAATCACAGGTCTTTTAGGAAATTGCTGCTGCCATGCATAATTTGGTACTCATGGCACTCACCTGTGCCTATAGCAATTAGCAATTTCCCTACTGATTCCACAACATCCTGAAAGAGTTAATGGACCTCTCTAATAGTGCAGCTTCCTAACAGGATCAGATAAATTGTTTTAGTACAATCTAGTCAAACTTCTTGTTTTTTTTTTTTTTTCTTTTATTGAAGTCTAGTTTCTGTACAATGTTGTGCTAGTTTCTGCAATACAGCAATGTGAATCAGCTATATATATATATGTGTGTGTGTGTGTGTGTGTATGTGTATATACATCCCCTCTTTTTTGGATGTCTTTCTCATTTATATCAGCATGGAGCACCCAGTCGAATTCGCTAAGAGAAGGGATTGGCAGCGGATGAGTTGGTTGGATAGCATTACCCACTCAATGGGCATGAGTTAGAGCAAACTCTGGGAGAAAGTAAAGGACAGGGAAGCCTGGCATGATGTAGTCCATGGGGTTGCAAAGAGTTGGACACGACTTAGCAACTGAACAACAACAAAACAACAGCAATGTAGTATGTTCTCGTTAATTATCTGTGTTATACATAGTAGTGTATATGTGTCAATCTGAATATCCCAATTCATCCTACCCCACTTTCCCCCCTTGGCATCCATGTTTGTTCTCTACATCTGTGTTTCTATTTCTGCTTTGCAAATAAGTTCATCTATACCATTTTTCTAGATTCCGCATTTATGTATTAATATTCAATATTTGTTTTTCTCTTTCTGTCTTACTTCACTCTGTATGACAGCCTCTAGGACCATCCATGTCTCTGCAAATGGCATAATTCATTCCTTCTTATGGCTGAGTAATATTCCATTGTGTGTGTGTGTGTGTGTATATATATATCTCACATCTTCTTTATCCATTCATCTGTCAGTGGACACTTAGGTTGCTTCCATGTCCTGGCTATTATAAATAGTGCTGCAGTTAACACTGGGGTTACATGTATCTTTTTGAATTATGGTTTTCTCTGGGTATATGCCCAAGAGTGGGTTTTCTGGGTCATACGTTAGTTCTCTTTTTTTAGGGAGCCTCCATACTGTTCTCCAAAGTGGCTGTATCTATTTACCTTCCCACCATTTCTTAATAGAAATAAAAAATAACTGAGTTATTGGCATTCTAGTTTACTTGATACCAATGAAGATCAACATAACACATTGAAGTCATGCAATGTTTGCTTTAAAAAGTTAAATAATAAAAATGCTAAAAGCTCTGAGATAGGAAAACAAAAATATTTCTACCCATTCTGAAGAAAGGGATAGAATTAATCTAACACTAAGCATCTTAGAAATTCTGGCTGTACTTGTAGCTAGAATGAGGTAGAAATTACCTGGGGAAAAATACAGTTGTGAATTTCCCTACTTTTTGTCTTTATTACATCACAGTTTGAGGCAGTGATATCCGCCCCCCCCAAATTCTTTTTCTGCACCAGTTCCTTTTGTATCAATAACTTTCCCTTACACATTATTATCTTTTTAAATTTTACTGACATTTGTTGTCAAAGGCACTGTTCTAAATTTTTGACAAATATTAAAGCAAATATTAAAATATTACTCTTTGTTATAGCCATAAGAAATGGATATTACTGATATCTCTAATTTACATTTGAGAAACCAGAGCCGGGAAGACATTGATTAACTTTCCCTTGCTTGTGGATCTGGATCCTGCATCTGTACTCTCAACCATTGAGTTAAAGTACCTTAACACTTTATAACTTTTTATAAGTTCCACTCCTGGTATCAAGAATAGATCTGTCATTAGTTACTTATGATTCCCATTGCCCCCCATATGTTATTTTCCTTAGGAATTGTGGAGCATCATGTCTTGTGGACCTAAAAATATATAGTTTCCACAGTAAAAACATTTTAAGTCTGCAGTATGCAGGTGAGGAGGTATTTTCAGAAAACTTTGCACCCAGAAATATATGCCTTTGAAGTTTTTTTTTTTTATTTTATCAATGTTTTTCTACTTTAAACATGTTTTATAAGGTGGCTAAAGGCTTTTTATCCATGAGACTATATGGACTCAAGCCCAGTAGAATCTGCGGCATCAACATTGGCAATTACTTCAAAATTCAGAGTAGGAAAGATCGGCAGGTTGGAAAGCGCTTGTCAATATATTCCATCTCAAAAAATTATGTTTGGGAAAACATAATTTTCTCAAATATCTGAACCCTTATAGCTATTACTTTTGAAATCTCTGTAGTTCATTCACAACACCTTCTGTAATAATGTTGGCTGCCAAAAATTACTCCTTCACCAAAATAAAATACTTTCTAAATCTTAGTGATGTTAAAATACAATAATTTATGCAATAGAAATAAACATTTCCCGTAAGTCAGAAAGAGAAAAAAATATGGTATATTAGCACATGTATGTGAAATCTATAAAAATGGTATAGATGATCTTATTTGCAAAACAGAAATAGAGACACAGATGTATAGAACAAACTTAACGGATGCGAAGGGGGAAAGTGGGAGTGGAATGAATTGGGAGATTAAGATCGACATATATACACTACTATGTGTAAAATAGATATTAATAACTTATTAGAATAGACTGTATAGTACGGGGAACTCTACTCAATACTCTGTGGTGACCTAAATGGGAAGGAAATCCAAAATAGAGGGGATATATGGATATGTATGCTTGACTGACTTTGCTGTACACAGAAAATGACGCAACAGTGTGAAGCAACTATACACCAATTTGAAAAAAAGAAAGAAATATTTCCCTATTAAACTGAGCATACATAGGGAAAAGTTCTTTGGAAGTTTTCCTAGCTATTCGCTAGGAAAGGAATTGCTAAGCAGGCTCTTTGGTCTTCTTAGTATATGTAAATTTAGGAAAAAGATGTACTAGGCACACTAAAACAATCTCAAGGGGAGGGAGTGGTGGATTAGCATATATTTAGAATCTGCTTTGTACAATAAAGGGTTAAAAATCATTCCAACATCTTCATTTCTTAGAATAATCTATCTTTTTAAATATTTAATGAAGAAAAAACAGAATTAGGGTTATGGGAGAAACCATTAGAAGGAATCATTTTGCATTTTCCTTTCTTTCCCACTTGAATTTGCTCTTTGCCTAACATCAGTTCCCTAGTCTAAAATAAATATTAAATTAACAGCAAAGAACATAAAATGAGAAATGCACATTAAAGTGGTGTGTAACATAACCACATTTATTTAAAAATATATTCCAATATCAAACAGCAAAATTCAGCAATGCAAAACTGCAATTACTTTTGCACAAACCTAATATAAAATGAATTTGCTGTCCAGGAGAAAACAAACTTTTGAAAAGGGTAGTTCTCAATTGTTAACTGCATTAAATACCATCACTGGATCACCATCAATGTTTCCTTTGACTACTCTGGCCTTTAATAGGTTTCCAGGCCAGGGATGGCCCAAGTCAATGTGCTGTTTCACTGAAATAAAAATAAATGTTAATATCAAAGTAAGTCCCTTAATCAGTGAAAATTAGCATATACATTAATTAGCATGTGTGAAGCATATGCCTCCCCCCCCAAAAAAATCTGCTAATATCAGCTAACATTACATACAGGGGTCACAGGACCCAAGCAAGTAATAAGCATGCTCCATCATCATGCCTCAAAAGAAGCCACTTATCTCCATCCTTGACTTCTTTTTGAGGTAGGAAGAAAGAGGCATTAATTTTTTACTCTTTTGACTGTGCTGTGCGTCACGTGACATCTTAGTTCCTCAACCAGGGACTGAACCCACGCCCCCTACATTGGCAGCTCAAATCCAAACCAGTGGACTGCCAGGGAAGCCCTGAGGCATTAATTTTTTAAAACACATTTTGTAATGATGATACAAGTCAGATGTACCTGCCAGTGGCCATGTTTGCCACTAGTTATCTCCTGCCTAATATTGAAACTAATACAGAGGAAATTAGAGCTTAAATGTGGAGAGAAAGGTAGAGTCACCTGAATGTATTCATTTATCATTTTGATAAAGCCATATTTATGATTAACAGCCTTATAGGTAGAAAAAAGACATTTTCAAGGAGAAAGTAGTGATTCCGTTAATGGTAGCAGGGGTTGTGACTGGGGTAGATAAAGCTGAAGATGTTCAATTCAGAGACAAATTGTGTAATCAAGGTCAGGTGGATGATTTGACATTTCCTAACATGGGAGATTTGAATGTGAGTTTTAATCTAATTTAATGTGAGTTTTAAATTCAAATTCAAATTTCCCATGTTAGGAAATGTCAAATCATCCACCATTCAAAAAACAAAGATCATGGCATCCTATCCCATCACTTCATGGCAGATAGCTGGGGAAACAATGGAAAACTGTGAGAGACTCTGTTTTTTTGGGCCCCCAAATCACTGCAGATAGTGACTGCAGTCATGAAATTAAAAGACGCTTGCTCCTTCGAAGAAAAGCTGTGACCAACCTAGACAACATATTAAAAAGCAGAGACATTACTTTGCTGACAAAAGTTTGTTTAGTCAAAGCTTTGGTTTTTCCAATAGTCATGTATGGATGTGAGAGTTGGACTATAAAGAAATTGGAACACTGAAGAGTTGATGCTTTTGAACTTCGGTGTTGAAGAAGACTTTTGAGAGTACCTTGGATTCAAGGAGATCCAAACAGTCCATCCTAAAGGAAATCAGTCCTGAATATTCATTGGAAGAACTCATGCTGAAGCTGAAACTCCAATACTTTGGCTACCTGATGTGAAGAACTGACTCATTTGAAAAGACCCTGATGCTGGGAAAGATTGAAGGCGAGAGGAGAAGGGGACAACAGAGGATGAGATGGTTGGGTGGCATTGCCGACTTGATGGACATGAGTTTGAGCAAGCTCCCGGGAGTTGATGATGAGCAGGGAAGCCTGGCGTGCTGTAGTCCATGGGGTCGCAAAGAGTCCGACATGACTTGAATGACTGAACTGAACTGAACATGGGAAATTAGAAACAATCAGAAAAGTTCTATATGCTTTTCAACCATGGTCTTCCATTCTGTCTTTATCAGAACTCGTATTTCACTTTACATGATATTAAACTGAATGAACTTTCTCTCTCTCTCTCTTTTTTTTTTTTTTATAAATGGTAATCTATATACTTGAACACTGGATCCCATCAGGGCTTGCCTACACAAGGATTTAATTTTTTATATTACTCTTTTTCTTCCTGCATCAGGTGCCAATACACTATGACCCGCAATCCGAACTCTGCCTTTCATCTGTTAGTAACGTTTTATTGGAAGGCAACCATGGCCATTCACTTACATATTATCTGCAATTACTTTTGTGCTGCAAGGACAGAACTTAGTATCTGTGAAAGAGACCATATGGCCCTGAAAGTCTTAAAATATTTAGTATTAGATTCTTTAGAGAAAATGTTTGTCAACTGATGTCTGGCATCCTTAATATTTTTTTTTTCATCTTGGTTAGATGATTTCAGTTAGCAAATAAACAGCCTGTAATATTTCCTATTAAAAGTGGTACCTCTCCTGACTCTTTATCTCCTTCAGTTACTGTCCCATTTCTCTACTTCCCCTTGCATAAAATATACTCAAAAAGCTTTCCTAGTTGTTTCCACCTTTTCTTGACTATTTTTTCTTGAAATCCACTGAAGAGCTTGTTTCAACCATTTTATAAAAACTACTCCTTTAAGGTCATCAATAGTGCACATGATTACAATTTCACTAGCTAATTTTTAGTCCTCATCTTATTTCATTCATTAGCAACCTTTGACATATTATGTTAGTCCAATTTTCTTGGAACAATTACTTGATTTTCCTAATACCTAATGGGTCATTTACTCTATACTCAAGTCACTTTTCCTGGTTCCTCCTTGTTTTTATGACTCCTCAACTTGGGAGTACTCCAAGATTCAGTCTTCAGTCCTTTTTCTGCAATTGTTAATATTTCTTTCATAATTTCATCCAGGATCATGGCTCCACTATGCTGAGGCTTATGTGAAAAGACATGACACTCAGTCATGTCTTACTCTTTGTGACCCCACAGGCTGTAGCCCACCAGGCTCCTCTGTCCATGGAATTCTGTGGACAAGAGTACAGGACTCTGTAGCCAGTCCCTTCTCCAGAGGATCTTCCCGACCTAGGGATCAAACCCGGGTCACCTGGCAGGTGGGTTCTTTATCACTGAACCACCAGGGAAGCCCATGTGCCTAATTACAGAGCCTCAAAATAGATAAAATAGAAATTGAGAGCACTCTTGGTGGCTCATCTGGTAAAGAATCCACCTGCAATGCAGGAGACCTTGGTTTGATACCTGGGTTGGGAAGATCCCTTGGAAAAGGGAATGGCTACCCATTCCAGTATTCTGGCCTGGAGAATTCCAAGGACAGTATAGTTCATGAAATTGCAAAGAGTTGGACACAACTGCGCTACTTTAACTTTCACTGTATTAGGGCTTCCCTTGTAGCTCAGTCAGTAAAGAATATGCCTATAATACAGGAGACCCAGGTTTGATTCCTGGGTAGGGAAAATCCCCTGGAGAAGGAAATGGCAACCCAGTCCAGTATTCTTGCCTGGAAAATCCCATGGAAAGAGGAGCCTGGCAGGCTAAAGTCCATGAGGTTGCAAGAGTAGGACATGACTTAACGAATAAACCACCACCAAGGAGAATAAAAAGATACTTCCAGATACTTTAAGAAGATTTTAACCCCTTTTCTCAAAAATCCCCACAGAAAAACTAGCCAAAATTTAGTTAAATCATAGATATTTGGAACCATACTATAAACCACTGTGACTTGATTTATATTTATAGAACACTATTCCAGGCTACTGCAGAATATACAATTTTCTCAAGTGTATATGGTAAATTCACAAAGATAAACTGTATGCTGAGCCATAAAAAGAGCCTCAAAATTAAATATATTGAAATCATTCAGAGTATATTCTCTAACCACAATAGAATTAAATTAAAATTAATAATAAGACATCTAGGTAAACCACACACACACACACATACACCAAAAAGTGCCAAGAGGAAATTTAATAGCTTAAAATACATGTTTTTAGTAAAGAATTGAGGTCTAAATTCCTTGAACTAAGATTCCATCTCATGAAAGTAGAAAAACAAGAAAAAGTCAGCCCTAAACCATCAGAAATATGAAAATAGTAAAGGTGAAGTAAATATGAAAATAGTAGCAATCAAGAGATTATAAAACAGATTAAATAATGGAGATAATAAAGCCAAAATCTGGTTTTGGGGTAAAGATGAATGAAATCCACAACCTATGGCTATACTAGTCAAGACTTAAAAAAGAAAAAGATAGGATGCAGTTCACCAGCATCATGAATGGAAAAGTGGATATCACTGCAGATCCTACAGACATTAAAAAAATAATAAGAGAATGTCACTAACAACTTTATGGAAACAAATTCTGAAACTGAGATGAAATGACAAATTCCTTGAAAGACTCAAACCATCAAACTCAGTCAAGAATATACAGATAATCTGAATAGTGCTATATCTATGTATTACTGAATTTGAATTTATAGGTAATAATCTTCCCAGTGAGAAAACTCCAGTTTCTGACGGTTTTATTGTTGAATCTTAAAGAACATTTAAGAAATAAATGAGACCAATCACAAACTCTTTCAGAAAATAAAGGGTGAGGGAATACTTTTCATACTCATTTTATGAGGCCAGCATTACCTTCATGTCACAGCCACACAACATTAGAAGAAAACTATGGCATAATATCCCTTAAAAATGTAAATACAAAATCCTAAACAGAAGATCAGTACATCTAATCCAGGTATGTATAAGAAGATAAGAAATCATAATTAATAGAATTTACCTCCAGAATGCATGTTTTCAGTTCAGTTCAGTCGCTCAGTCATGTATGACTCTTTGTGAACCCATGAACCTCAGCACACCAGGCCTCCCTGTCCATCACCAACTCCCGGAGTCCACCCAAATCCATGTCCAACGAGTCAGTGATGCCATCCAACCATCTCATCCTCTGTCATCCCCTTCTTCTCCTGTCCTCAATCTTTCCCAGCTTCAGGGTTTTCAAATGAGTCGGCTCTTTGCATCAGGTGGCCAAAGGATTGGAGTTTCAGCTTCAACGTCGGTCCTTTCAATGAACACCAAGGACTGATCTCCTTTAGGATGGACTGGTTGGATCTCCTTGCAGTCCAAGGGACTCTCAAGAGTCTTCTCCAACACCACAGTTCAAAAGCATCAATTCTTTGGCGCTCAGCTTTCGTCACAGTCCAACTCACATCCATACATGCCCACTGGAAAAACCATAGCCTGGACTAGACGGACCTTTGTTGGCAAAGTAATGTCTCTGCTTTTGAATATGCTGTCTAGGCTGGTCATAACTTTCCTTCCAAGGAGTAAGCGTCTTTTAATTTCATGGCTGCAATCACCATCTGCAGTGATTTTGGAGCCCAAAAAGAAAAGTCTGACATTGTTTCCACTGTTTCCCCATCTATTTCCCATGAAGTGATGGGACCAGATGCCATGATCTTCGTTTTCTGAATGTTGAGCTTTAAACCAGCTTTTTCACTCTCCACTTTCACTTTCATCAAGAGGCTTTTTAGTTCCTCTTCACTTTCTGCCATAAGGGTGGTGTCATCTGCCTGTCTGAGGTTATTGATATTTCTCCCGGCAGTCTTGATTCCAGCTTGTGCTTCTTCCAGCCCAGCATTTCTTATGATGTACTCTGCATATAAGTTAAATAAGCAGGGTGACAATATACAGCCTTGACGGACTCCTTTTCCTATTTGGAACCAGTCTGTTGTTCCATGTCTAGTTCTAACTATTGCTTCCTGACCTGCATACAGGTTTCTCAAGAGGCAGGTCAGGTGGTCTGGTATTCCCATCTCTTTCAGAATTTTCCACAGTTTATTGTGATCCACACAGTCAAAGGCTTTGACATAGTCAATAAAGCAGAAGTTGATGTTTTTCTGAAACTCTGTTCCTTTATCCATGATCCAGCGGATGCTGGCAATTTGATCTCTGGGTCCTTTGCCTTTTCTAAACCCAGCTTGAACATCTGGAAGTTCACAGTTCATGTATTGCTGAAGCCTGGCTTGGAGAATTTTGAGCATTACTTTACTAGCATGTGAGATGAGTGCAAATGTGTGGTAGTTTGAGCATTCTTTTAATATTAAGATAATCAATTAATGTAATTCAACAGTATATTCAGAGAACAAAGGAGATTTCATTAAGAGAATCATAAAAATTATTTTACAAATACAAATACCTATTTATGATAAAAAATACCCATCAAACTATAGAGATTCTTTTGAATTTAATAAAAGGCATCTGTAAAAACTGAAAAACCCACAGCTAACATCATACATTTTTATTTATTTTTTTAGGTTTTATTTTATATTTGAGTATATGCTCAGTCACTCAGTTGTGTCCTACTCTTTGCGACCCCATTAACTGTAGCTCACCAGGCTCCTCTGTCCATGGGATTTTTCAGACAAGGCAACTGGAGTGGTTGCCATTTCCGTCTCCAATGTTGGAGTATAGTTGATTAAAAATGTTAGTTTTAGGTATACAGTAAAGTTTTTCTGGGCTCCAAAATCACTGCAGATGGTGATTGCAGGCATGAAATTAAAAGATGCTTACTCCTTGGAAGGAAAGTTATGACCAACCTAGACAGCATATTAAAAAGCAGAGACATTACTTTGCCAACAAAGGTTCGTCTAGTCAAGGCTATGGTTTTTCCAGTGGTCATATGTGGATGTGAGAGTTGGACTATAAAGAAAGCTGAGAGCCAAAGAATTGATGCTTTTGAACTGTGGTGTTGGAGAAGACTCTTGAGAGTCCCTTGGACTACAAGGAGATCCAACCAGCCCATCCTAAAGGAGATCAGTCCTCGGTGTTCATTGGAAGGACTGATGTTGAAGCTGAAACTCCATACTTTGGCCACCTGATGCGAAGAGCTAACTCATTGGAAAAGACCCTGATGCTGGGAAAGATTGAGGGCAGGAGGAGAAGGGGACAACAGAGGATGAGATGACTGGATGGCATCACTGACTCGATGGGCATGGGTTTGGGTGGACTCCAGGAGTTGATGATGGACAGGGAAGCCTGGTGTGCTTCAGTTCATGGGTTCACAAAGAGTCAGACATGACTGAGCGACTGAACTGAACTGAACTGAACTGAAAGTGATTCAATTACACATATGTCTATTCTTTTTCAAATTCTTTCCCCTTTTAAGTTATTACAGAAAATTGAGTTTTCTTGTGCTATACTGTAGGTCTTTGTAGATTATCTATTTTAAATATAGTAGTCTGTATATGTGTATGTTAATCTCAAACCTGCCTCACCTTTATACCCCCTCACCTTTCCCCTTTGGTAACCATAAATTTGTTTTCTAAGTCTGTGAGTCTATTTCCAATTTGTAAATAAGTTTATTTCTATCATTTTTTAAAGATTTCACATGTAAGTAATATCGTATGGTATTTTTCTTTCTGTCTCTGACTATATCATTTAGTATAACTATCTCTAGGTCCATCCATGTTATTGCAAATATCATTATTTTTTTCTTTTTATTGCCAAGTAACATTCCATTGTTTATGTACCACATCTTTATCCATTTGTTTGTTAATAAGCATTTAGATTGCTTTTATGTGTTGTTATTGTAAATAGTGCTGCTGTGAACATAGAGGTGCATGTATCTTTAAAATTAGATTTTATCCAAATATGTGCCCAGAAGTGGGATTGCTGAATTATATGGTAGCTCTACATTTGGTTTTTTAAGGAACGTCCATACTGTTCTCCATTGTGGCTGTACCAATTTAGATTCTCACCAACAGTGTAAGAGTGTTTTCTTTTCGTCATACCCTCTCCATTACTTACATGTATAAGTCTATTCTGACTGGAGTGAGGTGATATCTCATTCTAGTTTGATTTGCATTTCTGTGATAATTAGCAGCACATCATACTTAATCATGAAAGGATGAGTGGTTTTCCCTAATATCAGAGATAAAACAATATTCCCTTTCACCACTTGTCTTAAACTTTATGTTGGAGGCCCTAGCCATAGCAGTGAAGGAACTAAAAAAAAAAAAAAAAAAAATGAGTCATAAAGTTGTTAAAGGGGAAAAAACCTGTGCCCATATGCAGATAATATCATTGTTTGATAGAAGAATCCTGAGGAATCTACAGAAGTTTACTAGAAAAAACAGTCAGTAAATTTAGCAAGGTCATAGGGTAGAAAGTTAAGTGGCTCAGCTGGTAAAGAATCCACCTGCAATGCAGAAGACCTAGGTTCGATCCTTGGGTTGGAAAGACCCCCTGGAGAAGGGAAAGGCTACCCACTCCAGTATTCTGGCCTATAACCAAGTACCAGGCATTTAGTACAAAGAACAATAATATTTAAAATACTGAATTTATAAAAGTGCCCATGTCACCATATACTTAAGAATAAATTGAATGAAAGATGCATGAAACTTAACAATTAAAACTAGAGAACACTAACAAAGAAATTAGAGAATAACTAAATGAATTAAGAAATATCCTATAATTTTGAATTGAAGACTCAAAATAGATGATATACCAATTAAACTCAAATTGATATATACTCTGTATTCAACAAAATCCCAATTAAAGTTCTAGCAGATTTTTTTTTTTGGTAAAAGTTAACAACTTGATAGCTAATTTTTAACTGTGGTTAGTAAAGGATAAGTTGAAAAGAATAATTGATAAACTAGTAAAATTTATGTTTCTGGTTTGTTTCAGTTCAATTATTTTTATAATTTCTGAAAAATATTACAATCCATTAACTCTGCATTTGGTATACAAATTAACTGTGCACTAATAACACTTACTGAAAAATATATAGAATTTGTGTACATCTCTTTTTATCACACAATATTGGACATTGTTGTCTTTTACTCAACCCAGAAAGCCGTCAGGAAACATAAAGATTATACATATCCAGACCTCTGGTTTTGAGGGAGAGGATTGTGTAAATGGTGAAAAAATGCTGTACAATACAGATGTTAAAGGTGACATAGTAGATTTGCTTTAGCTTTTATTTAATAACCACTGCATATTTTTTATCACCTCTATAAAGTTCGTTTGGGACTGTTTCCCTGTCAATCAGACTAGTGCAAAATTGTGACCTCAGTTTGTTTTGCTGCAAGTTTTTACCTCAAAGGAAATGCCAGTCAGCTTTTAACTGAGTGTTAGAGATTAGGTCAGGTTAAGAGAATATTGTATACATTTTTTAAAAGAAAATATTTTCAAACTCTTTATGGCACATGCAATGGTGCCCTCAACCCCTGGTGACCTGATGAACGGATAATAGCAGATTAAGATCCCCATTTAGTTGTGAAAATCTCCTTTTGGGGATAGTATTAATTCTATACTATACACACACACACACACACACACACATACATACATACATACATACTTCTAAAGGATGAGAGGCTTTCGAACTTGACTGTAAATGCCTTCCCTGCCATTGTGTTCTTTGGCAGAACTGCCTTATAGAGTCTATTTAAAGAGAGATTAAAGAATCAAACCCACAGAGGGTTTCTCAGTTAGATTTGCTGTTGCACTTGACAGGAAGTGGCTTATCAATTTTCTGGAGGTCTTTGGTTTAGAAAACTAGCATTATAGGATGAAAGGTAAAGCAAATGTCAAGGGCCATTTGCTCATAACTTGTCCATGTTTATATGCCTTAAAGTATTTATTTTTGTTAAATTATATAGATTTTGGGAAACTACACAATTCCTTAAATAGAAACTATGAGGACTAGATACGTTAGAATTAAAATGGAAACTGGCTTGTTTATGTATCCAGTCGAAATCCTTTTTCATCAAAAAACACAGCTGAACAAGGTGAAGCATCTTGTTCAAGGCCTCACAGCTACAGTCTGTCTTGGCTGTATTCTTTCTAGTATGCCACCCAGTGCCCTACATTTAAATTTTTGATAGCAATAGTAGCCTGCGGCTGCTGCTGTTGCTAAGTTGCTTCAGTTGTGTCCGACTCCTACCAACCCCGTGGACTGCAGCCTACCAGGCTCCTCCGTCCATGGGATTTTCCAGGCAAGAGTACCGGAGTGGGTTGCCATTGCCTTCTCCCAATAGTAGCCTACTTAAGTTGAAATATAAAAATTTACATTTACATGCAAATTCAAATGTAAATTTTAAAATGTAGTATTTGAATCATAGTTCCTGGTACTTTGAAAATAAGCTAGGGAGATTTATAAGTCTTACTTGTAAGCATTAAAATTTCTATGTTAATCAGAACATAAATGTTGATTGCTGTCTTAATTATAGAGAGGGTTATAATATTTATTACTGTTATTCACCATGATTATATTATCTGCCAGGCACTATGCTAGACTATATATATATATATATATATATATGATCTTGAAAAGTAGCTACTGTTATACACATATTTTAGATGACTAAATTGACACTCAGAAAGTTAAAGGACTTCTCAAGGACACCTAGTTAATTAATGACAAAGGACTGCTTCCATTTTGAAGCTATTTGATTTTAAAGCCTAAGCTCTTATGATTTTGATAACTCCAAAATGCCATTTTCTGTAGCCCATGCTAATAGTAAATCAAAACTATTTTTCTTCTGGTTTCATTTAAAATTTGTTTATATACTTTTGTTTTTTATTGGCAAGTAAAGTTGCTCTGCATAAATTTCTATACATTACTATAAATCCATCCTGCAAAAATAAATATAACTTTCAGAAAAAGTGATCCTTAGGGTACCCCTTAGTCATCGCTTAAGACAGATAAGAAAAGAAAGATCCTTAGAGTTTACCAGATATAAACTAATAATTTTACAAGGGGAAACTGAGACCTATTAATGTTAAAGATCATGACGCCAGTTATGTTTTTATAAGGGTTTGAGGTCTCAGAGAACCAGGTATGAAAAGCAAATCTCCAAACTCCTTGTCTGCTCTGTATGCTGTGCAAACTGCTGTGGTTGAGGTAGGAAAGGAGAGAAAAAAGAGCAATTTAAAACACATTATGTAGGCAGAATTCAACTCTGTGAGGTGGTCCTTCCAGAATAAAATTGTCCTACAATGTAGTCGGAATGTTATTTTACTAGGCATATTTACATTTCAAGTACAGTCATGTTTCTGTTGTCATAATAATGAGATAAAAGGCTGGCATGGGATGCTTAAAACCTCATAGGTACATGAAAAGAAATAGTGTTTCTCTAATCTAATCTAGTTGATATCTTGAATATTTGAAAGTTATGTATAGAGTATTACTTTAAAATTTGAGTTTGTTTTCTGTTACTATTCATAGAATAAAAAAGAAAAAAAATAGAAACCGGAGTCTTTAATTAGATAGACAGAAAAATGATCTTTTCAAATAGTTATACTTGCAGTGTAAACTTGGCTGTAGCTATTACATAACATGTTTTAAAGAAACAAAAGTTAGTAACATCATCTTTCAAACATGCATTAATACTGAATTGTATACTTGATAAATAACACTGTTCATCTGTGATTTATTTAAGAAAGATTAGTTTCATAAAATGCTAATATTTTTAAAGTTTTCAAATAAACTTAAGCATAGTTAAATGGAGACATTTAAAGTAAAAGTCACTCAGTTGTGTCTGACTCTGCGACCCAGGCCAGAATACTGGAGTGGGTAACCTTTCCCTTCTCCAGGGGATCTTCCAAACCCAGGGATCAAACCAGGTCTCCTGCATTGCAGGCAGATTCTTTACCAGCTGAGCCACAAGGGAAGCCCAAGAATGCTAGAGTGGACAGCTTATCCCTTCTGTAGCAGATCTTCTCGACCCAGGAATTGAACCAGGGTCTCCTGTATTGCAGGCAGATTCTTTACCAGCTGAGCTACCAGGAGACATTTAAACTTAAAAATAAATGAAATTATTAAAAATATAGTGATAAAACTGTAAAACACATTTATGTGAACAGGAACATAACAAAGATAAATAATTATTTTAAAAATACATTATTTAACTAGGACAGAATAGAAAGGAATAGAAGTTATACATCAGGTAGAAGTCTAAACAATTCTAATATGAAGACTAGTAAAATAAATGAATATAATAGTTAATACTGCTATATGATATAGAGAAAAGTTAAAGTCAATCCTGAGAGTTCTCATCACAAGGAGAATTTTTTTTTCTTTTCTTTTTACTGTATCCATATGAGATGATAAATGTTAACTAAACCTGTTGTGGTAAATCATTTTGCAATGTATGTAAATCAAACCATCATGCTGTATAACTTAAACTTATACATGATAGATGTCAATTATTTCTCAGTAAAATGGGTAAAAGAAGAAGAAAAAAGAAATGAATAATTTATGGAGAGCTGGCTTTCCTTTATTCCAAGCATTTAATTTTTAGTTAATTTAGACACACACATGCAGTAGTAGCTACACTTGATAAATTTCCTGATTTATAGAGCTAAGTTTCTGTAGTTATTTGCTAATGAGTTACACAGTTTTACTGATGAAACTAAGCATGTGGGAGTATAATTTCCATATATTTTAAACAGCTTTGAAAAGATACTGTCAAATATCTGTGTGTATTTTTTTTAAGGTAGGCGATCATTTGATGTCAGGAAATTCTAGTAAAGTGATAGGCTCACAATACACGTCACACATGAAGTATATCTATCAATGATCTGGTTAAAATAATTGTTTCTTACACTAGCACATAAGTTGCATAACAAAATATCGTAGTCCGTCTCTTTTATATTATCCTAGGACCCAGCATAGGTTAAGGCACATTTTTTCAACCTCAGCACTACCAACACTTGGGGTTGGATAACTCTTCATTGTTGGAGTCTATCCTGTGCTCTGTAGAATGTTTACCAGCCTCCTAGTGTCTACCCAATAGATGTTGATAGAACATACCCCCTTTCATTCCCTGCTTTCTTCCCTTCTCTTTCTTCCCAATGTCTTAACAATCATGGTAACAAGTGCCTGATGACACTTGCCAAATGTCCCTTGGAGGACATAATTGCTCCCAGTATAAAATATATTACCAAAATAAAGAAACTGTTTTCTCCAAGCCTCTGATTCTTCACTGTTTAGAGTCATGGATCCATTTGAGAATCTCTCCTCTCAGAAAAATTCCATGCAGAAACATTTGCTTATTACCGTTTAGATCCACCCATACTTTTGTTTAAAAAAATTACTCTGAGCGATATTTCTAAATAATATGTTTGAATGAAAACAAAGAACAAATTGTGAAGATGAGGGAAAATACATATTCTTTAGGTACTTCATACATTAAACCACTTGATACAACAAGAATTCATTTTAACTACCAATCAAGTCTCATCCTGCATATCTGTAGGTAAATAAATCCTGTCTTTCTCAGGATACTATGAAAAGTCCAGGTCAGGCTGTTATTTTTTTCCCTTGACATACATATTAAGTTAATGTTCAGCTTTAAGTATATATCTCTCAGAAATCAGAAATCTGAGTGCAACAGCTCCAGTAACAAGCAATTTTATAGTAAACCTAGGCATTTTCATACAAATAAAGCAAGGAGGAGCACTATGTTATTTGGAAGATGTTTGAAATAAGTCATTCCTTAAACTACATCATCCCCTCCCCTTGGAATGAGTCTAAATCAGCACTCTTATATTTTCAGCTACTTGCTAAATATCTTCAACTGTATCAGATATATTAACCATATCTTCAAATCCTGAAAGATGATGCTATGAAAGTGCTGCACTCAATATGCCAGCAAATTTGGAAAACTCAGTAGTGGCCACAGGACTGGAGAAAGTCAGTTTTCATTTCAATCCCAAAGAAAGGCAATGCCAAAGAATGCTCAAACTACTGCACAATTGCACTCATCTCACATGCTAGTAAAGTAATACTCAAAATTCTCCAAGCCAGGCTTCAGCAATATGTGAACCATGAACTTCCAGATGTTCAAGCAGGTTTTCGAAAAGGCAGAGGAACCAGAGATCAAATTGCCAATATCCACTGGATCATCGAAAAAGCAAGAGAGTTCCAGAAAAACTTCTATTTCTGCTTTATTGACTATGCCAAAGCCTTTGACTGTGTGAATCACAATAAACTGTGGAAAATTCTGAAAGAGATGGGAATACCAGACCACCTGACCTACCTCTTGAGAAGCCTATATGCAGGTCAGGAAGCAATAGTTAGAACTGGACATGGAACAACAGACTGGTTCCAAATAGGAAAAGGAGTCCGTCAAGGCTGTATATTGTCACCCTGCTTATTTAACTTATATGCAGAGTACATCATAAGAAATGCTGGGCTGGAAGAAGCACAAGCTGGAATCAAGACTGCCGGGAGAAATATCAATAACCTCAGACAGGCAGATGACACCACCCTTATGGCAGAAAGTGAAGAGGAACTCAAAAGCCTCTTGATGAAAGTGAAAGTGGAAAGTGAAAAAGTTGGCTTAAAGCTCAACATTCAGAAAACAAAGATCATGGCATCTGGCCCCATCACTTCATGGGAAATAGATGGGGAAACAGTGGAAGCAGTGTCAGACTTTATTTTTCTGGGCTCCAAAATCACTACAGATGGTGACTGCAGCCCAGAAATTAAAAGACGCTTACTCCTTGGAAGGAAAATTATGACCAACCTAGACAGCGTATTCAAAAGCAGAGACATTACTTTGCCAACAAAGGTTCGTCTAGTCCAGGCTATGGTTTTTCCGGTGGTCATGTATGGATGTGAGTTGGACTGTGAAGAAAGCTGAATGCCGAAGAATTGATGCTTTTGAACTGTGGTGTTGGAGAAGACTCTTGAGAGTCCCTTGGACTGCAAGGAGATCCAACCAGTCCATTCTGAAGGAGATCAGCCCTGGGATTTCTTTGGAAGGAATGATGCAGAAGCTGAAACTCCAGTACTTTGGCCACCTCATGCGAAAAGTTGACTCATTGGAAAAGACTCTGATGGTGGGAGGGATTGGGGGCAGGAGGAGAAGGGGACGACAGAGGATGAGATGGCTGGATGGCATCATTGACTCAATGGACGTGAATCTGAGTGAACTCCAGGAGTTGGTGATGGACAGGGAGGCCTGGCGTGCTGCGATTCATGGGGTGGCAAAGAGTTGAACACGACTGAGCAACTGAACTGAACTGAACCGTATCTTTAACAGATGCACATTACATTCCACATGTTGATAATGGATTTAACAATTCTCCAAATTTCTCTTTTTATGATAGTCATATTTCCACTGTTGAGGTCCTTTAATGGGCCAGAACCTGGTGGTCCGGAGTCGACCGATAAGAAAGTAAAGGAGAGAGAAAGAGGCTGATATTCGCTGGTTTATGCAGAAAGCCAATAAAGCCCCTGCACAGGGCTTGCTCTGTTCACGGAGGCCTCAGGCGCCCTCTCAATGGGGTGAAGGCGCAGAGTGCCTTCTCGAGAGGGTCTTAGAAGCCCGGGCAGGAAAGTGAACTCAGAGGGCCTCTGCACTCCAAAGAAATAGCGTGAGAGAGAGAAAGAAAAAGAAAGACATGGGGACCAAAGCTCTGATGGAGCAAAAGTGTGTTAATCAACATGGTATGGGCATATATACTGTAGTTATTCTCAGCAAAGATAAAAATTAAAATTCCAGGCTTACAAAACATAGGTGATCCATATTAAAGAGAGAGTTGTAACAATCACTTTTACTGTATGGTTCACAAGAAGGAAGAGGGTACTTACCATCGTATTGAAAAACTAATGAAGGAAATGCCTGGATTCCTCAGCCCCAGGAAAGGCTTGCCTCTCTTCTTTAATAAGGAACAGAGGACTCCTGACAGATCCAAAACAGCACACAGGAAGCCTCCTGTTAAATGCTTCCTGACATCCACTAATAACAGTTTTATATTTTAATCTCCTAGTTTTCATATCTAAAAAGAGTATTTCACTTTCTCTTAACTATATACCCTTGTTGACTCTGCTCACAAAATAGCGTGACTTTTACATTTTGATAATCTGCATGTGAATTCAATCTGTGCCATTTGTTGGCATAAAGGTTTTGACAATTTAAGAATACAACTTTCTGAGACATTCCTTATTTGTAGAATAAACATAATAGTACTTGTAAGCGTATTTCATACAAATTTCTTGAATATCCTATTGCCCAATATCTTAATACCATTTATACTTATAATGAAAACAGGATGAAGAAACAGAAATCAAAGTCTCAGTGAAGATTAGCTATCATTATTTATTCATTTTTTATATTTCTATCATATATATCTTTCTGTTCTGACAAATGTTTACTCTTGTCTTGACATATATTAATGATTTATATAGAAATTTAAAGCTTTATTTTTTTCCTTAATGAATTGCAATTGTATTGTTTTTTTTTCTTTCCTGACATGAATTTAAATTCATTCTATAAGTAACTTAGGAAACCTGGAATATCATACCCTTATTTCTCTTAAAAACAACTTTCCAGAAATAAAAAAAAAAAAAAAAAAAAAAAACCCACAGCATCTATTTAATATAAAAGTAAGGTGTAGTATAAAATCAGATACTTTATGAAGAGCTATAACCTTGTTAGTTCGTAAAGTTAATGAATTGCTGCAATTTGATTTGGATCTTAAATGTGACATTTTGTTAGCTTTTTACCCTTAATATATTAAATGTCATTCTGATGGAATGATAAATGTGCATATATCTAAAGAAGTTTGAGGTAAATGTGCAAAGAAATAAAAAAAAAAATGCTTGGCACAGAGAAACGCATTTTTGTCCTTCATTTAAAAAATGCTTATTTCAGTGGTACTTGATGACACATGGGAATATTAATAGACATGATCTTAATTTGTAGTTTCCATCTAAGTCAAGAAAAACTTCAAAGTAGTTATATTTTAAGGATATTAGTTCTGCTAAATAGGATGACTTTTTAAAATTCAATTGAGTTGTAAATAGTCCATAACAGATAAATTACTAAATGTGTAGGTTCAAAAGAGAAGCAAAATTCAGTTTGTTGCATGATAGCTGCTGAAAAGCAGAACTGACAAAAATGAGAACAGAGAGGTGGACAGGGCCAGATCATAGAGGACTTGGTAAGCCATTGTAACAACCTGGCATTTTACTGGGCTTATAGTAAAAGGATTTTTTTTTCTTTTAATTGTGAACAATTTGATGTTATTTATGTGTCAGTAAGATTGCCTTACAAAGCTCTGATGGGTGGACCTTGGTGGGCAAGACCGCCAAATACACTGACAGTTCTAGCAAGACAAAGACAGAGAATTGAAAAAAATCTATCTCTTTCCACATTTCTAAATTTATTTGTCTGAAAAAAATAATTTAAAATGTCTATAGTCAAGTCATGCAGGCTTCCCTGATGGCTCAGAGGGTAAAGAATCCGCCTGCAATACAGGAGACACAGTAGAGGTGGGTTTGATCCGGGAAGACTCCCTGGAAGGAGGAAATGGCAATTCGCTCCAGTATTCTTGCCTGGGATTATCCCATGGGCTGAGGAGCCTGGCGGGCTACTGTCCATGGGGTGGCAGAGAGTCAGATATGATTGAGCACATGGCACAGGCACAGTCAAGTCATGCATTCTTCAGATCATCACGTGCTCTATAATGCCCCACACATTTGTTACAAGCGTCATTCACACATTTATGTTACTGGACTACTGATGGCATTTGAGTTTATAATCTGGAAGAATATTCAGATGAGTGATGATCATTCTATTGCTCATAGCTTGTATTCATCCAAGCTCCTGGCCTCCTCTAACCTATCTTGTTTTATTATTTGGAAAATAATATATGCATGTAACTTAAAAAAATCATATGTAGACATTTACGCTACAGAAAATTATAATTTAATAATATTACTATTTTAATAACTTTTTATGTCATAATTTAGTCCCTAAACGTCTCTCCAAAAGTATGCACTATCAGCACTGTCTTATGTGTCTCACTCCAGAATATCTCATGCATATATACATATATGTAGTTTGTATATGTATATCGTCTTTACTTTTACACAGGTAGGACTATAATGATCAAATTGCTCTGTTTATTTTCACTGAGCAATATATAATTTTGGCTTCTATTTTTAAGTTTTTCTTTGTGGCATTTATCACTGCATTACATTCTATGACATACATTGTATATTTGTTTTTATTTTTAGCACCTGCTTTTCTCAGTATTTTGTACAAATTCGTAAAAGCAGGGACTTGGTCTTGTTCATGGCTACATCACTAGTGCCTGGAACTTAGTAAGAGCTTAAATATTTGCTGAATGTCCTAACAAATGAATCACTAATATTGTACCATGTCAGCCATATTTTGCATCCCATTCTTCTTAATGGTTACATGGCAATCCACTGCACAGGTAACACTAATTTATGTAATTATCTTTCAATTGTTGGTCATAAAGTCTATATTGTACCAGCATATTCTTATAAATATATCTTTATGTGCATATGTGAATACATTTATTATGTATGCATTTTGAGTACAGTCATTAGATGAATTCTTAGAAAAATTGTTAAAGCAAAGTATGTGTGATTTTAAATTTGATAGATATAGCCAAATTGTGCTCATAAAAGGGGGTGATAGTTTAGAATACAGCGAAACTGTGTTTTCCCATATCCTTTCTGATCATCACCATGGGGCCTTAGATACCAGGGATAAACTGAACACATCATAAAGAACTTTAGTAAGATAATTGACCTCTTGGAGATTTGGGTTTATTTGTCTACATGGTTCAGTTCAGTTCAGTTCAGTCGCTCAGTCATGTCTGACTCTTTGCAACCCCATGAATTGCAGCACGCCAGGCCTCCCTTTCCATCACCAACTCCCGGAATTAGAGGTCATAATAAAACCTACCTTGAGTGTGTTTTCAAAGAGAGGAACTTGTCTTTTTAAACAAATAACAAATGAAAATGAGAAAATATCCTCCATGTGGCTACTCATCAAACATTACTATTTTAATGGCAATTTTTTCATTGGTATAATTTAAGACGATACATTGTCCCCTGTGGGAAATATTATACACATTTAAAATTTTAAAGAATTCTGACCCGAACTTTTGCATAGAAGATGGTTCATAAAAGATTGTTCTAGATTATCCTTTTTTATTGTTAGACAGTTTTTTTTAGAAGAAAAAGCATGAGGTGATAATACAACAACAACAACAAAACCTACTGCTTTTTGCGCCGTTATTCTTGATGGTCATCATACTAAATGGCCTCCAAATGTTTATTTTATACTCATAGTTGTCTTTTTGAGTTATGCATTGTTTCCAATGTACAAATGAAAAGCAAAAAAAAAAAAAAAAAAAAGATAATGCACAAAACTTTTAAGTAGCTTATCCAAGGCCACAGACCTGGCCTAGAACTTGAGAACTGTGAGCTCCAGTCCTAACTTTGCCACTAACTTTCTGAGGTGATTTATAAACAATGTAATTTTCTGTGTCTGTATTTCTTGGTCTGAAAAAACAAGAAAAATCAGGTGGTTATATGTTACCTTGTAGTTCTAGTATTTATAACTGTAATTGCTGAGAAATCTTTTCTAAACCTCATCATGATGAGCCCACTCTGGTCTTTATCAGTTCATGTATGACTGAGATCTTTTCTTTATTTCATATAATCCTATTTCCTTTTATTTGATCCTCTACAGACAAAACAATATTCCAGTCAAAAACAACATTTAATTCTTTTTATTCAATTTTCTGATTATGCAAAAACTTTGTTAGGCATTTTAATACAACTAGATTTCTCCCTTTCAGTATTTTAAAACATTCTTTGTCATACACTTCAATTTCTTTATATCCTTTATTGAAACAGAGACTCAAAGCAAATGTAATCCTCTAATAAGAATTTTGACTAGGGAACTAAAGCCAAATACCTTTATAAAGGAGGAGTGATTTCTGAATGCTTTAATATCATTGTATTTTTAACATGTTTATGATTTATGTGAATTCATTCTTATCATTATATTGCTGATATAGTTTGGAGATGACTCTTTGTTATCTTTTTGATTTAAAGATATTTTTAGTAGTTGTACCTAGTTATTTTTCTCTTGCTATTTTACTTTGAGGTTAAGAATATCTCTGTTTTTTTTTTAAATTCATTCGATTTTATTTATTCTTGAACAAGGTTTCCCCCACTAAGTACATTTTATTCTTACAACGAGGATAGGGTCAAGAAATCTGGTAATTATATTTTATTTCTCTTATATATTTATTTAATATAGTCATGGAATGAAATTGTACTGTCAGATAAAGTCTTGTCATCCACAGATTATTTATTTCTTCACCCCAAATTACTGTCAAACTCTTGACATATTTTCTTGGTGTGGTCTGTCTCTGGTGTTCTGTTTACTTAGAGATGGTAGAGGCAATACCAAATTTTATCTGGTCACTTTGTTTTTGTCAACTAGATTATTTTTTACATATTATTTTCAGGTAGAAACTGGAAAACAAAAATTGTTCATGATTTATTCATGAGGGATCATTTGCAAAGCATGAAGTTTCTTTATAATACCCTCAGTGGTTCAGAGAAAATAAATACCACCTCATGTAAGCTCAGTACACAGTGCTGTTGGTATATTACATTCTGTTCTAAAACTAATCAGCTACAGTGATTGCAGAGAAGAGTCATCAAAAGGGTCGCATTATATAAAAAGTGTTAAAGTAAGCATGAGTTTGTAGTTTAAGAAGAGAATATTTAAGAGGAATCCAGTTGTTACCTCCCAATGCTGTAAGTAGGATTATCAGATGAAAATTATTTTTTTTTAATTTTTTTCTTTCTTTATTATTTTATTTTATTTTTAACTTTACAATATTGTATTGGTTTTGCCATATATCAACATGAATCCGCCACAGGTATACACGTGTTGCACTGGGACGACCCAGAGGGATGGTTCAGGGAGGGAGGAGGGAGGAGGCTTCAGGATGGGGAAAATTATGTTTATAATTGAATGGCCTGCAAATGATTACTAATCTCATGAGTTAGTGAGCTTTGTATCACTAAAATGCTGAAAGAAAGGCTATAGAGTCAAGTGTAAGATCTTGGATGAGATGACCTATACAATTCTATATATTTAATTTCATATCAAAGGTATAATATTCAGTGGAATCATAGGAAATTGATTTTTTTAACCATTTTTGACTTACATTAATGATGCATAGTTTCACTTAATATAATAGGATTTGCTATTAAATTCTAAATGTCCTGCATGTAGAATATTTGTGTCTCTGCCCTTAGGGGGATTTTATTTGCTACCAGTCTCTGGACTAGTGTCTAATCTTTCTTTTTATTGTCCACCTGTGCACTTCACTCGTTTCTGCCATTTTGAGGCCTACTTTAAACAGGCATATGCCAGTCTTTGCAATCCAAGTCTGCAACCATTTATTGAGCTTTAATATGTGGAAAATTCTTCTTTAGCCTTTTCTGATGTTAAAGATGTTGGCTTTCAACCACTGGAAGTGTCTGGTTTGTATCAGATGATGAGATTCTGTGGTTCTGATGCTCAGAAAACTGCTCTCCTTCCCATGCTGCTTCCCCTTTGTTTTCTAGTGACAGCCATGCAGAGCCTACCTGTGGTCACATTTGCTATGACTTCTCTTTTGGTCCCAGAGATCATTAGGTCTATGCAGTAGAGATAATGCCATTGTCTTTTTTTTTTTTTTTAATCTCTCTCAGTATCTGAGACTTCCCTTGTGGCTCAGACGGTGAAGTGTCTGTCTACAATGCGGGAGACCCAGGTCCGATCCCTGGGTCAGGAAGATCCCCTGGAGAAGGAAATGGCAATCCACTCCAGTACTATTGCCTGGAGAATCCCATGGACAGAGGAGTCTGGTAGGCTACAGTCCATGGGGTCGCAAAGAGTTGGACACGACTGAGTGACTTCACTTTCACAGTATCTGTTATGGATCAGGTATTCCATAAAAAAGTCATGCAAAGAAGGCAAAGAACATCTCTTGGTATTCTTAGATATTTTGGCAAGACCTTGAAGTCTCTACTGTAAGGTGTGTTCCAAGGTACACATAGACCCTGAAATGAGGATGTGTGTTTAAATAGCTTAAGGAAGTGCTCCCAGAGGTATCCTGTAAGAGATGGTGGAAGCCAAGGAAAGGTCTGATCTAGGATGGAAGTGCCCCAGATGGTAGCTTTAGCCTGATCCTGTTGAGGAATTCTTGAGATTTTCCCTTATCTCAGGCAAGGAAGCTGCACTTTCATACCATTCCACTGTTCAGTCATTGGTTACGGGCCACCTTGAGGGTGGGCACATTAACTCCCAGAGGCTTCAAAATCTTTGTACCCATGGGCAAAATCAGCTTCAGGAGTTTAAGGACAAAAGAGCTGTGTACCGGTGTTGAGGCTTGGGAGGGAAAAGGAAAGATGGTGCAAAAATAAATGGTAAAAAGGGGTTTGAGGGCATCTTATTGGAACAGGAGCATTAACAGCTACAGGGTGTCTATAAGCTGGCTATTGGGAGAGTTTTGTTGCTACTGCATATGCTCATGGTTGTAGAAACTGAAATTGAACTACAGTCATAGTGAACAAATGCTGTTCACTCTTCCAAATTGGTTGGCTAGAGGTTTCGAATCCCACAGTTGTTCCACGCCACTTTATGCGTGTTGAATGAATGATCTGGAGCACAGTGGTGGAGAACAGGGACTGAAAGCAGAAAGGTTATTTGAAGTTCTCAGCACCTGCCACTGGCAAATCAACACAGATAACGCCAATTACTTTTCCTTTTCGTGCCTGACACAAGAAGAAAGGTTTCCAATATAAAATCAGAATCTTGGTAAGCAATGCTTATAAATAGTAGGAAAAAATATTACAGAAGAAATCAATCATCAGCTACTAATTACTCCAATTTAAAGATGTTAGTTGCGAAGAAGTCTCATCTTCAGACAAACTGTTATATTTTATGTGTGAGATGGGTCTCATTGTAATAGATGCCAGTTTCTGAAGACTGAAGCTTTAAAGGTTTATTCAAATAGAGCAGTGACCCAACTCAAAACCACTCATTCAATATCTTGTGGCTTTAACGGGAACTGTTAAACATGTCAGGAAGACAAAGAGTCAATATAAAGTACATAAAACTTTACAGGATTTTTTTCTTGAGAAATATAGTCTTCTTCCTTTAAATAAAGGACTCCTGGAAGACTCTTGGCGGCTTCAACAACATATAAAAATACTCATTTTGCCAACATTGTGAACTTAAGTTGACCTGAATCACAATGACCCATAATCTTTTGTCATATGGAAATTCAGTTGCTATTATAAACAATATAATAACATTATATAAATTAACCTTATTGGCAAATATAAGGTGTTTACTCATTAAATAAAGGCAGAAAAAACTTTCAGGATTTAAAGCTCCTATAAAATACGTTACTCTAAAGTAGAAGGCAGTAATCCATCTTTATTGGACAGTCCTTAAAAGAAATTTTTGTATTCTGCTTTCTCATATATCCTTTTCACTGCTGGTCTTTTGCTTCTCTAATTTTGTAAAAACTGCCTGTATTTAGAGATAGTTCTTAAAATGCATTTACTAAATATACCAGCAATTTGGCTTTAATAAAAGATTTATAAGTGTCTTATAAGTCTTACTTAAATATTTTTAAATGTTATTATGATTTTTGTTCTGGTTATTTTATGACCAGAAATAATTTCTGAACTTCTACAAGATGTTAGCTGTATAATAAAATTAAATTTGTTGTACAAGAGTAGACTCTGGGAACTTCAGATTAGAAAGTATGTTGTATTTGAGCAATCACATAGTTTAGACCACTTACTTATCTTACAGGTAAGAAACCTAGGGTCAAGAAATATTCATAGTAAAGGTTTAAAATGTGGACTTTCTTTGTCCACATTGTCTTTGTTATTGAAAATTATTTCAATAACAAAGTATTCAAAGAATTTTGATATACTATTTCAGCTATGACTATATAATTTTAATCCAGTCACATAAGGTAAATATACAGCTTGCTTTAATAAAATGAATTGCTATTGACTAATATATTTTTTACATGATGAAAGCTTATACAATAAATGATTGATCTGATCGAAATCAGTGTACTGAAAAAAAATTTTTGGCTTCAGTTTGCTTTAGTTAATGGGATTTACTTTTTTAAAACCAAAAATATTTATTAAAAGACTTTAAAGGATGAATTCCTAATTTTACTGAGGTAATCATGATAACCTGGAGGTTCTAGAATTATGCCTACATGGTAGTCACTAGCCACATGTGACTATTAATCACTTGAGATATGGCTGGACTAATGGGATTTAATTTTAGAATGGACCTCCCAAGGAACATGATACAATTCAGGGTGCTGCAGCTCTAATGACCTGTTTATCACCCATTCAGGAGAAGACACCTAGTGCTTCACAGTCTAGGGATACATTATGCAAGGACTATTCCCTTTCTCTATTCCTACTTACCATATCTACTTTCACCATCACTCTGTCCTCTTTCTACTCTTACCTCTATTGCAAGGTCTATACTGACTCACTGCTTCTGCTGACTGATGTGTGTATGAATGTGTGTGTGTGCATGTACATGCCTGTGTGTGTATTTCTTCCTTGCTGTTAACAGCTATGTCACTCTCATTCAAACTTATCCAAAGGATTCCTTTATTCACTGCTGAATACAGTGGCTCCTCCATTAGTGCAACTCAAGGGTACTAACCACAACTACTGCATGTATTTACTTCTAAGACCAGACCCCGTCTTTGGGTAATAAACTTTGGTTAGAGAAACTTTTGCTTCTCCTTTAACAGTATCTTGGGTCTAACCTTCAGCAAACACATCCCTTACTAACCTCTCCTCCCCGAGTTGTATTTCTAGATGAACAAGGAGAATGCATATATAAACTTCTGATTCAAACACCTAAAACTAACTAGATCAAGTTTATTTTCATAGATAAAAGAGTTTTAAAATGTATCAACAGCTCAGAATCTATTTTCTCTCATTTAGGACACAGCTTTTCACTTTACAATTGAAAGCATTAGAGTCCCAATTCTTGGCTGAGGAAGGTGGTCAATTAACCAATTGCTCAACTACTCTTAACCCTTGAATATTGATACTTTCCTGTTTCTGAGAGGAATTGGGCACTAGGAATTGGATGGGCCAAAAAAAAAGAAACAATAGAGAAGGAAGTGGATAGCCTGTGATGTGTAGGAAAAGAGTATTGAAAAGAAATGCTAAGAATCAGTGAATATAACTTCCAGTATTTGAGAGATTTTCTTCATTATTTACCTCTAACTTTATGCAAAAGAAAGTAATTTTATGAATGTTGTGGTTTTCCTCATACACATCCATACTCATGCTTAGTTTAACACTGCTATTAGGACCCTGCATGACTGTTGACAGTGGTTGATGTGTTTTGTGAAGTTTATTTTTCCTAACTCAGCCACATTCATTGTAGAACAGTTCTATTATTTGGGGATTTTTCTGGGCATCAGTGACCTTTCACAGTCTTGCCAGAGAATTATACCCACTGCTAGACTCTGTGCCACTGTTTAGTCCCTAGAGACCCTAACTCACGATTGTGATGAACCTCTATAGTCATTACCTCTTGTAATAGAATCTAAGAAGAAGAAAGCAAACAGTGTCTTAAATGCCTGAGTATGGTGCCAAAGATTGACAGGGGTCGGGTTTGCTACCTAGGAAGCTTTTGGGAGTCTCAGTGATTTGTACAAAATATAGAATATGTTTATACATCTTGATGTCCATACCACTAAACATGCTTGGGTGACCTGTAGAGATATTTGAGAAATATACCACAATTCTTTACTGGATAAAGCAAAAGCCTTCCAGTTTTAGTGGGGCCCCAAGCAAAGACTTCCTAGCTGGCCCGAGGTACAGAACAAGTGACTTGGTCAACTGGCCATGAAAAAATAGTATATGCCCTGTTGCTTGACTTATCAGAGGCAGAAGTATCATGTAGGAAGATCCAGGACTTTGAGAGCAAAATTATGCCTGCTTTAACAGCTTTTTATGTTCTTGATAAAAACCTGTGGATCAGTTCCCAGAAACTGAACTCCTGGCCCAGGAAACCATGGGAATACCTGATCCCAGCCACCGTCATAAAGTGGATACATCTGTTGTGCCTAGCCATAAAGTCTGGGATACTCAGAAGCTCTTAAATATCAAGTAAAAAGTTACCTGGACAGCCTGAGCAAGTTCCAGAGGCATAAGTAATTTGCATAAGTAGCTAACTCATACTTCCAGAGTGCCTTCAGTTGAGTTCAGTTCAGTTCAGTCGCTCAGTCATGTCCGACTCTTTGCGACCCTATGAATCGCAGCACGCCAGGCCTCCCTGTCCATCACCAACTCCCGGAGTCCACTCAAACTCATGTCCATCGAGTCAGTGATGCCATCCAGCCATCTCATCCTCTGTCGTCCCCTTCTCCTCTTGCCCCCAGTCCCTCCCAGCATCAGAGTCTTTTCCAGTGAGTCAACTCTTCACATGAGGTGGCCAAAGTACTGGAGTTTCAGCTTTAGCATCATTCCCTCCAAAGAAATCCCAGGGCTGATCTCCTTCAGAATGGACTGGTTGGATCTCCTTGCAGTCCAAGGGACTCTCAAGAGTCTTCTCCAACACTACAGATCAAAAGTATCAATTCTTTGGCACTCAGCCTTCTTCACAGTCCAACTCTCACATCCATACATGACCACGGGAAAAACCATAGCCTTGGCTAGGCGGACCTTTGTTGGCAAAGTAATGTCTCTGCTTTTCAATATGCTATCTAGGTTGGTCATAACTTTTCTTCCAAGTAGTAAGCATCTTTTAATTTCATGGCTGCAGTCACCATATGCAGTGATTTTGGAGCCCCAAAAAATAAAGTCTGACACTGTTTCCCCATCTATTTCCCATGAAGTGATGGGACTAGATGCCATGATCTTCGTTTTCTGAATGTTGAGTTTTAAGCCAACTTTTTCACTCTCCTCTTTCACTTTCATCAAGAGGCTTTTGAGTTCCTCTTCACTTTCTGCCATAAGGGTGGTGTCATCTGCATATCTGAGGTTATTGATATTTCTCCCGGCAATCTTGATTCCAGCTTGTGTTTCTTCCAGCCCAGCGTTTCTTATGATGTACTCTGCACGTAAGTTAAATAAGCAGGGTGACAGTATACAGCCTTGACGGACTCCTTTTCCTATTTGGAACCAGTCTGTTGTTCCATGTCCAGTTCTAACTGTTGCTTCCTGACCTGCATACGAATTTCTCAAGAGGCAGGTCAAATGGTCTGGTATTCCCATCTCTTTCAGAATTTTCCACAGTTTATTGTGATCCACACAGTCAAAGGCTTTGGCATAGTCAATAAAGCAGAAATAGATATTTTTCTGGACTCCTTCCAAATTACTTCTCCTTCAAACCACATCTGTGGCTTGATGGGGAATTCCCTATGACAAATTAACTAGCTGGGGGGTGGGAGGGGGCTAAAATTGGAATTATAGAGAACTCTGCCTTATAGCAAAAATGAGCTCTCTTACTCAGCCGCAGGAGTAACCTCTAAGAGAAGTGAGAAATGGTATCCTTTTACCCAAAGGGATTCAAATAATGTTGAAACAGTGTTGATCATTGTCTCCTAGAAAAATTCTTTCTCCTAACTTCTCTGATATTATTCTCTCTCGTTCTGTCAAATTTCTAGTCAGCCCTTCTCTGTCCCTTTTGAAGACCAACCTTCCTCTGTATGTAATAAATACATGAGTTTATCAGGTTTAGTTATATACTCTCTTTTCTTTCCATGTTACATTCAAATGAGGCAATTTTACATGGCTTCACTTCTTATACATACCTCAGTGATTCCTTCATTTCCATCTCTAGCCTAGAACTCTAAGCTTTAGATCTATATACTTTTTAAAAATTGTGGCAAAATATACATGACATAAATTTACTATATTAATTATTCTAAAGTGTATAATATAGTAGTAATTCCATCACCATTATCCATCTTCAGAACTTTTTCATTTTCCCAAACTGAAACTCCTTACCCATTAAACAATAAATACTCCCTTCAGTGCCTGTCAACCACCCTTTTACTTCTGATCTCTTTGAATTTACCTATTCTAGGTACTTCATATAAGTGGAATCATACAATATTTGTTGTTTCACATCTGCCATATGTCACTTAGTAAGGTATTTTCAAAGTTCATCCATATTGTATGATGTATTAGAATTTAATTCATTTTTAAGGTTGAATATTACTACATACACATACTATATTACCCATTGACAGACATTTGTGTTGTTTCAATTTTTTAGCTGTTGTGAATAAGGCTACTATGAATGTTGGTGTTCAAATATCTGTTCTACTCTTCTAATATCTTTTATTTGAAGGCAGATGTTTCTGCTTTCAGTTCTTTAGTATGTATACACAGAAGTGGAATAGCTGGATCATACAATAATTCTATTTGATTTGTTGATACATACACTTTGATACATTTCCCTTTACATTTGAATGTGACACAGACTCCTCAAAATAAATAAAATACATAAAATGTTTTGTTTTTTCCCCAAATATGATCTTTCATTAGTGTTCTTGGAGAATAGCATTGCCAAGCAGGCAGGTATACAAACCATAAAATAAGATGTCACTCTTAATATAATCCTCTTCTTCACCTTTTGTATCATTGTCTTTTCAGTTTCAACTCTGAAATATTTCTTAAACCCACTTATTTATTTCTATCCTGATCACCATTTCTCTAGAAAGAACTTTTATTATCATTTTGATTACTGCAATAGCTTCCTACTGGTTTACTCACATCCATTCTTACCTGACCTCCTTAAAAACACTGCTCTACAATGCAGTCAGAAAGTTCATATCATAATCATGTCACCCATCTGCTGAAAAATATTCAGTGGTTTAATATTGTTAGGATAATGAGCATAATTCTTACTATGGCTGACAAAACCCTGCATGATCTGGTCTCTACTTCCTAAACGTCATCTCCCACAAAGCTGCCTCTTTCTCTGATCTCCCATCGTACTGAGCTTCCTTGGATTTTTAATGGATCCCCTACCTGGGTTATATTGTGAATGATACTCACTCTAACTAGAATCCTACTCTAAATAGGACACTCACTCTAACTAGCTCTTTTTTACCTCTAAGATCAGGTTAAATTTCTTTTCATAGGCTTTCATTAATGCATTTCTCTTTTTCCTAACATCATACTATAGAAATATTTCTGAATTTTATTATTTTTTAATTAAAATCTACCTTACCCATTGAGTCTCAGGAGATAATCACCATGTCTATTTTTTCAAAACTGTTTATCTAACAGAATAGTTCCTAACACAGAGTAAACACTCAGTGCTTATGGAATAAAAATATGAATTGATTTAAGTCTCTATGGAATCACTAGAATTCAAGCTCCTTTTTCTGATAAGGGTCTAGTATTGCCTTATTATATTGGTATCCCCAACATCTAGTATATTTAGGGATCAATCATGTTTGCAGAACTGAATACCATAACTTTAAGTTCAACAGAACTTTAAAAATTATCCATAAGCACATCCTTGTACCCAGTTACATAGTTCTACCCCGTCTTTAAGAAAATCTAACAAACTATGTCCTCTTTGGTTTGTAGGGTGAATGGCTCACTCTTTGTTTTTCCCAAATGAAAGGGACATTTTATTTAAGCCAGGAAATTAAGAGAAGAAAAAATTCCAAGGTGAGTTGAAAAAGAGAGGGGGTCTAGGCACACTTGTCCCAGGATGAATGCAAACTATTTCTAATTGTCTCGATTTGTTGAAATGGAGGAAAATGCATTAACAAAATCAGTAGATGAACGCTGAATGTCAAGAACTATGCTGATTTACTCTAGTAAAGGAAACACAGCAGCTACAGTTGGAGTTACTGCCTCATTAACGTTATGGTAATCTACTATCCTTCTCTAAGCCCCATAACCATTCTGTGCTGACCAGAATGAAGTGTTGACAATTACTACTCCTGCTTCTTTTGATTCTTTCATGGTGATTCCAGTCTTTGCCACTACCCCAGGGATGTTTTATTCACTACTTTGGCAAGGAATAAAAAATTCAAAGACTTCTCCTTGGGGCTTCTCTGGTGGTCCAGTAGTAAAGAATCCACCTTTCAATGCAAGGGACACTGGTTCGATCCCTGATCTGGGAAGATCCCACATGCTGCAGGTCAACTAACCCTGCTGCTCTGAGAGCAGCAACTACTAAGCCCATGTGCCATAACTACTGAAGCCCAGGGGTCCTAGAGTCCGTGCTCTGCAACAAGAGAAGCCATTGCAATGAGAAGCCACTGTACCACAACTAGAGGGGAGCCCCCGCTCACTGCAACTAGAGAAAAGCCTGAGCAAAGCAACAAAGACCCAGGGCATCCAAAAATAAATAAATGTTTTTTTAAAAAAGACTTCTCCTTGAAACTTCCTAAGGTGACAAAGAGTCCATGTTAAGATCCTGTTATTTTTTAAGTAGGTGTGCATTAATGCATACATACCCACATACACAAATATTTATATATACTTATATATCAGACTGGGATTCCCTGGTGGCCTAGCAGTAAAGAATATGCCTGCAGTGCAGAAGATGCAGGTTTGATCCCTGGGTCAGGAAGATCCCCTGGAGAAGGATATGGCAACCCACTCCAGTATTCTTGCCTGGGAAACCCCATGGACAGAGGAGCCTGCTTGGCTACAGTCCATGGGGTTGCGAAGAGACAGACACGACTGAGTGACTGAGTACACAAACACACACACACAGGCATATATCAGACCATACAGACTTAAATTGAAATTTCCTTTGAAATCTGACCAATGAAAAGTCCTAGTTGAGACTACCGTGACATTTGTATCTTCAAAAATTAGTGTTAATCAATACCTTTTACAGTCATACCTGTAATATTTGAATTTCACTTTCTCAGCATTTAGTGAGTCAGGCTAATCAGTATAAGTCTCTTTGGGAAGCCTAGAAAGAGATACAGAGTATTCATATTTGCTCACTTTTGGTGTTACGAGTGACTTCAGTGGTGTTGCAGACTCCTCTGGGCTTGGGAACTGACTCAAGATTGGAAATAGGGTGATGAACTGTCACTCTCTTCCATGTTGCCTTAAGGCAGGTCTAAAGTTTTATTTCATTTTGCTCTTAATTTGATTATACAAATTAAGTCAGACTTAAGGTATCTTATGGAGAAGGCAATGGCACCCCACTCCAGTACTCTTACCTGGAAAATCCCATGGATGGAGGAGCCTAGTAGGCTGCAGTCCATGGGGTCGCTAAGAGTCAGACACAACTGAGTGACTTCATTTTCACTTTTCACTTTGATGCATTGGAGAAGGAAATGGCAACCCACTCCAGCGTTCTTGCCTGGAGAATCCCAGGGACGGGAGAGCCTGGTGGGCTGCCGTCTATGGGGTCGCACAGAGTTGGACAGGACTGAAGTGACTTAGCAGCAAGGTATCTTACAGGTGCTTCCCAGATGGTTCAGTGGTAAAGAATCCACCTGACAATCAGGAGACGTGACTTCGATCCCTGGATCAGTAAGATCCCCTTGAATAGGAAATGGAAACCCACTCCAGTATTCTTGCCTGAAGAATCCCACAGACAAGAGCCTGGCAGGCTACAGTCAATGGGATTATAAAGAGTTGGGCACCACCTAGTAACTACACAACAACAACAAGGTAGCTTATACTTAATTAGGCATAGCCAGAGATCTTTGCAAGTCAGGGCATCCTTTGATGTTAACTTGTGTTAACTACGTCCACTTCATTTCTGGGGTTAACTGCATTCTACAAACTTTTGATCCCATAGAGATTAGGAAGCCAATTAAATTGCATTTTATCCTACCAGCATTCCTGGTCTAAAGCCAATAAAATGCTCTTTAAATATTTGTGTGTTGTCATCATCTATGTCTTCCTCAATACCTTGGTGAAACAAGATTCTGGGTTTTAGAGTGAATTTATGGGTCACATGATGTGAGTACCACACAGCATTCCTATTCCTCAGAGGATCTGACTACTTTTTACACAGTATTATTGTCATTCAAAGTGCTTAACATAATCACGTCCAAGTTTGCATCAGTCAACCAGATAACTATTAAAGCTTCAGCCATCTGCCGAACTAGCAAATTGGATGCATGCTGCTGCTGCTGCTGCTAAGTCGATTCAGTCGTGTCTGACTCTGTGCCACCCCATAGACAGCAGCCCACCAGGCTCCCCCGTCCCTGGGATTCTCCAGGCAAGAATACTAGAGTGGGTTGCCATTTTCTTCTCCAATGCATGAAAGTGAAAAGTGAAATTGGATGCATAACCTTTACTAAATTGATACATGTACAATAACCAGTCTGATCTAAAGATCTAAAGTGCTTCTCTGGTGGCTCAGATGGTAAAGAATCTGCCTGCAATACAGGAGACCTGGGTTTGATCCCTGGGTCGGGAAGTCCCCCCTGGAGAAGGAAATGGCAACCCACTCCAGTATTCTTGCCTGGAGAATTTCACAGACAGAGGAGCCTGGGCTACAGTCCCAGGGCTGTAGAGTCCCTGGGGACTCTAGCCTGGGCTAGAGAGACTGCAGGGCTACAGTCCCTGGGGTCGCAAAGAGTCGGACATGACTGAATGTCTTAACACCACCAAAGATCTAAAGATCCATTACACCTTGGTCTAGTCTTTTCACAATTTGTTTCCATGATTATTTACCATATGTTTACTTGACTACTTCTTTTCACTATTTTTGCTTTACACTTAACTATATCCCCCTACCAGACCATCTTTGAATTTGGATGTTGGTACCCAGGCAAGTAACAATAAGGGATAAAAGGAACTTGTTGGTGTCTTCCACCAAGTGATTGGGAACTACTTCCCTCCGCAAAAGTTGCATAGTGGGATTTTGGAGAGTGTTTTGGATATTCTAACATCTTCTATGTCTTGTAAATCTTACCATTACATTTACTAAAATATTACTGTTTTTCAGATTAAGGTCTTAAATTTTACACTTTGAGACTATGATTTTAAATGGCAATATATATATGTATATATATATATATATATATGTATATGTAGTACTTGGAACAAGACAGAATCATATGGAATATTCATAAAGGCAATCCCATGTTAGTCGTCTTCAGTACCTATCAACCTGTTTGTTGAAGATTGTTTAAAAGGGCAAGCCCCTTGATTTTTCAGCTCTTAAGAAGTCATAAAGTCCTCTGGTTACTCTAAGTCAAAAACAAACCCTCAGAAAGAGATACTTAGGGAGTTTGGGATGGTCATGTAAACACTGCTGTATTTAAAATGGATAACCAACAAGGACCTATTGTGTGGCACATGGAACTCTGCTCAGTGTTACCTGTCAGCTTGGATGGGAGTGGGGGTTTGGGGGAGAATGGATAACATGTATCTGTATGGCTTGTTCACCTGAAACTATCACAACATTGTTAATTAGCTGTGCCCCAATAAAAAAATAAAAATTCAAAAAAAAAAAACCCACTCCAGTTCTGTAATTGAAAGCAGATAGTTCAAAATATTGTTCAATTCTTCCGTCTCAGTTTGTAGATAAATCTTTTTTCACCTGTCTACAGCCTAGCATCTCTACTCCTCCCTCAGATTCCTTAAGTTCTGCCCATGTCAAAGCATTGGGAGTGATGAACAGTAAGGCAAATAGGGATGTTCTTTCCTGGTGTCATTGTTGTATGATGGCTGCAAGACTCTCTGAAGCTGAACATGAGGAGGTCACTGTATGCACTTCCATCATTTCTTCAGACGTGCTACTGCAGGGCTATTTGTGCTTTGTTTAGTGGAGGTGATACATTCTATTTTTCCAGCTTCTGTTCCCTGCTTTAAGCCCTAGTATTCCACTCTTCCTAAATTTTTCTATGGATAGAAAACCCATATCATTAATATTTTTGGCTAATGTGGCTTACATTATTCCTGGAAATAGGCAGAGAGGGAAAATAAATACCATTTATTGAAAATAATAAATGCTTGGGAATGTGATGTTACCTAAACACACAAACATATGCACAGAAATGCATATATTATTTTCTTTGAGATGTAATTAATCTCTTACATAATGATACATTTGCATTCCAGTTTTACAGAAAATTGAATTGCTAAACCAAGGCACAAAGTTTAACTTGCCGAATGTCATACAACATACTTGAGTGGGAAAGTATACCTGACAATGTCCATGCTTTTTACTATTATGTTATCCTAATTCATTAAAAAAAATAAGTGATTTGATTCTAATGATCATCCATGTTGGGAAAAGTATGGAACTTTGTGAGTTAGATTGTTTATTTGGCATTTTGTCTCCAGGTGCAGATTGCCTGGTTTGATAGAGTCTTCTACCTGCTAGTTTTGCAGTCTTGGGAAGGACATTTTAACACTGTGCCTGAGCCGCCTTATCTAAGAAACAGGACTTCGCATAGAGGAGTATTATACCTCTTAAAGGGTTGTTATGAAAAATTAATGAGTTAATCACATGTGAAGCATTTAGAAAAATGCTTGGTATATGCTAATAATGTAATACATATAAAATGGCTCAAAATATTTGACATATAGAAAAGAGTCATTAAAATTAATTATTATTGTTATTATCATTATTATGATTGCTAAGATTACTCCTACTGTCAAGTCTTATGTAAAGTTTAGGTTGATCTTTGGATACTTGAGCACTTTTAAGAAAATAAATTATAATCATATAAATACAACTGATATATATGGAAATAATTTCTAGCTGCCTCGCTTTAGGAGTGGTGTGTGTACATATGTGACTGTGTATCTGTGGAGGAGAAAAGATGTAGTTACCCACAACTCAGGGGCTTGTGGGACTCTGATAGGCCTGAATTATATATTTAAGTCAAGATGTCCTGAGGAGAAATTTCATCTCTCTTCAATCTAAAATAGGATAGAAGCAGTTGCTAGCTTTGTAATTAATTCAAATAATATGCAGAGACTTCTTTTTTTCTTATCGCTCCAACTGGAAATCCAAATTTGACGCATGAAAAGGCAACGTGAGAGATTTTGAGGAAATAACCATGAATTACACTTTATCTGAAATTGAGGGGATTTTATTTATCAAATATAAGGTTTACCTTGTAGTTGTCTTGGCCTCAAGACTTCAGGCTGCATTAGTCACAAATAACTTTTTGCCAACTGTGTTTATTCCTGCTATTGGTGAAGGCCATTTTCTCAAAGTGATTAACCGGCAGTAGTACTCAATCCATTTATCCTTCCTAGGCTCCCCTATTATAATGCATTGCAGTACTCTCCCCTCTGTGTGAAGCTACAAATAGGCAGTAGCTGTGAAAACTTGAAGTTTCTTAAAAATGAAAGTCTCAGATCTAATGAAATTGCTCCAACATAATGTTGGGAATGTTTGAGAAAATGTAGTGTTCTTCATCTTCTTGAGTGATTTGCTTGGCAGATGTTGTATTTTAACTGATGAGAAGTCATAGAAACTGATGTGAATGTCACTAAATAATTAATTAGGATAGGCTAGAAACACCAGCCAATGCAGCGTTCAAAAGTGACAACCCAAATAACCCAGGCCCTACGCTTTGAGATACCTTAGTCCCATGACTATTTTTGGATAAGCTGAATTGCACAAACGAGAACTCTCAAAGAATATTTCACAAAATAATAGATTATTTAACATCAATTCAACCAAAAGCAGGCAGTCTATTTGATATGGAATCTTTATACATGTTGAAATTCTTTTGATATAATGCTTTTGTCTAAGTCATGTCAGTTTCTAACAGAGCATGCATAATTTCAATTTTTTTTTAGGGAGTTTAATTTTGAAGATTTGGGTCCTATATTAAGATAGTCTGTTTATGAAATTAAACTTCTTTTAGTATAGCATGTAAAATTCAGTACTTCATATACTTCATTTTGGGTTCATTGTTTTAAAAACTGACATCCTTTTAGATTTCAGTGAAATTAATGACTTATTTTGAAAATGATGTTCCCTAAATATACTAATATGACTGAGTGATGGTATATTTCAGTTAGAATTATTTCAGCTGAAAGTGACAGAAAACAGCCAAAATTAGCTTTAGCAAATAGGAATGTGTAGTCTTAAGAAAATGTAAAGACCAGATACAGCTTTTCAGGAACTCATATCTCTGGGTCTTAAATTTCCTCTGGGTGGATATCATTGAAAGCAAGTTCTTACCCAATGGAAACTGTTATCAGGATAAGATGGAATAGATGCTGAATAAAGAAAAATGTTCACTATGTTTAGAAATGGATTCTTTTTGTGTATTCATGAATGTTACCCCCTTTTAGGAAGCAAATTTGGAGTACAGGAGAGAAGAGAAGCCTAAACTTTGAAGCATCTTAGAAATTTCTTATAGACTATTCTTACTAAAGAGTCATGCAGTGTTACTTAGTGTTACTTAAGATTTAGTAAGTAAATGGGAAACTCATAGCAATGTTTGAGGCAGGATGAAGATGACTTAGGTGAAAAAATAGAAATTATTAGAAGAATTAGAAGGGTTTTATTTGTTTAACAGTTGTAAGATTAGAGTGATGTATTCAGAAGTAATCAAATAATGGAGTTTTTATTGTGGTTATTGTGGTTCAGTTCAGTTGCTCAGTCGTGTTTGACTCTTTGTGACTCCATGGACTGCAGCACGACAGGCCTCCCTGTCCATCACCAACTCCTGGAGTTTATTCAAACTCATGTCCATCGAGTCGGTGATGCCATCACATCATCTGATCTTCTGTCATCCCCTTCTCCTCCCACCTTCAATCTTTCCCAGCATCAGAGTCTTTTCCAATGAGTCAGTTCTTTGCATCAGATGGCCAAAGTATTGGAGTTTCAGCTTCAACATCAGTCCTTCCAGTTAATATTCAGGACTGATCTCCTTTAGGATGGACTGGTTGTGTTATTGTAGTAGACACAAATTAGTATGACTGCCTGGGTTAGTTTGACAGGTGACCATGTCTGAGATTATGATAATACAGCAGAATCCTCTGGACTTGTGACTAAGAACATGACCCACATTGAGCCAACCTCAGAACCTCATACCATCCTCTCCCCGGTGTACTTGATGTAAAGGATGGGCACATGATCCAAGCTGGGCCATGTGGATTCTCTCCCTTGATGTTCTTCAAACTGGTACTGTGAAAGATAAACCAATTCTTTCAGTACCAGTCACAGAACTAAAATACTGTAAGCTCAGAAGAGCCTGCAGTGACATCCTACTTCATGTGGAGATACTGTTTTGAGACAATAATTTGCCACATGGAGACGGGCAGAGTTAGAAGGGAAAGCCCAGTAGCATTTCTCTTACTCATTCCAGTGCTCACAGGCCAGCCTCCAACTCTACACTCCTCAGATATTCCAGCCAACAAACTCCACTTAAGTGTAAATGGGTTTCAGTTTTGTGCTTCTTACTTGAAATCAAACTCCTGACTAAGCCAAGAAATTTAGAAACAATCCAAAATATTAGAGAAGATTTTAAGAAGCATTAGACAAAAATAACCTCAAGAAGTGTGGTACCAGCAAATGAAACAAAAGTTAAAAAACCACTATGCAACAGAGATGGAAGAGCTACAGAATCAAGACTACAGAAACTTGGCTTCCAGGTTTCTTTTTAGAAATATTGGGTAGGTGGTTTAGACTAAGCAACTCTGAGTAGTTAAATAATCATTCTCCAAGAAAAAAAATAAACTGTAAAGTGCTGTGAATGAAGCTCTTCTTTGAAAGAGACTTTCACACAGAGGCACTGATAACTTTTGGGATGGGAAGGGCCAAGACCAGGGATAACGTAACAGAAAGCTCTGTAGATCAGCAAAGTCACATTAAAGAATAACTGTAGATGTTACTGTCCTGTAGCTGGAAAATGTCCTGTTATTAATTTGGCAAACATGTGAATCAGTTCAGTTCAGTTCAGTTGCTCAGTCGTGTCCTACTCTTTGTGACCCCATGGACTGCAGCATGTCAGGCTTCCCTGTCCATCACCAAATACCAAGCTTGCTCAAACTCATGTCCATCAAGTCAGTGATGCCATCCAACCAACTCATCCTCTGTCATCCCCTTGTCCTCCCACCTTCATTCTTTCCCAGCATCAGGGTCTTTTCAAATGAGTCAATTCTTCACATTAGGTGGCCAAAGTATTGGAGTTTCAACTTCAACATCAGTCCTTTCAGTGAATATTCAGGACTGATTTCCTTTAGGATTGACTGGTTGGATCTCCTTACAGTCCAAGGGACTCTCAAGAGGCTTCTCCAACACCACAGTTCAAAAGCATCAATTCTTCGGTGCTCAGCTTTCTTTATAGTCCAACTCCCACATCCATACATGACTACTGGAAAGACCATAGCTTTGACTAGATGGACCTTTGTCTGCAAAGTAACAGTCTCTGCTTTTTTAATATGCTGTCTAGATTGGTCATAGCTTTTCTTCCAAGGAGCAAGCATATTTTAATTTCATGGCTGCAATCACCATCTGTAGTGATTTTAGACCCCCCCAAAATAAAGTCTCTTACTGTTTCTATTGTTTCCCCATTTATTTACCATGAAGTGATGGGACCAGATGCCATGATCTTCGTTTTTTGAACGTTGAGTTTTAAGCCAACTTTTTCACTCTCTTCTTTTACTTTCATCAAGAGGCTCTTTAGTTCCTCTTCACTTTCTGCCATAGAGTGGTATCATCTGCTATCTGAGGTTATTGATATTTCTCCCAGCAATCTTTATCCCAGCTTTTGCTTCATCCAGCCTGGCATCTCGCATGATGTTCTCTCCATATTTTTCCATTATTGTTTGACAGTGTCACTCTCTTTGTGATTGAGGCAACACAAATATTATTTAAAAAAAATAAGCATTGGCGGCCACCCAGCGGTCCCCCGGCACAGCCCGCGAGGCGGCCACCCCAAAAAAAAAAAAAAAGCATTTCTCTGACAGTCTTGTGTAATTGGAAAGGGAAGCCTGTTCTGTGTTCTGCTCATACCCCATTGGGGCCCCTTTACTATTTGTGTGAACTTGGCTTCCTAGTAAGCTTTCACTCCTATCTGCCAGCACCTGCATTGTCCACAAACTCCCCTCAGGCTGTAGAACTGATTTACCTGAACGGAGACAGCCAGAAGTTCCTGGTAATTTATGATCCCCATGGCGCAGTGCTTAACTACTTAATACTTAAGGCTGGTCGGCTGATTACAGGGGTATAAATACGCCAGCTTCTTTGCTCTCTGGTTGACACAACTGTACGTGTGATCTACGCTGTGTCCAGAGAACGGTAACTTTGACATTAATTCAAAGTTACCCTCTGTGGGACATTACTTGATATATTAACTTTATTATTTTTGTTTTTTAGACCTTTGTTTTTCCCTACCCCACAACTTTCTATTCACTGACCTTTTTTTTTTTTCCCATTATTTATTTGCTTGTTTGATTTTCAACTGAAAATGCTTCCTAATAAGCCACTTTCATGCATATCCTCATCTTTTGGAAAAGCAAAGTGACAACAGGATGTATCCTATATGTTAGCTGGCAGGACATATCCAGGATTGCCCTAGTATTTTTTTCTTATGATAATATTTCTTGGAGATTATTTGTTCTAAATAGGGATATTTTTTCCTCATGTCCAGTAATCTTGTGATTTTCATATTGGTAAAAATGCAATGACTGATTACATGGGTGGTGACCTTTTTCTCTGCTTGGGAAGCAGCTTTACTGACTGGAACCACTTCTTTATCTTGAAACCTTTCAGAGCTACAGCCATCACCTTAAGAAGGAGCACTCCAGGCTGATAAGATATGCCTTGCAAATTCATTATTTTTAGTGAGAGGACATCATGATTTTGATCAATTCAGTTTATAAATTTGAGCACTAATTCATGCCATAGACATCTGATTCTTCTATATATAAAATAATCAAACAGGAATATTTGAAGTGAAGCTTGACTAATTAGTAGGTTTGGCAGAAAGAGAAGAGGACCTAGAAACCCTCTTGATGAAAGTGAAAGAGGAGAGTGAAAAAGTTGGCTTAAAGCTCAACCTTCAGAAAATGAAGATCATGGCATCTGGTCCCATCACTTCATGGAAAATAGATGAGGAAACAGTGGAAACAGTGTCAGACTTTATTTTTCTGAGCTCCAAAATCACTGCAGATGGTGACTGCAGCCATGAAATTAACAAATGCTTCCTCCTTGGAAGGAAAGTTATGACCAACCTAGATAGCATATTCAAAACAGAGACATTACTTTGCCAACAAAGGTTCATCTAGTCAAGGCTATGGTTTTTCCTGTGGTCATGTATGGATGTGAGAGTTGGACTGTGAAGAAGGCTGAGCGCCGAAGAATTGATGCTTTTGAACTGTAGTGTTGGAGAAGACTCTTGAGAGTCACTTGGACTGCAAGGAGATCCAACCAGTCCATTCTGAAGGAGATCAGCCCTGGGATTTCTTTGGAAGGAATGATGCTAAAGCTGAAACTCCAGTACTTTGGCCACCTCATGCGAAGAGTTGACTCACTGGAAAAGACTCTGATGCTGGGAGGGACTGGGGGCAAGAGGAGAAGGGGACGACAGAGGATGAGATGGCTGGATGGCATCACTGATTCGATGGACATGAGTTTGAGTGGACTCCGGGAGTTGGTGATGGACAGGGAGGCCTGGCGTGCTGCGATTCATGGGGTTGCAAAGAGTTGGACACGACTGAGCAACTGATCTGATCTGATCTGATGTATGGATGTGAGAGTTGGACTGTGAAGAAAGCTGAGTGCTGAAAAATTAATGCTTTTGAACTGTGGTGGTAGAGAAGACTCTTGAGAGTCCCTTGGACTGCAAGGATATCCAACCAGTCCATTCTGAAGGAGATCAGTCTTGGGTGTTCTTTGGAAGGAATGATGCTAAAGCTGAAACTCCAGTACTTTGGCCACCTCATGCGAAGAGTTGACACATTGGAAAAGACTCTGATGCTGGGAGGCATTGGGGGCAGGAGGAGAAGGGGACGACAGAGGATGAGATGGCTGGATGGCATCACCGACTCGATGGATGTGAGTTTGAGTGAACTCCGGGAGTTGGTGATGGACAGGGAGGCCTGGTGTGCTGTAATTCATGGGGTCGCAAAGAGTTGGACATGACTGAGCAACTGAACTGAACTGAACTGAATGATTATTTAAGAAAAAAAATTCGTGGGAATTCTCTTTCATAACATAAAATGCTCACAGAATAATAAAAATGATTAAATATTTCAACAAGCAAATATTCTCCTTTATAATCTCCATTGTTATTCAGTATTTTAAAAATAAAACAGTAACCCCAAACAATTTCTTACTAGCAAAATATTGAGTCCATCAGAATTCGATTTGCTCAAGCTGAACTAGATTTTCTGACTTGGCATTTTGTCTTAGCTCTCTCACTGCTGTGCATACACTGTCTAGTACTGTGTCCTTCCCTGTCTGACTCTCCTTGATGTTATAAAACAGACTTTTGAAACTACTGTTAGGCTTAATTTTTTTCCTATAAATATTCTTTGTTTCTGCTTTCTTTTTGCCTAGTGAATTTATTTATTTTGAGGTTACAAAAACAGATGGTTTACCCATTCACTCACTGCATCTCATGTACAACTTAACCTGGTTGCTTACCAGATAAGAAAGGATTATTTTACTTAGTCCTAATAATCAAATCCTTCAAAAAAAACAACAACCAGAGAACTACTCACAGAAC
This sequence comes from Bos mutus, assembly GCF_027580195.1. Classification (NCBI taxonomy): domain Eukaryota; kingdom Metazoa; phylum Chordata; class Mammalia; order Artiodactyla; family Bovidae; genus Bos; species Bos mutus. The sequence goes on from NC_091646.1 coordinate 104,779,804, forward strand.
AAAAGTCACTAAATCAGTGTCTACACCTGTCACAGGGTAGTTACAACACTTTTTATCTGTCACTTTGTATCTTTCCTTTAACTCCTCTCTTTTCCCCACCACCCCTCATCATGGACCTTTTCATCATAGATGGTGACTATTCAATGTGTAGTCCTTGGACAGCAGTACCTGAAAGTATCATCAGGAAACTGATTAGAAATTCAGAATATTTGGTCTTTCCCAGAGTTACTGAATCAGAATCTGTGTTTTAACAGGATTCTCCAGTAAGTTCATACGTACAGTAAAGTTTGAGAAGCACTGGTACAGAGGACAAGCTATAGTGTTTATTATTGAAACCAACTGGCTCTTTACATCTCCTGTGTGGGTATCATCGGAGAAGGTGATAGCACCCCACTCCAGGATTCTTGCTTGGAGAATCCCATGGATGGAGGAGCCTGGTAGGCTGCAGTCCATGGGGTCGCTAGGAGTCGGGCACGACTGAGCAACTTCACTTTCACTGTTTACTTTCCTGCATTGGAGAAGGAAATGGCAACCCACTCCAGTGTTCTTGCCTGGAGTATCCCAGGGACCGGGGAGCCTGTTGGGCTGCCGTCTCTGGGGTCGCACAGAGTCGGACACAACTGAAGCTACTTAGCGGCAGCAGCAGTGGGTATTACGTTACAATTAAGAGAAATAGCATTGGAGTTGTATTCTTTTTAAAATGGCATTAGTTTAAACCATAAATATACTATAAGGATACAGATGGTACATGCTGAAAGTTATTTTATTACAAATGGTGTAGAATTTTTGCCTTATAGAAGCATAGACAACAAAATTATCTTTTAAACCAGATTAAAAAAAGACTATAATCTTTGAATTACCTATATAGCATATTCCACAATATAGTACTGAACAAAACAAATGTGCTGTGTTACTGGCAAGGTTTGTCTGTGTTAGAAAGATCTAAATTATTTAGACTATGTTGACATTTTTACACTATAGAATATTTTCCATCCAAGCAAAAATATGATATCTGTTAACTGTATAGATATGCCCTAAAATCATGGAGGCTGTTTACTTGTAAGTTTAAGTAGCTACTTCTTTTTACTATTTTATAGAGTAATCGTTGTCTCTTAAAGGAACCAAATGTGTTCAAATACAATGCTAGTCATTCCAGAAAAAAGATTTGTAAAACAAAACTTCCAGTTTTCTCTGAGGTTTCTTATTAAGTACTGTATTTATTCTTATTGTCTGTAATCTTAGAGACTTTACATAGGTTGCATATACCTTAAGAGAAAATTAGTTATATTTTTACCAAGTGCTTTTGTAAACATTCACAAATTTAATATTTGTTTTAAAAGGACACATTGAGTCAAATCATAGTAAAATATAAAATTATTAATGAAAGTGAATATCATTTTTTTTTTTACTATTTACTTATTTTGAATACATAATGCATGTTTTTTTCTTAATAGTATTTTCAGAGAATCTTAATTGTGTTTTCAGAGAATCCTTACCTTAAGTGAGTTTTTGTTCTTATTGTTGCTATAATTGCTTTCATTGCACAGTTTTCACTCTATGGTATACCACTGTGATCTGTTGGTAGATTGCCATTATCTGCTATATCTGCCATTATCCTATTCTATGGCCTGAAGCTTGAGGTGACCAGAATTATTTTCATCTGCTATTTGCTAATATTCCTTCAACAAATATTTGAATGTGTTTTATATGGAGAATGTACTTTTGCCATTGGGATTGCAATTTAGTAAAATAGAGTCTCCATCCACAACGATACTATAATTGGAGGTGAAGGGGGAAAAAATGTAATTGCTACTGGAAACTAGAAGCCTTGGATCATCACAAGCAAGTATGGAAGTATTACCAACCCTTCTGAGTCAGGTCTCAACAGGGGTGCTCCTGCCCAGTGTCACTCTTGCCAATAGACTGAGACCAGGTTCAATTCAGAAGCAAAGGACAGTTTTATTCTTTGATTAAAGGAAAGAGACCTGTGAGCTACATTGTCTCCTTGATAGGTAGCGGGCAGGGCTGCATTACAGGGATCTCGTTTCGGGGCGGGGGCGGGGTGGGGGGAGTGGGGGGGGGAGGGAACGCCAGCTCTCGCGTGGCTCGTGCTGCTCACGCTCCGGATGGCCAGAGTCTACAAGGCTCCTGGCTGCCCCTGCCGCCATCTTGAATCGCTGCGTGGCGTTTTGAGCGGAGGTGTCTGAGCTGCGGTTCTGTTCTGGGAACTCGAATCGGACACTGTAGGCTCAAGGCCTCTCTATACAGCCCTCTACAGGCAAGTAAAACTAGACTAAGGTTATACCTTATGATCCAGATTCCCACTTTTTTTTCCTGAGGAGCCACAGTGGGCTATGCCGGTGAAACTCCCTTCTCTGCCTTTTGTGCTGCTCCCGATGCTTGAAGAGCACTGAGGGGCTTTGGTGGGGTTCATTTTGTGTCACTGCTCCTTGCTTCATGTGGTAGTCGTCCTGACTGCGAGTAGAGGAGCAGAACTTCTGCCGCCCTCAGTTCGGTCAGCCCTGACAGAATTGTTCATAACCCTGAGGGACCCCCATTTGTCTAAGCTTTTGGAGACAAAGGACCCCAGACAATTTTAAGATACACAGCCCATATACCAATAAAAGAATAATGGTTGTTAAGGGACCTGGGAAAGGTAGAAAGCAGCGAGGCTCGAGAGGGTCTATGTGACCCCGTTCCTCATTTCAGCAAGGTGAGGCTGGTTGTCTCCTGTCTTCCAGGTTGCTCTTCCCCGTAGCTTGCCTGTACTTTCTTCAGTCATGCCACTCGAAGTGAAGTAAGAGCAACATAATACGATGTCTTGGCGTGTACAGACCACTCCCTGGTCAGCTACCAGATCCTAAAATCTCTACTGCTCGGCAAAACATATAGGGTCACTTATTATTTTTATTTATTTATTTAGCCATTTTTTCAGAAAAGAAGTTTTAGGTCAGAGAGTGGGTCATAAGAGTAGTCAGTGGGATCCATTGTCTCTGGTTGTTTCTCCAAAGGTTGGGGCTTGGGGACCTCCTCACTCAAATGTGATATCCCCACGGAGTAAGCCCTGCAACTTCAGGGCAGAATGGGTGGTTAGGATCACCGAGTGGGGTCTGTTCCATTTAGGAGTGAGCAGACCTTGCGGATTTTTAGATTTAACGTCTTTCTTGGCAATAACTTCCCTGGTGGCTCAGACGGTAAAGCGTCTGCCCGCCATGCCGGAGACCCGGGTTCCATTCCTGGGTTGGGAAGATCCCCTGGAGAAGGAAATGGCAATCCACTCCAGAACTCTTTCCTGGAAAATCCCAGACGCAGGAGCCTGATGAGGCTACAGTCCATGGGGTAACAAAGAGTCGGACACGACTGAGCGACTTCACTTTCCACTTTCACTTTGGCGATAACTTCCCCGGTGGGTCAGACGGTAAAGCGTCCGCCCGCCATGCTGGATTCGATTCCTGGGTAGGGAAGATCTCCTGGAGAAGGAAATGGCAATCCACTCCAGCACTCTTGCCTGGAAAATCCCAGACGGAGGAGCCTGATAGGCTGGGGTCGCGAAGAGTTGGACATGACTGAGCGACTGAACTGAACTGAACCGAATGAGTATTTAAGAAAAAAAATTCGTGGGAATTCTCTTTCATAACATAAAACGCTCACAGAATAATAAAAATGATTAAATATTTCAACAAGCAAATATTCTCCTTTATAATCTCCATTGTTATTCAGTATTTTAAAAATAAAACAGTAACCCCAAACAATTTCTTACTAGCAAAATATTGAGTCCATCAGAATTTGATTTGCTCAAGCTGAACTAGATTTTCTGACTTGGCATTTTGTCTTAGCTCTCTCACTGCTGTGCATACACTGTCTAGTACTGTGTCCTTCCCTGTCTGACTCTCCTTGATGTTATAAAACAGACTTTTGAAACTACTGTTAGGCTTAATTTTTTTTCCTATAAATAATGTTTGTTTCTGCTTTCTGTTTGCCTAGTGAATTTATTTATTTTGAGGTTACAAAAACAGATGGTTTACCCATTCACTCACTGCATCTCATGTACAACTTAACCTGGTTGCTTACCAGATAAGAAAGGATTATTTTACTTAGTCCTAATAATCAAATCTTTAAAAAAAAAAAAAAAAAAACCAGCAACCAGAGAACTATTCACAGAACAAAAGTCACTAAATCAGTGTCTACACCTGTCACAGGGTAGTTACAACACTTTTTATCTGTCACTTTGTATCTTTCCTTTAACTCCTCTCTTTTCCCCACCACCCCTCATCATGGACCTTTTCATCATAGATGGTGACTATTCAATGTGTAGTCCTTGGACAGCAGTACCTGAAAGTATCATCAGGAAACTGATTAGAAATTCAGAATATTTGGTCTTTCCCAGAGTTACTGAATCAGAATCTGTGTTTTAACAGGATTCTCCAGTAAGTTCATACGTACAGTAAAGTTTGAGAAGCACTGGTACAGAGGACAAGCTATAGTGTTTATTATTGAAACCAACTGGCTCTTTACATCTCCTGTGTGGGTATCATCGGAGAAGGCGATAGCACCCCACTCCAGGATTCTTGCTTGGAGAATCCCATGGATGGAGGAGCCTGGTAGGCTGCAGTCCATGGGGTCACTAGGAGTCGGACACGACTGAGCAACTTCACTTTCACTGTTTACTTTCCTGCATTGGAGAAGGAAATGGCAGCGCACTCCAGTGTTCTTGCCTGGAATACCCCAGGGACTGGGGAGCCTGTTGGGCTGCCGTCTCTGGGGTCGCACAGAGTCGGACACGACTGAAGCTACTTAGCGGCAGCAGCAGTGGGTATTACGTTACAATTAAGAGAAATAGCATTGGGAGTTATATTCTTTTTAAAATGGCATTAGTTTAAACCATAAATATACTATAAGGATACAGATGGTACATGCTGAAAGTTATTTTATTACAAATGGTGTAGGATTTTTGCCTTATAGGAGCATAGAAAACAGTTATCTTTTAAACCAGAATTAAAGAAAAAAGACTATAATCTTTGAATTACCTATATAGCATATTCCACAATATAGTACTGAACAAAACAAATGTGCTGTGTTACTGGCAAGGTTTGTCTGTGTTAGAAAGATCTAAATTATTTAGACTATGTTGACATTTTTACACTATAGAATATTTTCCATCCAAGCAAAAATATGATATCTGTTAACTGTATAGATATGCCCTAAAATCATGGAGGCTGTTTACTTGTAAGTTTAAGTAGCTACTTCTTTTTACTATTTTATAGAGTAATCGTTGTCTCTTAAAGCAACCAAATGCGTTCAAATACAATGCTAGTCATTCCAGAAAAAAGATTTGTAAAACAAAACTTCCAGTTTTCTCTGAGGTTTCTTATTAAGTACTGTATTTATTCTTATTGTCTGTAATCTTAGAGACTTTACATAGGTTGCATATACCTTAAGAGAAAATTAGTTATATTTTTACCAAGTGCTTTTGTAAACATTCACAAATTTAATATTTGTTTTAAAAGGACACATTGAGTCAAATCATAGTAAAATATAAAATTATTAATGAAAGTGAATATCATTTTTTTTACTATTTACTTATTTTGAATACATAATGCATGTTTTTTTCTTAATAGTATTTTCAGAGAATCTTAATTGTGTTTTCAGAGAATCCCTACCTTAAGTGAGTTTTTGTTCTTGCTATAATTGCTTTCATTGCACAGTTTTCACTCTATGGTATACCACTGTGATCTGTTGGTAGATTGCCATTATCTGCTATATCTGCCATTATCCTATTCTATGGCCTGAAGCTTGAGGTGACCAGAATTATTTTCATCTGCTATTTGCTAATATTCCTTCAACAAATATTTGAATGTGTTTTATATGGAGAATGTACTTTTGCCATTGGGATTGCAATTTAGTAAAATAGAGTCTCCATCCACAACGATACTATAATTGGAGGTGAAGGGGGAAAAAATGTAATTGCTACTGGAAACTAGAAGCCTTGGATCATCACAAGCAAGTATGGAAGTATTACCAACCCTTCTGAGTCAGTCTCAACAGGGGTGCTCCTGCCCAGTGTCACTCTTGCCAATAGACTGAGACCAGGTTCAATTCAGAAGCAAAGGACAGTTTTATTCTTTGATTAAAGGAAAGAGACCTGTGAGCTACATTGTCTCCTTGATAGGTAGCGGGCAGGGCTGCATTACAGGGATCTCGTTTCGGGGCGGGGGGGTGGGGGAGTGGGGGTGTTGGGGGAGTGGGGGGGGTGGGAGGGAACGCCAGCTCTCGCGTGGCTCGTGCTGCTCACGCTCCGGATGGCCAGAGTCTACAAGGCTCCTGGCTGCCCCTGCCGCCATCTTGAATCGCTGCGTGGCGTTTTGAGCGGAGGTGTCTGAGCTGTGGTTCTGTTCTGGGAACTCGAATCCGACACTGTAGGCTCAAGGCCTCTGCATACAGCCCTCTATAGGCAAGTAAAACTAGACTAAGGTTATACCTTACCACCCAGATTCCCACTTTTTTTTCCTGAGGAGCCAGATTCCCACTTTTTTTCCTGAGGATCCAGATTCCCACTTTTTTTTCCCGAGGAGCCACAGTGGGCTATGCTGGTGAAACCCCCTTCTCTGCCTTTTGTGCTGCTCCCGATGCTCGAAGAGCACTGAGGGGCTTTGGTGGGGTTCATTTTGTGTCACTGCTCTTGCTTCATGTGGTAGTCGTCCTGACTGCGGGTAGAGGAGCAGAACTTCTCCTGCCGCCCTCTGTTCTGTCAGCCCTGACAGAATTGTTCATAACCCTGAGGGACCCCCATTTGTCTAAGCTTTTGGAGACAAAGGACCCCTGACAACTTTAAGATACACAGCCCATATACCAATAAAAGAATAATGGTTGTTAAGGGCCCTGGGAAATGTAGAAAGCAGCGAGGCTCGAGAGGGCCTATGTGACCCCGTTCCTCATTTGTTCAGCAAGGTGAGGCTGGTTGTCTCCTATATGCCAGGTTGCTCTTCCCCGTAGCTTGCCTGTACTTTCTTCAGTCAGGCCACTCGAAGGAAGTAAGAGCAACATAATACGATGTCTTGGCGTGTACAGACCACTCCCTGGTCAGCTACCAGATCCTAAAATCTCTACTGCTCGGCAAGACATACAGGGTCACTTATTATTTTTATTTATTTATTTATTTATTTTTGCCATTTTTCAGAAAAGAAGTTTTAGGTCAGAGAGTGGGTCATAAGAGTAGTCAGTGGGATCCATTGTCTCTGGTTGTTTCTCCAAAGGTTGGGGCTTGGGGGCCTCCTCACTCAAATGTGATATCCCCACAGAGTAAGCCCTACAACTTCAGGGCAGAATGGGTGGGTTGGATCACCGAGTGGGGTCTGTTCCCGTTAGGAGTGAGCAGACCTTGCGGGTTTTTAGATTTAACGTCTTTCTTGGCGATAACTTCCCTGGTGGCTCAGACGGTAAAGCGTCTGCCCGCCATGCCGGAGACCCGGGTTCCATTCCTGGGTCGGGAAGATCCCCTGGAGAAGGAAATGGCAATCCACTCCAGCACTCTTGCTTGGAAAATCCCAGACGGAGGAGCCTGATAGGCTACAGTCCATGGGGTCGCAAAGAGTCGGACACATCTGAGCGACTTCACTTTCCACTTTCACTTGTTGACAACTGCATTCACACATGCTCAGTTGTGTCTGACTCTTTGCGACCCGCTAGGCTCCTCTGTTCCTCTGTTCTCCGGATTCTTCAGGCAAGAATACTGGAGTGGGTTCCCATGACCTCCTCCAGCGAATCTTCTCAACGGAGGGATTAAACCCATGTCTCCTATGCGTTGCAGGCGTATGCATTGCAGGCTAATTCTTGCTGAGCCATCGGGGAAGCCCCTGTGGAACAGGGCAATCGGAAGCAACTTAATCCAGTTTTCTTGAGTTTAATGTTTCTGTCCCTCAGGAAAACTTGTCTACTAGCACCAAGAGATGCCTGAAATTGCTCAGGGCTTAGCATGACAGTGAAATCTATCTGCCAACCTTCTCTAGGATATGTCCTTCTGGTTTGAGTGGCTGAATCTGGGAAGGCCAGGGCAGGGGTCTGAAATAATTGCATTTTCACTTCTTGAAAAGCCCCTTCGCATTCTAAATTCCATTCAAAAGGTCATTATCCTTGCATTAAATTTTTTTTATCAATTAAACAACTTTTGATAATGAGAAAACTACATTTAAAATGTGCTTTAAAACAAAAGTGAATTAGGGGGGAAAAAGACATATGCATTTGAAAGAACTTTGCACTGTGCTGAAAATCAAATCTCTTGCAGTAATACAATATAACAATTCAAGTTAATATTTACATTCTATGGCCTGTTAGACCATATTTAGGGATCCAGAAGGGGAAAAAATCAGCCATTCCTGGGAAACCCATAAGCTAGTTTTAGGAGGCGTGAGGCTGGGAATGGCTTCTTTCCTTTCCTGGAGTGGGTTTCTTTGACCTTCCGTGAGGATTAAGCTTAAGTAGTTTGTGATATTTGAGCTTTTCTCTTGGACACCTAATATCCTTTTTCAGCTAGGGGGTTTAGGGTGGTTACGATATTTTTTCAGAGGCCTCCTAAGCAGAGCTGTTGGTCAGAATGTCCTCTACATATCAGAGTGGGTTTCCCTCCTCCAGATGTAGATCTTCTAGGTGTTTAGCTAGATTTTCCCCCAAAATAATGGGGGCATTTTTTGAACTTTTGGGGCAGGACTGTCCAAGGGTTTTTTGAGTGTATGTTTGGGTTCTGTCAGGGCTTTCCAGGTGGCGCTGTTGGTAAAGAACCTGCCTGCCAATGCAGGAGACATAAGAGATACGGGTTTGATCCCTGGGTGGAGAATATCCCTCGGGGGAGGAAATGTCAATCCACTCCAGTATTCTTGCCTGGAGAATCCCATGAACAGAGGAGCCTGGTGGGCTACAGTCCATAGGGTCGCAAAGAGGTGGACATGATTGAAGCAACGTAGCACAATTGGGTTCTGTCACTCAGAAGAAAATTTCCTTCCCTGATACTCTTATAATTTTACAACTCTCGTGACTGAGTTTGCATGATCCCATGTTCAGAACTCAGTAAGTGGCACTGGTGTTGATTGAGAATTCAACAGGCTTCCCTACTCTGTCCGATGTCAGTCAGGGCTCCTCAGGGATCGGTTGGAGTGCCAGCTTAGGCCCTGTCATCCTTTATCTACTTGGATAGTCTGCCTTCCAGGGTAGTGACTGGGATCTGTAATTTCCATTCCCCTTCGGGCATTCTCTCTTCCAGTGTCCCTCTTGTTTACATATGGTGCACTGATTGAGTCCTAGTTTCCTTGGCTTGCTATCTCTCAATGGGGCTTGGGACCACTCACCAGAGACAAGAGTCTCCATGGGCAGTTAGTCCAAATTCTTGTGCTGACTGGTTGACATTGGGGGGCAATAGCCTGTACGTGGGTCTCTGGGCCTTTTTATCCTCTAATTTTTCCTTTTCTATATCTTGTTTGTTAAATACTCACTAGGCAACCTTGAAAAGGTAAAAAGTAGGGATATCTGGTTCTATTTCCAGTTTCTGAAGGTTATGCCTAATGTTGAGGCACTTTGGGAAATGAAATAGTACCTTTAGTATTGCTTTTCCTTCCAAGGACTCAGTCATCCATAGCATAGATTCAGAGGCATCCCCTGAGGCTCTAGAAATGCCAAAGGGTTTTCTGTTGGCTCTGATTGATTTCCTTTATCTTACTTCACTTGACGGGTTTCTTTCCTGCTGCCTGGATTCCTTTTAGGATCATAATTATATAATGGGTCAGCCTCTGTCTTCTACCCCCTTCTCCTTTGTTTCTATGGTCCAAGTTGGGTCCATTATCTGGGAGCCCTTGATTCCCCTGATCTGAAAATAACAACATGTGCATTATTTCTGCTCTGTTCTCTTTGTCTGCTTCATCTCAGGCTTTTGAAAAGACCATGGTTTTTCCTTCCTTGTTAGGAGTACATTGAGGAGGCTCTGGATCTTAGCCAGGTGAGGTCATGAATCTGAAAGATTCCCCTAATTAGATTTAGGAACCCCTCTGGACCTTCCCTCAACCCCCTTACTGTGAGTTTTCCAGTTGCCCAGATCAGAAGAGGTAAATGGGGCATTTATACCTGGATGTGTCCTTCTCCATTGTGATTTGCCTCAAAGAAAGTACTTTTCCTGGTGGGTAGTTGGACCCTGGCTGGTAATTCGTAATTTGTAGAGTTCCTTATAAAATTATTTATACACCTGCTTACCTACAGAGTCACATACTGAAACATGTTAAATTAACTCTTTTTCTCCCCTCTTCCCCTCCTCTCTCCTTTCTTCACTTTTGGCACCTCTCTTTGGCCTAGCATGGTAATAGTCAAAATCCCTAGAATGGCTCATAAAATTGAGCTCCAAGTGTCCTAAATATTTCTTGCAGTTGATTTTGGAGTTACCAAAATTTGGAAATATTCATTCATTATATTTCTTTTATAATCAAAACATTTCTATGACTGGTCTTAATTGCAGTTTTATTTCCCCATCTTAGCTAGAAAAAAACCCTTACCAATTTTATTACAGTGTAATAAAAACTGAGACATCTGAGGAGGTAGTTTTTTACACAAGACCTTCACAGTGTTTCTCTGACTCTTGCCACATCATCAGTGAAACATTTGTCACTGATATTTTCCTCAATTATATGAGAAATGGTTATTAACAAATCTCTAGATCCAGGATGTAGATTTTTTTCAATGTTAACTGGCTTGTTTACTTTTGTTTTTATTTCCATTATTCTAGGAGGTGGGTCATAGAGGATCTTGCTTTGATTTATGTCTTTGAGTGTTCTGCCTATGTTTTTTTCTTCTAGGAGTTTTATAGTTTCTGGTCTTACATTTAGGTCTTTAATCCATTTTGAGTTTATCATTGTGTATGGTGTTAGGAAGTGTTCTAATTTCATTCTTGTGCATGTAGCTGTCCAGTTTTCCCATCACCATTTATTGAAGAGGCTGTCTTTTCCCTATTGTATATTGCCTCTTTTGTCAAAAATAAGATACCCATATTTTTGTTGCATGAGTTTATTTCTGGGCTTTCTATCTTGTTCCATTGGTCTATATTTCTGTTTTTGTGCCAGTACCATACTGTCTTGATGACTGTAGCTTTGTAATATAATCTGAAGTCAGGAAGGTTGATTCCTCCAGCTCCATTCTTCCTTATCAAGACTGCTTTGGCTGTTCGGGGTGTTTTGTGTTTCCATATGGGTTGTGAAATTTTTTGTTCTAGTTCTGTGAAAAATGACATTGGTAATTTGATAGGGATCACATTGAATCTGTAGATTGCATTTGGTACTATAGTCATTTTCACAATATTGATTTTTCCTACCCAGGAACATGGAATATCTCTCCATCTGTTTATGTCATCTTTGATTTCTTTCATTAGTGTCTTATAATTTTCTGTGTACAGTTCTGTTGTCTCCTTAGGTAAGTTTATTACTAGATATTTAATTATTTTTGCAATGGTGAATGGGATTGATTCCTTAATTACTCTTTCTGATTTTTCATTGTTAGTATATAGAAATGCAAGTGATTCCTGTGTATTGATTTTGTATTCTTCAACTTTGCTAAATTCACTGATTAGCTCTAGTAATTTTTTGATACTATCTTTAGGGTTTTCTATGTACAGTATCATGTCATTTGCAAACAGTGAGAGTTTTACTTCTTTTCTGATCTAGATTCCTTTTATTTCTTTTTCTTCTCTGATTGCTGTAGCTAGAACCTCCAGAACTATGTTGAATAATAGTGGGGGAAGTGGACACCCTTGTCTTGCTCCTGATCTTAGGGAGAATGCTTTCAGTCTCTCACCACTGAGAATAATGTTTGCTGTAAGCTTATCATATATGGCCTTTACTATGTTGAGGTAGATTCCTTCTATGATCATTTGTTGAAGAGTTTTAATCATAAATGGTGCTGAATTTTGTCAAAGGCTTTTTCTCCATCTATTGAGATTATCATATGGTTTTTATCTTTTGATTTGTTAATTTGGTGTAACACATTGATTGATTTGCATATATTGAAGAATCCTTGCGTTCCTGGAATAAACCCAACTTGATCATAGTGTATGAGCTTTTTGATGTGTTGCTGAATTCCGTTTGCTAAAATTTTGTTGAAGATTTTTGCATCTATGTTCATCACTGCTTTTGGCCTGTAGTTTTCTTTTTTTGTGTGTCTGGTTTCAGTATCAGGATGATGGTGGCCTCGTTGAATGAGCTTGGAAGTGTTCCTTCTTCTACAGTTTTTTTTGGACTCTGTGGGAGAGGGAGAGGGTGGGATGATTTGGGAGAATGGCATTGAAATACGTATAATATCATATATGGAATGAGTCGCCAGTCCAGGTTCGATGCACGACACTGGATGCCTGGGGCTGGTGCACTGGGACGACCCAGAGGGATGGTATGGGGAGGGAGGAGGGTTCAGGATGAGGAACACATGTATACCTGTTTTGGATTCATTTCGATATTTGGCAAAACCAATACAATATTGTAAAGTTTAAAAATAAAATTAAATTAAAAAAAAAAGACAATAAACTGGGGAAAAAAAATAAAGAGTTTTAGAAGGATAGGCATTAGCTCTTCTCTAAATGTTTGATAGAATTCTCCTGTGAATCCTTCTGGTCCTGGACTTTTGTTTTTTTGGAGATGTTTGATCACAGCTTCAGTTTCAGTGCTTGTAATTGGGTTGTTCATAATTTCTATTTCTTCCTGGTTCAGTTTTGGAAAATTGAACTTTTCTAAGAATCTGTCCATTTCTTCCAGGTTATCCATTTTATTGCCAAATATTTGTTTGTAATAGTCTCTTATACTCCTTTCTATTTCTGCATTGTATGTTGTAACCTCTCCTTTTTCATTTCTAATTTTGTTGATTTGATTCATCTCTTATTTTCTTGATGAGTCTGGCTAAATGTTTGTCAGTTTTGTTTATCTTCTCTAAGAACCACTTTTAGTTGTATTAATCTTTACTATTGTTTCTTTCATTTCTTTTTCATTTATTTCTGCTTGGATCTTTATGATTCCTTTCCTTCTACTAATTTTGGGGGGTTTTTTTGTTCTTTTTCCAGTTGTTTTAGGTGTAAAGTAGGGCTGTCTATTCAATGTTTTTCTTGTTTCTTGAGGTAGTATTGTATTGCTATAAACTTCCCTCTTAGGACTGCTTTTGCTGCATCCCATAGGTTTTGAGTCATGTTTTCATTGTCATTTGTTTCTAGAAATTTTTTTTTCCCCTTTTGATTTCTTCAGTAAGCTGTTGGTTATTTAGAAATGTGTTGTTTAATCTCCATGTGTTTGTGTTTCTTACAGTTTTTTTTTTCTGGTAATTGATACTTAGTCTCATAGCATTGTGGTCAGAGAAGATGCTTGATATGATTTCAGTTTTCTTAAATTTCCTGAGGTTTGATTTGTGACTCAGGATGAAGTCTATCCTGGAGAATGTTTCATGTGCATTTGAGAAGAAGGTATATTCTTCTGCATTTGGATGGAATGTCCAGAAGATATCAATGAGATTCATCTAATCTAGTGGACATGAGTTTGAGTAGGCTCTGGGAGTTGGTGACGGACAGGGAAGCCTGGTGTGCTGCAGTCCATGGGGTTGCAAAGAGTCAGACACGACTGAGTGACTGAACTGAACTGATCCATTCTCATTTTCATTATATTGATGACTGAACATTATATCCCATATCTTTATAATCTCTGTACTAAATATAGAAATATGATTTGAAAACAGGTAGGATGGAACATCAGAGAAGGCAATGGCAACCCACTCCAGTGCTTTTGCCTGGAGAATCCCATGGACGGAGGAGCCTGGTAGGCCACAGTCCATGGGGTCGCTAAGAGTCGGACACGACTGAGAGACTTCACTTTCACTTTTCACTTTCATGCATTGGAGAAGGAAATGGCAACCCACTCCAGTATTCTTGCCTGGAGAATCCCAGGGACAGAGGAGCCTGTTGGACAGCCATCTATGGGGTCGCACAGAGTTGGACACGACTAACGTGACTTAGCAGTAGCAGCAGCAGCAGGATGGAACATTTGAGAAAAATTGCATTGCATTTAAGAATTGCTTAGACGTCAGTCATTACTTTATCACTTGCTGACAGAATGGTCCTAAACAAGTTACTTAACCTCTCTGAATATCAATTTCTTCTTTGTAAAATGATGGCAATAATATATGGGACTACTCTGAAGAATAAATGAAATGATGCATACAACATGCTAACAAAGGCTCCAGGGCCATAGTTTGTGTAGTATATTGCATTATCAGTTCAAATTTTTCACCCTTCTTTCAGGCATGTGACTTTTCAGTCTCTGCCACTAAAGAGATATTGTGTATTTTCCTGATGCTTGGCTTTGACTAATAGACTAAAGAGGTAGTGAGTGTTCTGGATAGTATCCTAAGCCTTGAAGCCTTGTATATTTTGTTTGCACCCTTGTACCTCTTCTAACACCATGAGTAGACTATCACCTGTTGTACAAATAGGTTTAAGGAGGATTGAGAAATGGACCAGTCACCCCCAACAACTCATAGACCTACAGTGAGAAGTAGGGCCATACTAACTGCCAAAGCCTGAAACAAAAATGTTAAGCTGAGGCTATCTCCAGATCAGCCAAACCTCAAGCAACCTCCAGGCACATAAGCAGTAATAATTCATGGCTTTAAGTAACTGATTTTAGAGGTAGTTTGTTTTGCAGCAAAAATTTTTACAGTATAGGATCAATATCCATTAGATATTGATACGGTTATTATTTACTATCATTTGAAATAGAAGCCCAATAACAATAAATAAAGCAAAGCGGTATGATAATCAGTAAGATTCAGAACTCTGTTTTCTAAACCTGAGGTTGTTTTTAAAGAAATACTGCTTTATCTACTCCTGTTTGTTTCTGAAACTACTGTTGGCAGACAGCATCTTCTTCAGGAAAAGGAAATGCAAATGCTTGGGAGAGTTTTGTCTAATCTGCCATTTCTCCAAGCAAAATAGAATCCTATAATAAACGGTCTTGTGATCACAGATGTATAAATGTAATGGCGATGCTACAAATACATCACACATGCAAACCTCAAATACATATTTTCCTCCTACATACTCTTCCACAAATATTCTGCTGCATCTCATGGAAGTAACTGCAGCATTTCTTCCGGAAGCCTCAAGCTGTGGCTCTCCACAGAAGCCAAGGCAGAAACATCCATTTGAGCTGTGACAAAAGGTGGGGTCAGGAGACAGAGGTTTTTACAAGAAATTAAAGGGCAGAACAGGGAGAAGACTTGAAGGCAAAACACTTAACTATCAGAACTTTTAAATGCTCCTAAATTTGAAGCTTTTAAAAGCATATAAAAATAGAATGACCTTCAGCTGGTTTCAGTGTATGACTTGGATGCCTCCTTTTTGGGGTGCATACTACATGGATATTTAGCATATAAGCTGGAGTAGTCTGTGGTTTATGGTATAAAAGATTACATGATCAAATTTGGTTTAAAATAAGAATAATAATAATAAAAAGATGTACTGTAATCCTGCCCTGATCTGACTTAGATGTTCTAAGATATGAGGAACAATCTTGTAATAAGGAATGAACTAATAATAATAATAACAACAATAAAATGTTTTTTGAAAGCTGTCCACCATGAAGTTCAATTGTGAATTCTGGAGGGAAATTGCAGTTTGTTTCTATATATTGCTTTGCCCTTCAGCTCAGCTGTTGGCTCTGCATTAATATTCAGGCAGCATCAGTGCCAGTCCTAGTGATTCACTGAGGTATTATGAATATGCAAATGAGCAAGAGCTTTTTATGTCTGTGGTTTGTCTTTCTTAGATGTCTGAAGAAATAATTGGAGCCAATTGACTGATAACTTGTATATAGATAACTATTGCTCTGGAACCTAAAACCATTTCTTAATTATTCTTATACCAGCTCAAAGATTTGATTTCAAATAATCTCTTGAAAATAGTACTCCCAGTATTCTCTTAAATTGATTTAATTTAGAGGTTAAAGTATCATATTATCTGAACTTCTTAGGTTATAATAATAGCGTTTTGAAGTGAGCAGTATACAGAGTGGAATTTGTATTAGTCACTCACTTTTTATTTTTCCTTAGGTCTTTATTAACTTCCGCTGGTTAAAAGTCAAGAGTGCAGAAGTTGGTAGAGTATTCTGGGTAGATGATGGGCTTCCCAGGTGGCTCAGTGGTAAAGAATCCGCCTGCCAATGCAGGAGACACACGTTCGATCCTGAGTTGGGAAGGTCCCCTGGAGTAGGAAATGATAACCCACTCCAGTATTCTTGCTTGGGAAATCCCATAGACAGAGAAGCCTGGAGGCTACAGTCTATGGGGTCTCAAAAGAGTCGGATATGAATGGGCACACAGCAGAAGTCTGAGTAGATGAATCCTAGAGCTTCTGAAGTATAAAGATAGAGACACAAAGGAGGTTGTAGAAGAGAGAGAAAATAATTTATTGTGTTAAGCAGTAATTTATTTATTTTTTAATATAAATTTATTTTAATCAGTAATTAATGTTTGATCTTGAAATCACATTTATGTTTCTTTAATAATATGTATTAAGGGAAAAGAATAAAACTTCATATTTCTGTATGATTCCTTTTAGCACAGACAAATAAGGATAACTTTTACCAGTAAAAATAAAGGTATAAGATAAGTGAACTATGTAAATTTTAATATCCATTTTGGTGGCTCATACTACATCTTGATTAGAAATTTTGTAATTCAGCTACTATTTTTAATTTAGTTTTCAGTGTGGTACAGCTAAAACAACTACAGGAAGATATATAATATTTCTGTTATTGTGCCCTACGACTGACTTGAACATTTGTGGTCATTTTCTTTTGATACTCTAGCACTATCTCGGAGAAGGCAATGGCACCCTACTCCAGTACTCTTGCCCGGAAAATCCCATGGACGGAGGAGCCTGGTGCTGCAGTCCCTGGGGTCGCTGCGAGTCGGACACGACTAAGGGGCTTCACTTTCACTTTTCACTTTCATCATTGGAGAAGGAAATGGCAACCCACTCCAGTGTTCTTGCCTGGAGAATCCCAGGGACGGGGGAGCCTGGTGGGCTGCCGTCTATGGGGTTGCACGACTGAAGTGACTTAGCAGCAGCAGCAGCAGCACTATCTCATTTCTATGAAGATGTAACCTTTAAATTGCCACAGCTTGCTGTGTATATATAGAGCTAGTTTATTACTGTGTGAAATAACCAACATTCTGCTAACATTTAGCCACTTTGATTTCATTGAGAAATTATTTCAGCTACAGAAAATAATCTTTAAAATAATATTACATAGTTAGGTGATTCCTCTCTACCTAGAAAAAAGTTTTTTTCTGATTTTATTAAAGGGTTAAGTACTGGGTAGTTCAACTTGGGTATATTCTGGTTTTGTTGTTGCTATTGCTTTTGCTGCTTTTTTTTTGTTTTTTAAACTTCAGTTTGAAACAACAATGGTTTATGTCTTTCATACGCTAAGGTACCACTCAGATCTGTAGGGGAGCTATGTTAATTGTAGGTAGTTAGAGACTAGACTGATGGGGTCTCCCAGCTCACATGTGCTCCACTGCCTGTCCCGTCAGAGAAGGAGCAGTTCTGGAGGGTCCTGCATCACCACTTAAATGCTCAAGCCCTGAAGTGACACATGTCACTTCGGCCTATGACTCATTGACTGAAATAGTCACATGGCTACACCTCCTTTCAAGGGGTGGAGAAATAGAATGCTCTCATGTACCTCAAAGAAAAGGAGAAAAGGAATATTTATGCACATTAATAATTTCAACCCCATGACATACACAGCATTTCTGCAATCTCGGGAGAAAGGCCAAATCATTTAAAATGTCATTTCCTTACCTTACAAGCTGCTCAGTAGTGTCCAACTCTTTGCGACCCCATGGACTATACAGTTCATGGAATTCTCCAGGCCAGAATACTGGAGTGTGTAGCCATTCCTTTCTCCAGGGGATCTTCCCAACCCAGGGATCAAACCCAGGTCTCCCACATTGCAGACGGATTCTTTACCAGCTGAGCCACCAGGAAAGCCCAAGAATACTGGGTTGGGTAGCCTATCCCTTCTCCAGCGGATCTTTCTGACTCAGGAATTGAACTGGAGTTTCCTGCATTGCAGGCAGATTCTTTACCAACCAAGCTATTAGGGAACCCCATATTTCTTTAAAAAGTCATATTTTAAATTAAAAAACAAAACCCTCATAACATTCCCAGGAATATTCAATAACTACTAAAATCTGAGTGTATTATAGATGTATTATTTCCTTTCTGAAAAAATGTGTATGTATCTGTATTTTATTATTGTATGCCCCACGATTGATTAAAAAATCACATACATACAAAATATATGAATATGTTATATAGATATATGGAGAATGAGATGAACTGAGTTAAGCTAGACATACAGGTGCTCAGCAGGCAAATATATTACAAAAAGAATCTAAAATGTCAATGAAAATGTGAAAAATTGGAGAAAATATATTTTCCAAAACTCCTCTTTGCAAGTATACTGAGTAGAATTACAGGGCATATTTTATTTTAGCAAGTCACTTGGGGTGAGATAGCTATAAGGGGACAGCAGGCTTTTCTTTTCTTTCATCCTACTTCATAGCATCTTTATTTTTTGAGGAAAGATTGATAAATACAAATTGTATGTATTTAAGGCATACAATGTAATGTTTTGATATACATTGTGAGATGGTTACCACAATGAAGCTAAGCAACATATCCATCACCTCATATAGTTACCATTTTTTTTTCTGTAGTGAGAGCACTTAACGTCTATTGGTCTTAGCAAATTTCCAGTGTACAATATATTATTATTAATTGTAGTCACCATACTATATGTTATGTCTCTAGAGCTTACTCATCTTACAACTGAGAGTTTTTGCCCTCTGATTAAGATCTCCCTCCCTTTTTCCTCAGTTCCTCAGCCTCTGGTAATCACAAAGGCTGGTTTTTGTTTTTTGTTTTTTTTGATTCCATATATAAGTAAGATTATGTCATACAGTATTTCTCTTTCTGTGTTTGACATTTCATTTAGCATAATGTTCCTTGGTTCATCCATATTGTCACAAATGGCAGGACTTCCTTCTATTTAAAGGCTACATACTATTCCATTGTGTATGTGTGTCACATTTTCTTTATTCATTCATCTCTTGATATAATCTTAGGTTTTTTCCATATCTTGGTTATTGTGAATAATGCTGCCATGAACATGAGAGTGCAGATATCACTGCTTTTGGTGATTTGCTTTCCTTTGAATGTATATTCAGAAGTGGGATTGCTTGATCATAGGGTAGTTCTATTTTTAATTTTTTAAGGAGCCTTCATTCTTACTGTATGAATTTACATTTCCACTAACAGTGTACAAGAGTTCCTTTTTCTCCATGTCCTATAAGGGACTTTTAAAAGTAACAAGAGAAGATCACCATGTTGTTGAAAGTAACAAGAGAAGATCACCATGTTGTTTATCGGTTGTACTCTTTTAGTAAACAATGATCTGAGTGATGTTAGTGAGTGTGATAGAGTAATTTATAGGCAGAGTATTTTTTTACAGGCAGATTTGCCCTTCTTCTGACCCTTGCACAAACCAGTCAACTTATTCTCCAAATTAAAATTGAACAAATATTAAAAGAGTAGTGGTTCAAATAAGTCAAATTATCACGGCTGTGGCAGAGACATATATTGCCCATTAATCTGAAGAATATGACTTCAATGATTAGGCTCACTTAGATAGCAGCTACCTCCTCCCTCACCACTCCACTCAGTGTATCCCATCAAATATCATGCAACTGGTCCCAGACAGAGTAATTGAGCAGTATTGTGCAGAGTAAGTCAACAGTATTGTGAATGAATGCATTAGGTCAATGTTAAAAATATAATTATATAACAAGCAAAAAAGTTAATGTAAATGAGCCTACTTTTTATGCCTTTATTCCTTCTTATTTTTCATTTCTTAGAAACTGAATTCCTCATAATAGAAAAAAAATTATTGATGATTGTAATTTGCTTAAAAATAATTCCACATCGACAGTTATGCATTCTAACCAGGAATCTCCACTCCAGTGATAGTCAGATATCACTTTTTCAGAGAGGACATACTCCTCACTTCAGAGGCAATGATTATAAGCACATTAGCTATCTTTGTCTTTGATCATATCCAGGTGTTTTGCTAATCACTGTATTTCATGTCAGAAGTAGGTTTTCATTGGTTAAATTAGTGGCTAGCTTTTAAATTGACATGGCACCTGTTATAAACGGATGGTAATTAGTGAAACTAAAAGCTTTCAACTTATATGAATTGGCTAAAATAGTATAAAACTGCTCCCCACCCCTAAATAAACAGGACATAAAAATCCATCAAGGTTTGCAGCTTCTACCCTTAGGGATGTTGCCAAAGACTACCTTTGTAAACTATCCCGTATCCTGCCTTTGGTTTAGAAAGATTCTATTTGCTGAATACTGACCATGAGAGTAACCATGTCTTACTTCTGGAATATTGCCCAGTGTTGAGTCAGTATTTCTTGTAAGGGGAATGTTTCAAGCTCCTAAAATGACAGACAGCTGAGACTTCATTAAGCTTACAGAATAAGCTGTAGTATGAACCATTTTATCCTCTTTGCTAATAAATGTTTCTAGAGCTTGACTTCAAAATAAGCTGGTTACACTGTTTAAGGGAAGTAGCTCGCCCTTATTCGTATAAAATATTTTGTTGGCTACTGTTTGTTAAAAATAAACAAAAAAAAATCCTTGAGTTTTGCATGTTCAATTTTCTTTGGGTCATCCCCAACAGAATTAAATATTAATTAGTGATATATTCATTTTTTACTATTTGACATTAGTAGATCCCTTCAAATAGAATGATCTTTTAAAAAATATATTGCTTTTGCACAATTTACATTGACTAAATAACTTTCATAACTATGGATCACCATCCTTAAATCAGAACCTGAGCTCCCATTAAAAAAATAAAAGTAAGTCAATAAATTATATCAGAAATAGCATTTTTTTTAGATAATGAGATTGTATACTATTTCATTTTTATTATATAAACCAAATGTATTTTCTGAAAGATCGTTTTACATTCAAGAAGCCATTGATTTTGGGGGTGATTTGTTACACAAGTAACAACTCAATAAATCTTATAATAATAATTTAAAATAGCAAA